>NC_045736.1:26096104-26421244 GCF_008692095.1 Etheostoma spectabile
ATCAAGACATTTTCCCTGGCAAGTTATGTCCTTATCGTGTCCCCTGCCCCACCATGTGAAGCTGAAGCTTAGCTCTGATTGGCTGAGCTGTGGCTCTTATCTGATGACGATTGGCTGAGGCCCGCGGGCACAGGAAGTGACAGAATGGTTCCCACAGTCCCACCCCTGGAAGAATCAGAATGATCGACTGGGGCAGTGCTGATATCTGTGTGTGTTCATATATGCATTAGGTACCCATGTCCCCACATATTTCTTAAAAACCCATGTTGGTGAAGTAATCTATTGTTTACAGCATTTTTACTAAATGTGGGAGGGTTTTCCTGCACACCACTGAGGCTCTCTGTCTTTGGCCTCTAACACTGTGTCAGCCTTAGGGTCTGTGTTTGTCTGACCTAAGGTGCTCTAACACGCCAAGTGATCATCCAAATGACTTTATGTTTTTCAAGCTCATTCTCCAGGGATCCATTTTTTACTAAAATAATTCTGTCAGTCCCTGAGTTGATTTTGTTGGGTTTTAGTGGGATTCTGTTTGCTCTTGAGGCTCGTCAGAAAAATTCTAACTAAGTGAAATACTTACTGTCAAAAATTATGTTTGGTGCTTCTGCCAGAAATTAGGGTAATTTACTCTGTCTGTCAGTTGATTGAGAGCCTGTGAATCAGGAAGGTTCCCATTTTTAGTTTCCTAGAGTGAACAAGCATTGCCATGGGAGATCCAATGCCATTCATTGAGATTTTTAACAACCATCTCGATGATTGGAAAATGGTTAAATGTCTTTTTCTTATTTTTTAGTCCATAGGCAAACTGCACAAATGTGCATCACAGCAAACATTCGGCCAGGACAGGCCAGATGGCCTATTTCCTCTGTTGAATCTCAGCTAGTTAAACCTTTTTTGTCCCCTCCTGCTCTCTGTGATCACATTTTAATACAGCCAAATTTACAGTATAGCTGATCTCATTCACATATTTTCAAGACTACAGCCGACGGCCAACTACCACGTACGTTGTAGGTATGTATTGGCATTACGTTTGCCATCTTTTGGACATAATGTGCAAACATTTTTAAGAGGGAACATTCGAACATCCTTTTTTGAAACTTTTGACAGCGCTATGTGTTTTGGATTAATCAGATGAGATGAAAAATGAGAATAGCCTTCTGTGTCTCTCTCAGTTTCTGCTTTCCTCACTACAGTTAAGTAGTTGATCAGATGGATTGGTTATTAAACCAATGGCAACGGCGATTTAAATCGCCGAAAAAGACATGGGAAAACTGGCGCGTGACGACGGTGCGGGACACACGCCACAAAACTAGGGCAGCGGATTCTGTCATGGCAAAAGTTGTGTCTTAAAGTAATTCACTTTAAATACAAATGGCACCTTTGTGTACTTTTTCTTAAGCAAAATTTTAAAATACATTTCTAAAGCATCTTGATTCAGGGTAGCACCAATCTGACTGCAGTTTTCTTTGAAGTACATGCTGCAATGATTTGGGGAGTTATTTCAGTCTCCTGAAACCCACCAGAGGCCTGTACCACAAAGCAAGATCAACATGCCCTCGATTTACCTGTTTACCCAGCTTCACCTAACCAAGATATAACTATCATTCAGGCACAAGATCTGATCATAATTACACTAGTGCATTCCATAAACTTTCGTTACTGTAGCCTATTATTTCAGTTGCAACCCTGGCAGTGGTAAGCGATTGTGGGAGCAAATAAAAAATAAAAAATAAAAACATAATTCAAACCAATGCGTGCATTGGCAATATAGAGACTGTTGTACTTGAGAGAAAAGATTAGTCTGAGTCAAAATCCTTGTTGGTCTGTGCAAACCTGGCCAATAAAGGTGATTCTGTTTCTGAGAAGCTGACAAAGATACGTAATTCCCCCCCCTTAAAATCTATATCGATCATTAAATGTCAGCGGGGTTGTCGGTCCCTATGTTTTAACTTTTATGAGCGCACTTCTCTATACGCGCAAGAACAATGATGCCGTAATCAACCGAGTATTGCTTGGTCAGTAGGCGGTGCTTTTATACCGGTTGATCTCTAATCTTCAATATAACCTGTTCCCAAACAGGTTAGGTGTTCAGCATAAGTTACCATGGCAATTTAACCCGGTGACAAGAGACCCATCTTGGCGATACACAAAACCCTGAGTTAAACCTGAAGTTACCTCTGTAACCCCAAATCTTGCTTCCTAGTAAAGGCTGCAGGTCTTAAGTTGTCAATAGAAACTTCTTCTGAATGCAGAAGCATGCCCGGACATTTTGGGCCAAGAATCGGACCTTTGCGATCAATGTGTGTGTTGTGACGACTTACATAAATCAAATGCTGCTCTTGTGATTATTCCTAAAGTTCCAGAATTAATGCCATTCTGTCCTTCTAGTTGCTATACATGAGTAGTAGAAAAAGAATTTGTCAGTAATACATCAGGAGCTGAATAGCTGATCGCTTGACGGCACTATCTAGCAGTTGACTAATTAGATGGTTGTTGGCTGTGTTTGGAGCAGTGAGTGCATGTTTTGACACTTGTGGGCCTCTGACAGGTTGTGTGTGTGTGTGTGTGTGTGTGTGTGTGTGTGTGGTGCTGCTGCATGCTAGCAGATGGATTTAGGATCTAGTGAGCAGAGGCGAGCACTCCCTCCTGGCTGATAGATGGGTTAGGGAGGTGTGGGGCTCTCCTGCCCACCCAGGGATGACTTTAATGGGAATAGGAGTGCTGCCACGGGCTGCCCTACCAGCAGAGGACACAGATTCCTGGCCAAGATTCATGATTGCCCTTTACAGGAATGTGGTCAGGCAGAGGGAAAGTGTGTGTGTGTGTGTCTCTAAAAGTTGTTAAAAGTGTGTTTATGTGTAGGTCCTAGCATGTGAGCGCACTCCGAATATGTATTTATGATGTGTGTTGCCACTCTCTAAGATGTATTTGTGCTAGACTGTGGATCTCCCAATACTCTTAAACCTGGATTGAGAGCTGACACTTGCGGATGACTTAGTGGGAGCAATGAAAGGCAGTCGGGGCTTGTCTTGTAAAAAGTACAAATTTGTGATGAGGGAGAGACAAACCAGTATTAGAAGGGAACATTGGCCTGAGCAGCTTTATTACTGTCAGAGATTTATGCTCTACTTTATTCCCAACTGTCACTCGTAAAACTAAAGGGGAGAAGAGAAGAAGAGAGGGAGGGAATGATATACTAGCGCGGCCTATATGATGATCAAACCCAAACAGGAAATAGGTCGGAGGACTTGGCAGAGAGGAGGATGTCATCGTGCAGCTGGATGCTCTGATGGGGAACAATATTTCTGTTATTTCTCATTTCACCTTCAGTCTATCTGCCCCTGAGCCTTCTTTCCAATAAAACCTTTTTCCTTTTTTAGTCTTTCACAGAAGAAAATGTAATAAAAAAACCCTAATTATAATGTTATTGACTGCATCACCGACTGCATTATCATAATTGCCATACTGTTATTAATTCCTCTATAACATAAACATCCTCCGTCTCACACACACACACACACACACACACTTGATAGTGTCATCTCCAGGGGAAGTATCCTCTGGTGATCACTGTAAGAAAAAAAGGAAATGCTTTCAAGACTTGAGAAAAAATTTGAAGAACTGTCCCGAGGAGTGTTTCTGAGAAAATAGATAAGATAAACCGATGAGGAGTTCAATGAGGCATTCAGAGAGATCAACCCCTGTGATAAACTGAAAGATTGTGAGAGGAAAGGGGTGGAGATAGTGCAGGTATGTGTGAGGTAGTCAGATTTAGGAGATTCAGTTGGCAGGTTTTGTGTACAACATTGTTGTTAGATTATGGTATCTTTTTTGAGCAAGCCAGATACACAGAGGTGGTAAAAGTCACTTTTGAGCAGTGCTTGAGCATGTGAAAGGGGATGTGTGCTGTTGTTTTGCCACGCTTGGCTATACGGGTTTTGCTCTCGGACTGCATTGTAAAATCACATTGATCTGGCCTGACAAGGCGTTGAGTCTTATCCCTGCAGCGCAAGCTTAGGGGTTGACGCCACCGGCTGAGGAGGATAGCAGCGGCGGATAAGATGAGGGAGAGGCGAAGATCCTCTGCCTCATCGGTCGCATTAAGAGATGGGAGGAATCTAAAGTGTAAAATCGGCCTCTTTTGCGATCAGTTGGGATTTAGCGCTGGTTTGTGGCAGTCGGCGCCGGCGCTGAGTTCTCCCTCCTGACAGGGTAATCGCCCAGGGGCTTAGCGCCACAGGAAGAACAATACCTCCCACTTCCTCTCATCTCATCTCACGGATGATCTGGACAAAGTACACGTCCACAGCGACCATATCTGCTGGAGCGAAGCAGCCGAGGAGAGACAGGAAGATGACAGACCGAGGCCTGAGAGAACGCTTAAGTCCAACATGCTGTCAGTGAGGGGCAGGCATGAAGGAATATTTGTGTTTGTCTTAAGTGTGTGTTTTGTCGTGTGTCAGCATCTGTGTCTCTAAATATGCCGCGGGTATGTGTTTGTGCATGACTTTGTGAGTTTGTGTTCTTTTCTGTATACTGTTTGTGCACATGGAATGTTATTAAATGATATGTGTCTGTGCACACCTTACTCATGTATGTGTGGTTATGGGAATTTACAGTTTTATAGGATGTTAGTACCTGCACACACAGATATGCTCGAAGATGTATGTGAAGAAACAGCATGTGAAATCCAGGGGGGTCAGTGCTAATCTGCCTCAGGTTTTAGTATCTAGAATCCCTCCCGTTTCCATTAATAAGCGCCCTAAATAAAGCAGTATCTCTGACACATGCAAATGAACCAACGCAGCAGTAAAAAAGATCAAAAGATGAGAAAGGCTGCTATTACAGTAATCTACCTCGGCGGAGATGAGAGGCTTTTATCTGGCCTAAATTAACTGGCTGATTCGCAGTCCATCATCAGCCACGGGATCAGAAGGCGTCAGGTATGGCGCAGCGCTTCACAAATGTGTTTCCTACATAAAACACTAAAAAGCAGCCGGTGGTCTGCTTTTATCAGAGTTATGCATGAGTAAACTCATTTTAAATCTTTTCATCTACATGCCTTTTTTTCTGCTATGTGACAATTTCAAAAATTGGTAAGTAGGGTTCATTTGACAAAACTGGAACTGCTGTCAATTGCAAAAGAAACTTTAAATTGTCTGAATTATAAATAGAGCTGTATGGTCTGCCTTCTCCACCACTCTTGACCTGTCCAGGTTTCCTCTGTATCTCTAAGATTCAGGCTGGGCTGGCTGCACAGTAACCTGAGATACAACTCTCCTCCCCTCTTTCTCTCTGTCCAGGTGCTGGGCTTCACTGACCGTCTAAATCTGTTAAGTACAGTCTCACTCCTTTCTGTCTAGGTCTGTGATAAGGAACAGAGTTTCCAGTCTCCACCTCACACATGCATTCTCATATGACCCAGCCATTACTTTGCATCATTGCGGTTTATTTTACCTGATAAGCACACTGAGGGGCCATTCTCTCTGCTGTAAGTCTTAAGGGGGAGCGGCTGCCCAGAAAGAGGTTTTAGCTATCTGAGGTATGGCAACCATTTTTATGACACTGCCTGTTGCACTTAGCAGCTTGTTGCCATGCCAGTACCCCATTGTGTACATAAAAACAATCTAGGGTAATTGTATAACCTTAAAAGGTCGGTCCTCAAAGCAGGGCAGCCATTAGAGAGAGAGCGTTGTTTTTACGTGCATAAATCACATTCACACACAAACAACCATACAGACATCTGAACAAGCACACACACAGACACATAATGTAGCCCTGGGACATGACCTCTGCCCTGAAGGAGCAGCTAATACGCCCTAATAACTGTCTGATAACTTAGAAACGTCAAGTGGCTGACTGTTCCACGACATCTGCCTCAGACCATCCAATTAGCACCACAAATGGCCACAAGAGGTCCTGCATGTATTTGTCGCTGTGTGTGTGTGATCCACATTCATGTTCTTTTTAATGCATGTGTGTGTGTGTGTGTGTGTGTGTGTGTGTGTGTGTGTTACCTGCCTCTTTTGGCTGGAAACTGTCACTGTCTCCGTCTAATCGGATTGGGAGAACACCAGCAGCTAATGCAGCCTGCTGCCATCAAGTCGTCCATTTAAAGCAGCGCTGATCAGATTGCTGGAGTTTATTGGAAAATGGAGCAAGCAGGGGCAGGGCCAAGCTCCCCCGCGTTCCCTTCACTGTAGCTCTTTTAACTGGCCGAACACTGGGAAGTGCTTCAGCCTTTACCTAGTTAGCACTCTTATCAGTCTCAGTGAGTTTGGGGTCACTTTGGACAAGGACCTAGAGGGAGATGTTTAATGTAATTTCATTGACAGGAAATGGGACTTTGGATGCGATTAGGTACTTGCTGGACAGGTAGAGAGAAGAGAAGTGCTGTTTGGAGTATATATAGTATATAAATATAAATCCATTTGATTGTGCAGCTTGTAGCCCTATCACTTGTGGAATCAGCCTCACTGGAGAGAAAGCATGGCGTTGACTGCAAATTCAAAGTCATATAGGTCACTTAACATCAAGCTCTGTGTAGATCCAACAGGCTGCTCACCTACATTTGTTTGTTCCTATTTTGACTCTCTCACGAGAAAGGGGAACAATCAAGGGTGCTCTGTTGTCATTCTGTACAAATTTTCATGACACATTCTCATTCAGAAAACAAACAAACAGCGTGAGTGCTTTGGTTTTGAGTGAAATTGGTGCCATTTTTATGTGTTGCAGAGCCGAAAGACAAGCGATTACACAGACTGAAAATGAAAGTATTTGGGTGAAAATAGCACTCCCCAGTGAATTGCTAAAAGTGTGTAAATGTGTGTGCAAACCCTTCACTAATACCCCCCCCCCCCCCCCCCCCCCCCCTTTATATGACTTCCTACCCCCCTGCTTGCGGCCACCACTCTCCCAGCCTCTGTCGCCCCATGATCTTATCACACCTCTGCTGATTTCATTTGACCGTCGCCAGCTAATCAGAGACCAACATCTGGATGGTTCCCATGGCAACCGGTAGGACCAAATATTCTGGTCCTTGAAAGGTGGGTCGAGGTCTGGGGGGGGGGGGCCGAGATTGACAGCTTTGATGGACAAAGCATAACAGAGGCCTGAATAGCGCTACACTGCCACTGTGTTTTCTGTGTGCATATGTGTGTGTTACCTCATTTCCCCTGAGTCCACTGCCCATCCCATGGACCCAGTGGGAAAGGGTGGAGTGGAGGGCTGTTTGTTTGTGATTCTGTGTATGTGTGAGGGAGAAAAAGTGCAGGGATATAGATGGAGCTATTTTCTAACTGTACCAAAGGGCTCCAAGCAGCTGCAACAGTGGCTACAACTTATAAATACATTCATACGCACAATAGTTTCTTTCCAATAGTGGGAGAGAGGAAGTGCTCTGAGCAGTGTATGGACCTCTGCCGCCTCCATGCTGAGTCACTAAGAGCTTTATGGCTTTACCACAGCCTTAACTTACTTAATAACCGCAGCTGCCGGTAGACATTTGTTTTGCTTCCTTGTCCTTACAATGTAACTTTGTCGTTGATTATTTGAGAGACGGATTCATATTGGATTGATTGGTGGATTGACTGATCACTTTACCTGTTAATTACTGTCACTGTCCTTCCTTCTCCGCTGGTCCGAGCACCCTTCCTTGCACTGGTCTGCCTCTCTTCTTCATGTATTAATTTAGCAGGGTCCATTCAAGTTAGGCTCCCCAGGGCAAGTAAAAACCTCATTTAGCACAGCCTGCTCAGCCAAGACGGGAAAGGCCAGACCCCCTCAGCCCTAACTGGATTAGGAACCAGCCAACGGATGGGCCGCGGGACAGAACTCCCACACCAAAACAGAGCGGTAGGATGTGAGGGGACCAGTGGGCAGAAATGGGGAGGAATGGTTATTAATTTCCACAAAAGAAAAAATTTGTCAGAATTGCACCATAACTTACTGCCAACTCATACATCACCCTGGAGTTCATGGAAATACTTGGTATCTTCTGGGACTTTTGTTAAAATTTCCAAAGTTAAAGTAAGAAAGAAAATCCTTAGTTATTAATTATTAAGAGGTTGACACTCTTGGAAGGCTCAGCTGCCAGGGTTCTTAGTTACACCAAACCCTGGCTGCACATCACCTCCACCCTCATCCGCCTTCACTGGCTCCCAGTTAAGTCCTGTATCTCCTACAAAATCCTCGTCCTCACCTACAAATCCCTCCATGCCGTTGTCCCCCAGAAATGATCTCCTTCACCCCTATACCCCTAACAAAAAGTTGTGTAATCCCCATTGCCCTTTATCTAAAGGGGAATTACGGTTATTTTTCATCGTGGCCCATATATTCCTATGTATTTAGGTCTAAGTGACTATTGTGAACAAAAGTCTTTAAAATGGGTATTGAGCAAGAACGCTGCAACCGGCAGCCGCAAACCGAGTTGCAATGTAATCATATGGGGCTAATGCACACCGTCAATGTACGTTTACCAAAAGGGGTTGTTTTTGACACAAAAGCATGGGAAAATAGGGTCCAGGTTAAAAAATCCTAAAATTCCCCTTTTTTATTTTACATTTCAACAGCGATCATTCTGTTGGTCAAATTTGTATGTACAAAATAATCCTATATTAGCGTGTGTAATAAAAGTCATGGCAATATACTGGACTTTAGTTATTGCAGGGACTTTATTATTTTGTACCAGCAGAATCATCCATTTTACATACGAGATGGGTGTTACATAGAAATAAAGCCATTTGAAAGTGTTGGGTTAAGTGTTTGAATGATCACTGTCATAAACAGACCGGTATGTAAGCTCTCTTCTCATTGTCCCGGCCCTCCCTCCCTACCTCTCTTATCTGGCTCTCTCTTGTGTCACATTTTAAGACTATTCTCTGATGATTTACTAGTCTTTTCTAAACAGGCAGACAAAGATCACAGATCTCCCCAGCACAACCCCTAACACCATTATCTCCCTGTTAGATATTAGTCACATGGGACATTAAAGTGTTTTATTACATGGAAAGAAATTTTTTTTTTTATCCACAGTGATTCATTTGTTATTGCTGTTAGTCATCTAAATGTGTGCTATTGGTTTCATAAGAAGAACTCATTTAAACTATCAGACTTTTTTTCACTAAGTGTACCTGATGCTTTGCTTTTGCTGTAGCTACACAGTAAAAGCACGACGGTGCTACTCTGATTGGCCTTTTTGAGTAAATGAGGGGACGGGAGTTAAAACTAGGTCAGGGCAGTACAGAATATGGTTTTTAAGACAAGGTTTTTAAGAAGGTAAAGGTGGGGTTAAGAGTTTAAAGACAAAGATAGGGTGGGACGTGTCTCACAGATCACAGGATACCAAAAGCGAGGGAGGCAGAGAAGGAGGGAGGGAGACATGTTTTAGTCCTACACTAACAAAAGTGTTGTTGGATTTTTCAGATGCAATAATTCACAATAATAAAATTAAATGTGGTTTCATTTCATTCCCTTGACTTTCCTTTTTGTTTGTTACTTAAATCAATCTCCCTTTTTTCTTGCTTAACTTTTCTTTTAGAGGTCAACAGCCTATGAATTTATAAATTTATGAATTTAATTTACAGTTTACATTATGGCCCCTGAATGTGTATGATGAAATACAGATCATTTATGATTATGATTATTAAAATAATTTCTCTTGCAATTACATCATGGTTATTCACCAGTTGAAATTGTTAAAAAATCTAAATAGTATGTGATATGCTCAGAATCAGATCTTATGATCATATGAATTATATTATTGTTAGTTTATTTCCAAGTAGTAGCAACTCAGTCAACAACATGGTGTCCCAGTTGACAGTTGTGGGTACTTCCTCATTGTTGCCATTCACTATTGGTCCATTTGAATTAATTTGAAAGAACACATCGTTGCACACCAAAATACATCAGCCATGCCAACACCAGACTGGCCTTACAAGCTCTGCCGTTAGAGACAATACCCCAGGGATCCCAGAATAGCTGAGAGTGGGGGAGAAAATGGGAAAAAGGGGGGAAATGGGGAGAATGGGAAAGCCCAGAGAAAGTCATTGAGTATCAGGGGAGTTGTATGGATCCGTTATGGTGTAGCTGTAATTAAGAGGGACAAACAGAATGTGTAGAGGGAGTATAGCAGGGTGTAAATGCATTAGGGCCCCTAACCACAGCCTGCTGGGATCAATAAGTCTCCATTCACATCAGGCTGGACAGGAGCTGTCCAGCTCTCTGAGTGCTGAGCCTCACTTTCTACAGCAATAAGCCCGACTCAGGCTAAGACTGCAGGGAATTGGTGAAAGACGTAGAAAAATGTGGAGTATTGAGATGTATTATACACTGTGCATGCAGCTCACTGAAGGAATTCCATGTCTGCCACCTGTTAAAGGCAGCAAAGAGTAGATTAGAACAAGAAAAGACAGAGGAACCAGCAAGGGAAGATAATAAAACAAAAGTGATCAGACAAGAGCAAAGAAAAGCACATTGAGGAGATGATGACACGCAGAGAGAGGAGAACTGATAACCTTGGTGGCTTAAAAGCCCCCCCCCCCCCCCCCCCCCCCCAAACGATAAACAGCATTATTAATTAAAAGGCTCCAATTGAATCTGTGTCTGATGGACGAGCCTTGGGACGATTAGCTACAAGACCTGACAGCTTATTTCTGCATAGTCTCGGATTCCTGGATCAATCTCCACAGCACTGTGGAGTAAGGTCGAACACGGACCCACTGCATCAGAGAGTAAACCTCCATACATGGACGCCTGCTCTAGCAACTGAGCTATCTGGGCACCCCACATATACAATATTAAATTAAGTTTACACAATACAGTAATGTGGGGTATTTAAATTAGCTGGATACATGGTTAAATGTAATTTGCTCATACCAGTGTGTAGTCGCGTGTATTTCTTCCAAAGCAAATCCCCATCAATAGGTCCCAAAGCGTCCCAGTTGATAGTAAATGCCGTAAACAGGTTTTTTGCAAATCGTTATAGTCATTCCATTCGTTATAGAGACAGTTATTAGTCAAGTACCAAGCAGGTCAACACACTGATACAATGTCATACACACTAAGGTGGACAAACACACAGGGTTTAAACATTCTCAGGTTCAGGCATTGCACAGTTTATTATTTAATTAATATAATACTTAATTTAATACATTGTTTACATTTCTGCCAGGGCAGCGTTTCAGGGTCACAAATGTTTTGTTGCTTTATCCCCTGAACACACTGACATTAAAAACCGTACTTAAGTAAAAGTACAGAAATATTAGCATCAAAATGTACTTACTTACCGAGAAATAACAGTCTTCATGCAGAATGTAACATTTTAGAATAAAATATATACACTGCTGAGTGGTTCAATCTTTAATAATGATTTTATCATTTATTAGTTGAGTTATGTTAGCTATTAATCTAAATTTGTAAAGTATCTACTAACTAAAGTTATGAAATAATTGTAGTGAAGTAAAAAATACAATATTTTCCTCTGAGATGAAGAAGTAGAAAGTAGCATAAAATGGAAAGACTATTGAAGTACAAGTACTGTATGTCAAAATTGAAGTACAGCACTTGTGTAAATGTATATAGCTTACTTCCACCTCTGGAGGTCAGTGCTAGTTACACAAGAGCTTTTTCAGATTATCTTTTTGGCCATTTTTGTCGCCATTTGACAGCTGACAGTAGCAATAGACAGGAGATATGGGATAAGAGAACAAGGAAGGTGACATGCAACAAAGGTCCCCAGTCTGAATCAAACTGGGGACATTGCAAAAGCAGTACACATGTGCATCTTAGACGTTAAAACTACTAAACCTCATGGACGGGCGCCCCCAGTACACCGCTTCAAAACTTATTTTCCTAAAATCTCTCATGTCAGTTCAGCGGTTGCCTAGTAAAAATAAAAATGGAAACCTCGTACAGCCAACATGAAAGAAAAGCCGTTAGAGTACATTACAAATGTTTTAATTCTATGACAACTGAGTGGGAAAACTACATTGTTTTCTCAAAATCTAACCTAGTTGTTGGCTAGTAGCTCAGATATGTTCCACTGTCTTTAAAGCAGCTGTGTCACTGATGTATTAAATTACCAGTTGCAGTTTCAGAATGTTATTGAATGTTTTTTACTTATTAGTATAATTTTGTCAAAAAGAAAAAATGCTCATTCCAAAAACAGAAATCAAACTTTCATTTGTACCATTGAAATGTCTTTTCTACTTTTGAAGCTGCAGATAAATGCCTGAACCTGCATTAGAGAAGATGTTTGTTGGCATGAAGAATCAAACTCGAACCACTTACCTTGTCACCCATTTAAACATGTATTTAAATTAGACCGGGACTTAATAGTTTAATCTGTGACAAAGCTTGTTATAATGTACTTTATAAATATGTTGTTAAGAAGGAGTCAAAGAAAAAGTAAACCAGTAAAATAATATAACTAAGTACTAAAACTTCGAGGTTTACTTGAGCACTTCTATTTTATGCAACTTTGTACTTGTACGCCACTTCATTTCAGAGAGAAATATATATATTTCTTTGCTCCACTGCTTTTATCTGATAGCTGTGGTTAGACTAAATTTCATAGATTACCATTTTACATGTAAAGGATTCAGTCTGATCATCTTGAAAAAAATATGAAAATGATAAAGCATTTTTCAAAGCAGGGCTTTTACTTGTAGTAGAGTAAACTTCTTCCACCGCTGGAAATTCCATTTTTGAGTCTTGTTCTTTTCCATTCACGGTATAAACAATATTTTCAGATTTATCATTGTATTTTATGGTTAATAGACATAACTGTCTAATGGCTAATTGATTTTCAACATCAGTTAAACCTGTCTTATGACATTTATCACACATCATGATAATGTACCCAATTTTTGTTTCATGCCTTCATTCTATACCAGCGAGTAAAATATGCAGTGGCACAGTTGGGTTGCACCTCCACGGGTGAAAGTTTTGTGGTACCTGTTTATAGGGAGGTATGTAGACATGGCTTGGCTTGGCTTGGCTTGGCTGGGACCCCCCCCCAGGGAGCCCTGGGGGATCAGATAAGACCTGGTTCCCAGATCAGGGTTAGATTGACAGTTGAGTGCCTGAGGAAGAGTGATGGGCTTGGGATTGAGGTTGGAAGGAGGGTCCCTTAAACTGGAATGCCCCTAAGGGACCGCCAGAGCCCACAAAATATGTTGGCCGTAATGGCGCAGATTAATTGACTGTGAAAAACATCACTCTGGTGATGATTTAATGAAAAAAAACAAAATTATTGTTATATTACAATTTATCCAGTGTCTGGCTGAGTCTGGATTCGATTGTGGAACTGAACTGTTTTTATTTAACTTTCGCTCATTAGTTTGATTGTGTCTAATTGACTCACACTTGTGCATGTGAGCAATAAGATATTTGTAACTGATGAGATTGGAGCTTGACAAGAAAACTGATTGTGATTAAAGTCTCCTGGGACTCTTCGCTGCCTCCTCCTGTTCCATGACAGAACAAGATATTTCAATAATGATAATAAAGCTTTCCCATCTATGCATCAACCGTGAATGCACCAGTATGTTGGGTCAAAGGGTAGATTCAAGGATTTTATCTTAGGACAACCATTCCACGTGAGAGTTGAGAATCCCCCCCAGGGAAAAAAAAAAGAATAGCTAAATTATCTTTCAAAATGATACACTTATGGTTGATTTTAATCTACAAAAATGTAGCACTTTTGTCGTGAGCAAACTTCCTGATTACAATTTGTGACTTTGTGGTAATTAGCTCTAAAAGAGGTTACAAAATATTTGTTTTAGATAGTAAAGTATAGGTAGGCGTAGCTTTAGCTTGTAAAGTTCATGTCATCTAAGAGGGGATTGTATTTGCTGTTATATTTAAAAGCAAATAAAAGGTTGCTAGAAAAAGAGGCGATGCACTCTCAAGGACATCAAGTACTCCTCCAGGGCTACTGACTTAACCTTAGAAATAATGTTGCTGCAGACACAGACTGCATTATTGTCCTCAGCCTGCAGACAACCTTTCACATATTTTCCCTTTTAGTTGATGGAGTTTTGAGACTTTATGTCTCTGCTCGACACATACACAGACACACACACACACACACACACACACACACACACACACACACACACACACACACACTCGATTATATACACATGCTCATGCCCTTTAAAACCGTGAACTGACCTATTAACCCAGTACACAGCACCATTTACATTCACTCACTGTTACATGCCATAACACACACACACACACACACACACACACACACACACACACACACACACACACACACACACACACATCATTGATAAGTACACAGACAGAGACATGCACATACTGTTTACTTCTGCTACACACGTGGGCAGAAACACACAAGGTGTTGGTCAGACAGACCAACTGGCTCTTTGGCTAATTGAGTAGAGTTTGTGGCCCTGTGTGGCCCCGCTCTGACCCCTCTGTAGCCAAAGACACCATTGAGCCTCTGCTTTGATACATTCGATACGGTTTAAGTGAGGAATGAAGACCTAAGCCTGTTTACATTTGAACTGGATTAGTGTTGGGACTTCTGGGTAATACATCAACATTATATCCACATATCGTCTTAAATTTTGAATATCGTTATATCTTGATATGAAACAAATGTTGTCTTTTCCTGGTTTTACAGGCTGCATTTCAGTACATTGACGTGATTTTCTAAACTAACCAGACTGTTCTAGCTGTACTGTTATTTGCCTCCTTTACCCACTTAGTCATTGTATCCCTATTATTGGTAATTATTTAATAAAACTCTGATTGTGTTAATATTTTGTGAAGCACCAAAAGTCTACCTTACAATATCATGACAATATCGACATTGATGTTTTTGGTAAAGAAATATCATGATTTTCTCCATGTTGCCCAGCTCTAGGATTGGGGTGACAGTGCAGTAACGACAGACAGTGAGAACGAGTAGGGGAAAGTTTTGGAGGACATGAAAAGTGGAATTAATTGACTTTTAGTGTAAACTTGAGCAACTGGTAGTGCCAGTTTGTTTTTGCTTTATTTGTCATTTTATTTTATACATTTAGTCATCTGTTCAGTTGCCTATTTTGTGTTCAAAGGGCTGACACAAGTTGAGGATGTTTCTGCAGTTTGTCTTTTATAAAAAATAAACATTTTGAACTATGGAACTTTAGTTTTAGTTTTGTGCGTGTGCAGGGCAAGGCCTGTCTGTAGGGAGTGTGTGTTGCATTCAGTGCAGTAACCCTCTCCGCCAGTGATTTGGTTCACTGTTTATTATGGGTATCATTTCGTAATGTATTAGTAAAATGGGTCTCTGCACATTATTGTAATGGAGTGACTAAGAACAAGAGAAATCTGAGATCTCTCTGTTTCTGTGTATGTCTTGTTCTTTCACTTGTCCTTTTCCTCTCTTTTGTCATCAGTCCACCCCCAACCCAGCCCCCCACCCCTCACCCATGCATCGTTCTCTCCCTTTTCCTGAAGTAATGATTTGATGTTGCTAATGGCTTCCTAAATTTTGTAGAAAGGGCAGAACCAGCACTGTCTAGAGTTTCAGACGTTGGAGGTCTGCCAGACAAGGAGGGGTAGTGGGGGGATTCAAGCAAGCCAAGGCTGGGTTGGATACTGTAGGTAAGGAGGTCGAGTAATGAGTATAGGGATCAACAGAGTGTTATCCTAATAATGACTTCCTTTCAAGATATTAATATATCCTGTTGTTCTGACATCCATTAGTCCCAAAATAGAGAATTCCCCCCAATAAATCAAAACGCTTAAAGCCTAAACTGTCTTCTTTCTCAGAAATATTAATGGCAATGGAGTCGTCAAGGACAAACCATATAAAACAGTCTGATTCATAACCAGCAGAAATGAACTTGTCATGTATAAAAACAAGTAACAAATCCTAGATTTGGTAAGGCTGGAACTACAGTAACTAAGAGATAACATTTTGCCTCAAGGTGTGTCTGGCCACAGCCGGGACTAACACACATGGACACACAGCCCAACGCTGCCAGTAGAATGGACTCTATTGTTTGAGAGCTGTACTGCTCATTCAACTTAGCCCACATGAAAGAAGTCAATGGAAGGGAGGATGACCAATGAATGTGTTGGTGCTTGTAGTTTACATGCTTGTACGTCTGCTGGTGTGTGTGTGTGTGTGTGTGTGTGTGTTTGTGTGCGCGTGTGCGCACTCTGCTGTTTGTGTGTGTGTGTATTTGCTTGTTTGTCACATGATGTCCTGTGGCAATCCCTAACTAACCGTGCAGGCGCCAGCAGAAGGTGGGGGGGGGGGGGGGTATGGGGGGTGAGAGACGGGCATGAGAAGAAGCAATGGAGGAAAGAGGATTCATGGAGCCGTGGAGGGGGGCACTCTGGCTGACTGCTGTCACATGATGTGCATATAATGAAGCCAAACTACATTCAAACTGTTGAATAACTGCGCAGATGACTCATGACCTGACTTAGCACTGTGTAAACATCAGGCTTCAGTTCAGTGTTCTGAATAAACTGCTACATCAGAGGATACACTTCTGTCAGCACGGAGAACAGAATACATTGCATGAGTTTAACATTTACACCCAGTAAGATATAATTTATCAATGATTTCACACTAGATCTGCCTCTGTGATAATGTGTGCGGTGTGTGTGTGTGTGTGTCCTCAAAACTTGGATCTGCTGCCAGTATTCAGTATAGAGCCTGTAAAGTATAATGGAGGTATTAAAAATACTTTATAGAGGCAGAGCATTTCATCACTGTCAAATTAAGAATGAAACATTATGCCAAGGTGATATTTCTGAGTAAAACGCCCTAGCTGACAGGAGTCCTGAGTCAGTGGACAAAGCACGGACACCACAAGCAATGAGCACAAAAACAGCTATGAGGAAACAGAGTGGCTGTGTGTGGCTCTTCATCATAGAGGCTTAGTAATGCTGTCATATCTAATGCTCACACTCCATTAATCACATTGCCTGTATGTGTGACTGTGCTTGCGTGTTGTATGGCATTCTGGGAGTGTGTGGGAGACTCCATGCAGCTGAGGTGGTAGTGTTTACCCAGTGCATGAGCAGTGGTTGGCCGCAGGCCTGGTACGCCTGGCCATGATTGGCCACTGTGAAATGTGGCTGACAGAGGCAGCCTGTTGCCCTCTCCACACTGTGTGTGTGTGTGTGTGTGTGTGTGTGTGTGTGTGTGTGTGTGTGTGTGTGTGTGTGTGTGTGTGTGTGTGTGTGTGTGGTGTTCTGCTGTCTCTGGGCTGAGCATGCATGCGTATGTGTGTCTAAATTAATTGTAGGTTTCATTGACTTTACTGCGTAGTTGGCATGTACAGATTGCTTCCGTCTTCATTATACAGATCTTTATGTACACAGTACATAAATGTACAGAGAGCAACCACTAATCTTCCTTTTATTTCTTCCGGCAGCCACCAGGAAATGCTGTTCTGATGCTGAAAGGAACAGTGGCCATGTAGCTAATGGTTGTATAGTTACAGAAGAGGTTGGGAGAGAGAAACAGAGAATGGTAATAGGGTGGGAAAGGGGAAATGAATCAATGGAAGGCCCTGCCATCCTGGCTTATTCAGCAGGCCTCTCTCCCCTCGTCTGTCGTCTGTTTCTTTCCTCTCTTTTCGTTCTTGAGCTCTTGATAACTTCTCTTTCCCCTCTCCACTGCATTCCACACAGTTTTGTCATCCTGCCAAGGAAACAAATCAGAGAGCCTTCTCTGAGCCACCACACTTTTCCTTTGTCTCACTCAGCCTTTTCTCTGCCTCGGTCCGCTCGTAGTTTGGTCCGCACCCTACTGTCTCAGCACACTCCGCTTTGACCCCCTGCAGCCTATGATGTCACATTGGGAGCAAGGGCTGTTGGGAAGTGACCCGAGGTTGAACGAGCTTGTGTCCAGCAAGCATTGCTTGTTCATTCTTCCCTTTCAGGAGAGTGCTTCCCTTGTTTGGAGAAAGTGTCTCCTGTTTTAAGAAGTCAGTTCTGCCCTTTTAAAGAGTTTCAAAGTGGCCCCATGATTCCCTATTTTTCTTCAAAGCTAATTCGATGTGTCTGTACGTGGCAGTTATCATGCTACAGAGCTTGTTATTTGCACCAATAATTGAATGAAGCCGTTTACATCACTGACTTTTAATTAATTTTCACGCGTTGTTTTCTTTTTTTCCGAGATGATCTCCAGTCAAGCATGCAATGGTGAAATGTTTTAATCAGACGGGTAAATGCAATAAGTCTATCAGTCAATTTGGTCTTGTCTTTATTTTTACATGGGTGATTAACCATGTTACCAGTTGTTCAGTTGGCAGGGTGGATTTGCAGGATTAGATACTCTGTTTGTGTGTGTGCATGCATCAGTGAGTGTGTGTACAATGTGTTTTAAAGTGTGTGTGTGTGTGTGTGTGTGTGTGTGTGTGTGTGTGTGTGTGTGTGAGATGCCATTAATTAAGGTTTGGCAGGCTAAAAGTCAATCAGTGGCATAAACCTAGCACAGAGAAAGAGACTCGACTTTACCAGAGCAAGAGAACAGAGATAATATCTGCCCACATGACCTTTGGCCCCTTTAACAACCTGACCTAGCAGAATGAGGAGGTGGGATGTGTGAGATCTTAGAGAAGATCACTTTACTTGTTTGCCTGCATGTTCCCTTGTATACGTGCCTGTATATGGATGTGTTTGTATCAGAAACAGTGTACATGTAGGCAGAAGCTGTCTCTGACACTTCAACCCTCTCACCATCGAATTGTCTATATGCTTTACAACCTTTAGTGCTGTGAGCCGCTCGGTTGTAAACGTGTCGCTATGCTGTCTCTTTCCAAGCTCTTATCAGGCCAGATAGCCCTCAGATAGAAACTCATACCCGCACAGTCAGAGGCTCAGCTAGCCACAGCAGCTGATGGAGCTGATGCAAGGCCGCTATGACGACAAGAGGACAGGGCCTTATCTGTTGTCATGGTAATGGCCATGATGGAATGATAACAATCTGCTCTTGGCTTCATGTTTTCTTACAGGGCAACATGACTGCCAAAATGTACACCTGTACAGGCATGTAAGCACAGCATGATCGGGTGTTTGATATCCACACGCATTAAAACTGCAATTACAAGTGCTTAATATCGTGCGTCCATTAACTGTGTTGGACATGTTTGTCTCGAGCATCTTCTTAAAGCAGTCGACAAAGACAAGTAAATTATCACGGTCATGCAGAAACCGCAGGGAAGTGAGTTTATGTCGCTGGCCCGTTTTTTGACTCATCGTGCTTTCGCCGCGGTGTCTTTTCTTTCCGACAAATATGACAGATGCATATCAAGCTGTGCAGTCTGCTCAGGGGAGATAAGGACCAGTTAGGCGCTGGGGTTGCAACATCCCACTGAGCCAATGAGTGAGCACAACGCCTTTTTCATACCGATCCTGAACAGATAGGCCTGCAGTGCGTGTGTGAGTGAGTGTATACATGTGTGATGCCGCTGATAAATTCTGTCTCCACTGAATTCTGGCATCTACTGTCTAATGCTTGCAGTTCTGCACATGTCTCCTGTCCTGAAAACTGGTGAAACAAAAGTTAAACAAGGAGAGACACTTGAAGAGCCGGTTGTCATCCAGTGCATTATTGTTAAGGTTATTGATGTAATAACATGACACAGATACAGTCTTCTTGACCTTGCCTATCAAAAAATATAAAGTTCTACAATTCTGCTTATTCTTGGAAAATAATCAAACATTGATACAGTAATAGGTATCAAAAACTTTATTTATTCCATTTATTCCTTTTTTATCTGCTATTTGGATATAATAGAGCTCTTCACATCCACAGTTTTGCCCCTGAGATATATTGCTTTCATCTTTGTCATCTCTTAGTGGTTTATTCCTGTTATGCTTTTATAAAATGAGGTACACTGTGTTTCATTGATTGTTCCCTCTTTGTAAGACTGTGTGTGTGTGTGTGTGTGTGTGTGTGTGTGCGTGTGCGTGTGCGTCTGTTTGTGCATGCGTGTCTGTGCGTGTCTGTATTAACTTGACAAGTATTGTGTAAAAAAAGCCATACCCTAACAACAAAATATTGTACTGGAGATTAACACTGAGTAAAGTTGTTTAGGAATGCAGTGTTAGCACTTGAGTTTCTCTGATGTATTCTAAAAAGCCAGCAGTCTAGAGGAACCTGAATACATCGATACATTAGAGGTCAATGAGAATCCAGTAGGCTTAAAAGTGAATTCAGCGCAGCCTTAGAACGGCTCCGACATTTAATCCACTGCACATGCAACAATCATTAGTCTATAATAGCGAGCTGAACAGCTTGAGATTCTGAGCAGGGCACGGCAGGTCTCTGTGGGCTTCTACTGTCCTCCACAGTCCTCCCGTTCTCGGTCTGGTCATCAGTCCCTGTGGGAGTGTCCAGGATCCATCCAGGGGTAGGCACCTGGGCCCCATCCTCTTGCTTCTGGCCATGGGCCAAGGTGCACTGGACTCCCCCACTCATTACTTTCTCCAGTTACCTGCCAGTGAAAGCGAGTGGAGTGGGGCGGGGGGCAGGGAATAGTGAGAGGGACATTATATGGGCGAGGAAGAGGATGGCAGGTCCAGACGCCCACTCCCCGGAGCCCTCCCAGGCATTAGTACTGTACTTGCCCCCCCGGTTTGTCAATGGGAGCCTCCAGGTGAATGGGCTCATTTGTACTCAGACAGTGGGGATGAATTTGTCTGTCGGAGCAGGTGAGCTGAAGGGCCTCAGCACAGCAGAACACAGCATGAATGAGAGCTGAACACTACCTGTCCCAGGTGAACATCCTGAATGCGCCCTGTCCCAGGTGAGAGGAGGCTGACCTCATTTTCAGGGTGAGTCGAGGGAGGGGTGCTCTATGTGTCCACACCCTGCTTCCGACAGGTACTTTTTTTAGCAGATTAAACACTAGACTGCTGCTACTGCAAAAAAAAAAAAATATTGCGAGATGACGGAATGGAAAAATTGTCAGATGACTTATGCTAATTCCTAATAGTCTTAGTTTGAATTGCAGCAAGTCCATGTGAATAGGGGAGCTGAATGGTGTCAGTATTTTGTCTTCACTTCATTTCAGCTGGGATTGTGTGCAAACAGAAGAACACAGACACATTAGCATGGCAGTAACATCCCAGTGAGGCAAGGGAATACCAAGTTAGAGAAGAGGGTACTCATCTAGGACTCCAACATAGCAGCTCAAAGACCTGTAATTCTATGCACTCATAAACCTCTTTTATTAGTAGTACTCTACTTGGAAACCTTTTCAAAACCACAAACTGGTAATAAGGTCTATCTCCAGCCACTGATAAATGATATGAAACACTTTCCCTGTTTTTCCCCTCTTTCACTTCTCTACTTTCATATACACATGCTATTGAAAAACTCAGAAAGTGGTCCTTCTGAAGGTAAAAACATATGAATGAACAACTGAAGTTACCATTTAATTTGACATTTACACATTTATTTATTTTTTTAGGTAAATATACCCATTTTTAAGCATGTTTTCAAGCTCAAAATACAGCGTGAAGGCACAAAAAACAAAAAATGTAAACATTACATGCCAAGTAAGCCTCAAATACATTGAACACTAACGGTTAGCTTTCTCATATGGTTAGCTCTTGTTTCCTGGCGTAGTCTGTAGGTTTCATAATGGGAAAATAGTCCAAATAATTCACACGTTAACAAAGCCAGTGGTGAGTGCTCTTACAGTACTGCATACAGGATGTTACCCTGCAGGAAACGTTGAAGGGAATTACACTTAAATAGTGCGCAATCCTACCCCTCGTAATTATTCTTTTTTTACTGTCTCTGTCGGGACTCTATGGTCTTAATTGGTCCTAATCGTACAACATAAATATTTCCTGTTTGAACTTCTCACTTCCTGTTTTCATTTTTTTTTTCACTGCTTTTGAAAAGCCATGTTCTCAGTCGAGCTTGGTATGCAGCTGTAACTAGTATAGCAGCCTTTCTATGTTGGGCCTAAAGTTGGGGAGGAAAAGGGGTGAAAGGCCCTTGTGGTCATTCAGGAGAGAAAAATTATGCAAGATCAAAACACTTTGACTTTTTAAGAGATTTTAGTGAGATTTGGCAGGTCAGGATGCGGTTGTTGGCTGTCAACAGAAGCCATCAGTGATTATCTGCTGGGCTTTTCTCTGAGTGACAGTTATTACCGTCAAAGCTTTGCCGATCACATCATTGCTACGTGTTATGGTTGATTAATTTAAGAGTCGTTCAAATGTCAAATGGTGCATCTGCGGCGGATTCCATGAATAGTGTTAACCAGGTGTTTTACTGAATGTACCCACCTTTTTCCTGTCAAGCGCTGTCAGAGGGGTATTTCTATGAATTTCTCTTGATCCATGAAAAGAGGAAGTTCACATGTGGGTCTGATCATAGTACAATCACTATGACTCGGTAGCCATTACAGTTCAAACAGTTAGGAGCTCAGTTAATGCTTGACTATGGCATAAGAAAGAATAAGTTCTCCTTTTGCTGAAGGTCAACAAACAAGCATTTGAACTTTATGAAATAAATGTCACATGTTTGTATTTATTATCTAAATACTGTCCCATCTTGGAGCCTTAATATCCTTCTAGGGGTCTAAGGAAGGAGGGCTGCTTTTTTAGTTAGACCCAGGCAAAGGTTAACCCCCATCGCAACACACACACTAAGAGACCTGCATCTGAACTGCGCTCCACTTCCTTTCATCTTCTACGTCTCTTTCTCCCTAACTCAACTTTGTGAGGGGATGGTTGGGATACCTTTTGATTCCGCTAATTCAATTTGATGAAAAAACAAATACACTGGGGGAGTGGGAGAAAAGGAAAGAGTGGGAGTAGTAAGGGGGTGGAGAGGGGAAAAACAGAGAGCTACATAGAGCTCAGAGAGGGAATGAGTGGTGGTGGGGAGGGGGGGGGGGGTTGTTGAGGACAAGCGGAAGAGCAGAGGGGAGAAAGAAAAGGAGGTAATGAGTTGAGATGAGTTGAAACATCCAGTTCCAGGTTAAAGTCGTAAACCTCTCCAATGTGCTCTGATCTTGGTGGCCACCATGTTCAGCCCGCCAAAGCATCCGAGATATCTCTGCATCATTTCTTCTTTGGAACGCTACTTTGATAGTGAAGATAAGTAACATCATATTTTATGGCTCTTTTGTGTCACATAATTCATGATGTGAGTTGGGAAGGGATGTCTTGTTCAATGTAGCTTTTGGTCTAGTGAGACTTGGTGAGTAAAACGTATACAGAACCTTCACATTACAGCGTCTCTATGAATTGAATTGGGTAGAAAATGTAACAGTGGGGGCACATGCTGACGACCAAAACATTTAGCCAAGCATTCATTTCAAGAGCAAGTGTACATGTTATGTGCCTGTTACCTATCGGGCCTAGGAGATGAAATGTCACCCTGCTTTCCACAAACACTGCCTCTTTGTCAGACATGAGAAGCTTTGTCACGCACCATCCTTGTATCTATGTACACATGCATGTTAATGTCTGCGTGTGTGTTTGAATGTGTGTTCAGGCAAGGGCAGCTCTGGGAGTCGCTGGCCTGGCAGACGGCTGTATTATTTTTGGGAGGCCTGCTCCTTCCCTCTGGAGGGCCTCATTGAAGAGTGCTGGCTCTCCCCGTCTCCCCCTCTCAGACTCCGGGAGTCTGGCCAAGCCCGGCCGAGCAGGCTCACTGGCTGCAGCAGCACGCAACCTACTGGAGCTGCGGCCTGTAAACGGCACAGCGCCCACAGCACTGCGCTACACACAGATGGCCAGACTGCTTATTGGCTGTCAAGTGTTACATTTTCACTGGTGTTCAGCAAGTGGATCCCACCCCCTTACTGCAAACAGACACTTAGGACTGGTCCTGTCTCCAGTTGTGTACAGCCAGTTAGGGGGTTGTAGGCACTATGATGTAGCATAAGCTGACATTACAGTGCTCTAGCTACATTGGATAACAAAACCTCACCTATATAAGTCCTTGGATCAATATTATTTCTAATTTGAACTGATGAACCTCTGGGAAACCCCGGCGGATCAGCCTCCACAGCAGTACAGCAGATATGAGCCCGGTGGAGAGTTCACGGAGGGGTAGTAGTCCACTTTTAGCTTGGACTGTTTAATCGGATGGTTTGTGCTGTGGGTGTTTGAGGGTATGCTGAACTCAGCAATGATGACCTCAAATTGGCCTTAATCAAGTCAACTCATTAGTGGCTGGCTCTGTTTAAGCTTTCTTCAGCCCCTTTATTTTACAGTAATCGTCCAAATGGGAAGGTGAGACAGAATGACCAATGTAGAGAGAGAGAATGGAGAATAAAACACAGACTGAATACATGGGAGATCAGAAAGAGAGAGGGTGAAAAAAAGATAAACAAAGGGAAAGAAAAAGAAGACATGAGGGAGCGACAGAGGGGAAGCCTGCTTCCTGGCAGCCTCAGCTGCGTGCACATCTGTGTGCGAAGGGTCTGAGCAGACCCCCACGTGTTTGCTCAGGTCGCCTGATTGCCTTTCCTTCCTCCTCTCTCTCCAGCTAAAGACCCGCTGTCCTTCCTCTCACTCCAATCACCGCAGCCAAGAGGGCTACTCCAGCAGACACAGGGAGGGAGAACACTCCCACTGAACTGCACTCACAACTCAGTTTTCACACACAAATTCTTAAAAATTTGGCTGTTAGAGATTTTTTTTAAAGACCTTGCATGGGTTATATTGGTTCCAATTTGGTGAATTGGGGTTTGTGTTTGTGCATGAGCATGTGGGTATGTGCATATGTATGACTGTACGTGACTCCGGAGCTGTTCGCTGGAGTCTGCTGTCTGGGTACAATGGTCCAGCCCGGGGACTTAACTTCACAAAGAGGCCTTCTCTTAACAACACGCCATCACAGATAGAGGAGGAGCCTGACCAAAGCATTACCACGCTTAGGGGATCACAGAGCTTCCCTTGATGCATCTGATATTCCTTATGATTTTCATAATCAAGCACTCTTCATTAAAAGGAGAGTTTAGTCTTGTGCTGCGTGTGTATGTGTGTGTAAGAATGATAAAGAGAGGCCGACTAAACTTACGAGGCAGTTTATTTTCCTTTATTTCCTTTACTTTTGTGAGATGGAAAAATGATAAAAATGTACAGCTCAGGGACTTTTCATCTAAGATAGGTCTGTTTTTCTTTACGTAATAACCATGAAATCAAAATCCTAAGTTTCCATGTGTCTTCGACGAAAGCTTAAAGAGGGAAAATAAATTATCGTAGCAATAATTATAACAACAAATATAACAACAATAATAGCAATTAAGCATTTATAAACACTCTATTTACTGTGTATTTTTCCATAAAAGTCCATTATTAAAAACAGGTGGTGAGCATTGTGGAGGTGTACAATCCAGCATGTGAGGAGAGCACAGGTTTGTGGGTACTGTAGTCTGCGTCTGACTTGGTTTGTCAGGGTGTGTACGGGTGCTGTAGGTGTCAGACTGAAGAGTTTGTCTGTCCACAGCCGTTATGGACGACAGCCTGGGGGTGCACGTATCTCAGTATATAATGAGATGGCCGTGAGGTTAAAACAGCAGTTCTTTTTAAGACCTCTCGTGAGTCTCCTGTTACAGGGTCATGGAGAGGTGGGTACCAAAGTGACTTAGTAAAAATAAGCAAAAAGAATGACAAGCGTCTCCATTCACTCCATTCCTGCAAGCTTCAGTCACCAAGGGACTAAGAAACCCTTCGTCATATTTGCTCTTTACAGAGTCCGCGGAAGTCCTGCTCTGCAGTGTCCCATCAGTGAGGTCAGGCATGACGCGGGCTTCAGTCATTAAACCCAACTGAAAGTCTCTCCCCTCCAACCACTGTACATGATGCACCAAGTCTGCTCAGCTTTCGACGTAAAGTAGAGGCCATTTTAGTGTTAATGGCAATGTGGTGGCTCTTACAGGCGGAGGAGTTTTGGGTCTTGGGGGGCCTCAGTGAGGCTCAGCCCAGACCGGCGAGCGATTGGAGTGGTGGGGGTGACCGAATGAAGGGTGAATGGGCGTGGGAGTAGGCAGCATGTGTCCCGAGTGGCTGAAGGGGGGCAGGTGACCCATGTGGGTCATGTGGCTGGTGAGGCCGTGTGCACCGCTGAAGGGAGAGGCCTTGTCCTGCATGCACTTAGATAGCTCGTCAAAGCCGTCCCCTGCTCGCTTGTTCCTCTTGGACTTGCTGGACATCTTGCGGTTGCGTGTCTGGATGCCTTCTTTCTTCATGGTCAGGGGTCTGTTGACCTGTGGAGAACAGCAAATTAGCTCATGGCACGCCAGACAAAAGCCTCACTGACAGTGTGAATAGTACATTATATAGTAGATGAGGTTTATTTTGCTGTTAGCTCCAGCTCGTAATTGAAAAATGTCACCTGGAATATGTCACATAGTGCATTGCCAATTAGGATTCACATTTTGTTTCATGGTAGCCCAGTATTATGAGTTACGCCAGAGTGGAATAACTGCTATAAATAACGAACAGCTGTTTTGCATATATAGCTGCATTTATTAGGAGTCAGGGGCGTTTTTGAGCTTTTGTCTAATTTCAAACCAAACAGAACAGTCCGGGTCAATATGAATACATGGGGATGAGGGCCTGACTAGAGCTGAAAGGAGCAGCCTCAGACAAATCCTCATCAGTGTAACCGACGCCTTTACACTGAAAGACAGTCCCACCCTGCAGCCTCTCCGGGGAGTAACGCCCCCCATTGAAACAACGATGGATTAATAAAAAAAGAAGAAAAAAAAACGACCGGTGGGTTCTGCTCGACAGGGTGAGCAGGCTTTGCCTCGACACTCGCAGTTTCACAGCTCCTAAATCGATACGAGCTGTCCGCCCACTTGACCAGTTAACCACCAGTAGGCTAACCCTCTTCCCCTCCTCCTTCCCCCCAAACCCCGCACTTGAGTGCAGCGGTGTTTTTTCCAGGACTTACATTGTGCAGTTTAAAGTAAAGGCCGCAGGCGTTACACACCGGGTCTCCGTTCCCGTTGCGCCTCCACAGGGTGGTGGTGGTGGTCTGACAGTTTGCACAGCAGGTGCCTGCACGTCTAGCAGCGGACTGAAGGGAAAAGAGAAAATACATCATGAGTAATGACCCATTCACATGTTGTAGAGAGATCCGCGCGGACCCTGAGTTGCACACAAAACATTTCGACATTTCAACACCTATAGAAGGCTATACCCATTTAAAATATAGGCCTATGTTATCAGAACCACAGCACTGACATCGCATGCAATTAGTGTTTTCTGCTTCAGCACAAAATCAATGAGACACATAAAGTTGTTCTTCAATAAAAAGCGGAACGTGGGTGCTCGTGCGGTTTCCGTGAGACCGCAGAAACATGTGCAAAAAAGCATCAAAAGAGGCGACACTCAGACCGGAAAAAAATACTTAAATCAACATGTAGACCAGTACACCATAACATTTTCAAATTTGTGCATTGAAATATGCCAGTCGCTGATTATCAATGTTAATGATTTAAAAAATAAATAGCCTCTGCTATTACCTGGGTAATGTGTCTATAGTACAGGCTAGTATCATGTAAACCCTCTATTTATCCTGATCTAGGGAAACTGGGCTACAAGTCCTGCCTGGCAACACCGGGTCTTATATAAGACCCGGTGTCCTGCCTGGCAATGTGCTCCTGCGTCCATTGCGGATCAATTATTCACACATAATAAGAAACATTAGCTTTACATGCAAGAACCCTCCGGCTTTTTGCTTTGCAGCCGGCATCGAGATTTTTCTGTTAATTAATTTCAGGTGGGCTCGTTGCTTATGATGCTGGAGAGCAACAACAGCAACCATAATCCATGGTTGTTGTTTTTTTAATGCGAAATAAAATAGTCTGACTAATCTAAATAAAGCGCCGCTGCGTTAGACTGTACCACTACCCACCGAGAATGACAAACAAGAGAAGAACATAAATCCGTTTATTTTCCTATCCCCGCCCCTTACGGTCTGTCTCTTCACACATAAGCGGCTGCCCCAGTGTTGTGATAATCTCTTTACAGTATATGTCAGGCTGGTCATAGAGAATGCAGCACGCTGGTTGAAGGCGGAAACAGCCGGGAGCCTGACTTCCTTATCTGGGCCGGACAGATATCCGGATAGGAAACAACTGGATGCCCCTTTGAACACAACTCTGAAAAACACTTGAGCTGAAAATGCAAAAGCTACAGCCACATAGGCCGACCCAGTGGAAAATGTCACGAGCAGGATCGACGTAGAGCTGGTCAAGGGACCACACGAAAAATATATAAAAATCCAAAAATATATATTCCTTCTTAATAATTTAGCAAGTATTATTATTATTATTATTATTAATTGTGCTGCATTTTGTTTCTTTATTTTAATACTGATACTTATGAAATTAAAAGTGGCATGTGTTTCTTTATGTATACTAATCAAGATTTTTTTTTTTTTTAAATCATTCAAACGTATTGTTATTTGTGGCTAATTTCCAGACAACAACTGGGTTTGTTTGTTTGTTGAAAAAGCACCCAGTCAAAAGGGGAAAAGAAAAAACAATTATTTTGTCTGAACAATAAAGGATTCAGGGGTTACTGTAAAATATCAACCCTTAAAAAAAATATTAAAATAATGATGTGCCCTTGTTTGAGAGTACCCTGCTTAGGAAACCAGATTTTAAAAGATAGCCTAACTAACATACATGGGCTTAACAAAAATTGTAAAGTAATTGATAACTACTTTTGAAAGCCATACAATAAATTAGTTATGGTGCAAAGAAATGTGTCCAGCTTTAGTAGGGTTAATGGCAGAAATGGCTGTGCAGTGGTACTGTACTATAAGAATGTTATGTGTCCATGCTGCTTTTCATTTACCCAAGCATGGTGTTAACTAAAGCAGCATGGGCAATGGTATCAGTAGCAGTATCAGAAGTACCAGCAATAATGATAGCAGGAACAATGGCAATAGTAGCAGTATTGTAACAGGCCATGAAGGCGGATCATCAGGGGGTGAGAGGGACAAACAATTCCAGGAAGATCATAGGGAAAATATAACTTTCCTGGAATTGTGCTGCAGGCATCTGCTTTGTCCTCATATTTGGGTGCCTTATCTTAGAGTAAAGCAATGAAGTGAGGAGTGGGACTCACCAGTCTACGTTTGGGCTTGATGAGTGGTCGGTTCTGGCCGTTCATCTTGTGGTACAGTCCGCAGGCGTTGCACAGGTAGTGGCCGGTACCGTCCCTTCGCCACAGAGGGGTGGAGGTGGCACCGCAGTTTACACACTCACGACCCTCTGCATATAATTCAAAAGGAGAAAAGAAGAAATTTTATATAATTAAAAAATTCACCCTCTGACGGAAGCAACACATAGCAGCTGTGCAGCCCAATCAGGCAACTATACGGTGATGGATGGCCCTAAATGGCCCTGTAATATGAAGTCAAAATCAGTCTCATGATGGTGACAATGTCCATATTAGAGAGCAGGTGTACCAAGTGTGCATGGCTGTCATGGACACAGACACCTCTATGTAAACCGATCCAGAGTGGGGAGGCCAGAGACAGCCAGAACATGTCCAGAGGTGTCCAACATGAAGAATGAGACACACCATCAAATTAGGACTACATTATTCATCAGCTCAGTGGGCACCCATGAAAGGGAAACATAAGTGTGGGGATGGTATTAAATGTGGCGGACAGTGTTGCAGACTTTTTAATGAAAAGCTTGCAGGCCCGTTTGCGCATTTAATTATAATAATAATAATTATTATTAATAATACAGAGATGGAGTTTAATCCGTTATTTTGTTGAAGTTTCTAATGTTCTTAAAAAGTTACTGAATGTGAACTAGACTGAGGGAGAACCACATTGCATACTTGTGCTCTTCTATATAAAAAAACCTGCTTTTTTAGTTATTCCCACATGCTCTCTTCTCCTATTCAGGTTTGAATGACTTCAAACAGCCTGTTGCTAAACCGACCGATTCATTTAATTCAAGTATCCCTCTCTCCCTAGAGCATCATCTCATTATTCCTGTTATAATGCCAGCGACACCCACAGTCCCACCCTCCCTCTACAATGGAATCTGACCTGAGCAAAAAGCTATGATCCTTTTGAAATGCATCTTGTCGCTTTTTTGTACCTCCCTTCTCTTCCGCTTAAGTGTTGCGCAGGTCCAGCAACCACATTAAAGCAGCCTCATTAACACTTCAAATATTCATCAGCAATGACATGCATTTATGTCTTTTGCAATGTTTAGTGTTGAAATAAGAAGAAGAAGAAAAAATGGGAAGCTTCATGTGAAAAGGTAGTGTAGCGAGGAAGAGGAGTTCTGGTTTGAGGCTAGTTCAACAGGAAGCCACAATACTGTAAGGTACGTGTGCTGACAGCTGAAATGTCATCGGAGCATTTTGTAACAATCAATCACCATTACTGGCACAGGACATCGACTTTGATAGATAAGAGCCTTTTTAATGCCGTAGCTGATGCGTTTGTGTTACTGATGCAGGCACAGTCTGGCCAGCTTCTTTTAAATGTCACAGTATAACATTTCTTTGCTGCAACAGCTAACATTCACTCAGATTCCCCAGGTGTATTAAAATGCCTGGGCACAATGGATGACAATATTGATAATACATTTGGAGCAACATGTTAACAGTCTAAGATGTTTCTTGATTTTTTTTTTTTGGTCCATTAATTCAAAGCACAACAGCTGGAACAATGTAGGGAAATTACAGACCCATTTCCAGACTGAGTTGTTTTTCAAATGTCTGCACATTAATGTCAGCCTTTAGTCTGAATATTCCCCTAAATATAACTCCCAACACATGCAGTCTATTGAATCAGGCGCTTATCCAGACAGTCAGATAATATTCTGTGTTTTATTTTAACAAACAAACTCAAACAAATTCATGAGTTTTTATTTTTTATTATTAAAACTAATTATATGCACTCTATAAGCCGGGTTGTTGAACGCACTGGTCTCCAAGAGAAAAGTAGAAGTAGGCCAAGTAACTGTGTTATTAAATACACTTTCATCTACTCATAGAAGCAGATCTACTTTGGACTCGGTTGCCTCCACTTCATGTCAGTGCACTGGACCAAGGCCATGCTTAAAAACACAAACAGCAGGGCTCTGTCGCCTGTACTTTGTTAGTACAGGGGAGAGCTGTGGGCGGGGTGGAGGTCGTGATTTTGTTCACTTCGAGGTATACAGGATATGGCAGGAGCCAGTGCGTCGTGACTCCTTCATTTTTAAGTGCCACATTTAAAAGAAAACAAGCCTATGGCACGAAGAAGCCATTTGACTGCCTGAACAGAGACCCAATTAAATAAATCGATGTAAAATCCTCGTGAACGATGTAAATGAAATTATGGTGGTGTTAAATCTAGTGTCAAACTATAATTATTGCGTTTATTTTGTTTCGCCAAAGCACCAAAAAAAATCAACTAAAATAATTGATTTGTTTAGCTCTACTCCTTTCTTTTAAATCACCCCAGAAACAGCATGCGCATAAAGGCTCAAGAGGAACATGTAGGACTAGTAAATAGTTTAGTTCGATGAGTTTGATCTAAAGTTGATTCCTCACTTAGGTCAAGCCTTTTAAGTGGATGCAGGGAGGGGTGAGGCGTGCGATGGGACAAAAGATAAGACTTGTCAGGACAGGTTTTAAGAGGAGAGAAGAGTCCGATAGGGAAACGATCACTCTTTTTGTAAGTGACCCACTGGAGCAACAAGTTTGCATCAGCATAAACAATTAGATTTGTGCCAGACAGAACTGATAATTAAGCCATACATTTTTTTTAAACAAACAATTGCTTAAATTCCTTCATGGTATAGAGTCCATACACTTATTAACGAAATGTTTGTAAATGGCAGGCCATGGAAATATTATTACATGGTGACAAACATGTATCTGCTGATGATTGAACCGTAGTGTGTACCGCTTTACCTCTCAGCTAAATTAACAATAACCATCGCATACGGCCTTATCAGTTTGATCCGCCATCTGATGTGAGGGAGAAACACACGTGAGACTCACCTGAGCTCGACCTGGCCTTGCTCTTGCATTTGGGCGTAAAGCTGGAGGAGGACCCGCCGAGTAGGCTGCCGGGGTGGAAGAGACTGCCGCTGTAGTCGTGGGGTGTATGCAGAGGGTAGGCAGGGTAGGTCGGGATGGGGTGGTGCGTGGCCTGGCCATTCATCGAGGCCAGGCTGCTGCGGAGCGGACTACAGCTCTCCATTTTCATGCCGTCCGACAGCTGCACCTGGTACTTGATCGACTCCTTCTCGTCCATTCTGGTCGAGCTGGAGGTCGGAGAGGTAGGGCCGGGGTCCGGGGACACGTCTTTTGGAGGGGTAGGGGGGAAACTGTAGAGGTGCGGGCTGGAGTGGGACGCCGGAGTGAGCGACGAGACCGGTGCCGTGCCGGTGCTGCTGCTGCAGGGGTAGCCGGAGCCGGTGGGGTGCAGGCCGGGTTTGCTGAAGTGGCTGACCGCCCATGCGTTATGGTGGTGGGCCGCGGACAGGGCTGCTTTCCCGGGGTCCAGCCAGGGAATACCGGGGCTGTGGATGAGGTGTGGTCGGCAAACCTGGTTCCCAGTGAGTCGAGCTGAAATCCAAAATAATGTAGGCTATTTAATAAAGGTTTTTGCCTCTTTGACGCACCCGTCTTTCCAGTTTTCATAACAGAAGTTGCACAAGTCCCTTAACTTACCTGCTAAATACTTAGAATTACTCGAGTCCGACATAGTTCCAGATGTAGATAAAAAAGGTAGGCCTAGTTGATTTAAAAGAAGGATTTAATTATTCCTGCCGTTTCAGCTAGTTCTTAAAAAAATGTTATTATCAGTTAAATGAAAGTAGTCTCACACATATTGTGTGTTTGGTTAAAGATAATACGGCAAAAAAAACACAAAAAGTAGCTTCTCGTCAGGGCAGTATCTTTTCATCGGCTGCAGCTCTCGGACTAAAGATTGTTATTAGTACATTTGCGGGTTTTATTTTATATCCGGGAAGTGCCTCTCTCTCCCTCCAGAAACCCCTGCCCCAACAGAGAGGGGTTAAATGACATACTTCCCTTTCCTCTCGCTGTCATTTTCTAAAAATTCCATTTATGTTGGTGAATTTGCCCAGAAGAAAAAATTGACTTTTTAATGAAATTACTGCACACTGTATGAATTGTTAAGCTTATACTTTCTGTACTAAACATATGACCTATTACACAGCCACACACACACACACACACACACACACACACATTTTAACCAAATATACTGTATATATACATTTTTGGTAATAAGTTATATCTAAACATGGGGGGAAAAAAAACATTTTTCAAAAATGACCCTAATTTCTCATCACATTCCTCAAAAGTGCCACTACAATCGTGTGCGCATCTTACCGTGTGCTTGGCTGTATGTGACCCTGGCCCGGGAGTTGGTGTAGTAGGGGTTTCCTTGAGAGTCCAAGTGGTTCAGAAACATGTCAACTTCGTCCTGGGGCAGTAAAGGTGCCATCGGCTCCATGTAGTTGTGGCTCAGACTGTGGTGGTGAGAGTCCGGGTGCTGGCCATTCAGCACAGCGTGATGGTGCGCCATCCAACGAGACTGATCGGCCGCTGCGACCTCCATGGCTGAGCTGGCCGCGTCCTTTCCTCTGAAGGGCGTCTCTGTGTGTCTCTGGACTACTTTATATTGGCTTCCAAGTGGAAGTTAAATCCTTCTTACAATATTGCTGCTGTCGTGCGCTGTGAAAGTCTCGGTTGTGTTTATTTACGCCTACTTTGGAAATAGAATCCTTAAATAACCGGGTCTCCTTTCTCCTAAGTTACCTGCAATGAGACGAAAACAAAACGTTAATTTATAAACAACGTGGCTGCTCCACCTCTGCTTCCACGCAAAGAAGAAGCGTCCTTTATATATTTTATCTAGTAATCATAGCACCTGGCACGTGAAATAAACTTTGCACATTTTAGAGTCCAGATTAAAGGTCGAAAACCAAGTAACTAGGCTACTGCAAAGCTGTATCAAAGTCGAAGCAATGCATGCCGTCCCCGCATAAAGACAAAAGCAACAATGTTTCCTCCGGATAGGCTACCTGTTGCAATTTCGACCAGCTGATGGCAAATACAGCTTGGATGTGTAAACCTCCTGATCCATGCAGTGCTCAAGCTCAGTAATGAGATGTGGCGCAGACTGAAGCGGCTGGCGCCAGTAAATTCCCATATCAAGCCACGTGGGGCGGGGCCTCGGTCTGAGCCAATCACAGCCAGCCCTGCCACAATTGGCTCGCTGCATCCCTGCTCTCCTTCTTTCAATTTCCATTTCCCTGCACCGAAAAAGCTAAAAGACTTATCAATCAGCAGTGTAATTTCTCGGGGGTCTTTCTTTCTCATGAAGCTCACACTGAATGAGCAATCGGTCCCTGATAATCTGCTTTTTTAGCGTCACTTATAAGCCTAAAGACAGACATCTGACATGAGGGGAAATTCAGTCTGCACAATAGGCTATAGGCCTATGGATTACTATAATGGTTTAGAAAGCGTAATATATTGTAAATCGTTTTCACCTGTATCTGCAAAATATTTTAACAATATGAATCATCTGAGAAACATTTTCAAGACTTTTAAGTGGTGTTAGAATCCACTTGCAGTACGTTGCTGATTGAGCTTCTCATTACCAACAGTAATTGTAGGCCTACTGTGTTGTTTTTCGCATACTACTGTTATGTAAATAAACAGCGTTTTCATCACCTTTAAAACCAACAGAGGAGGAGTCGATTTATGACCCCAAAATTGGCCCCATTGTTGGGAGCGTCTAATTGTCTTTAATTAATAGCAGTGCATTTCTCTTGTGAAAACATGGTTTTGTCTCGGGAACAGAGCAATCAAACACAGTTTACATACGAATGGCGCCTCTTTCTCACCAGGGATGGGCGCAATGAAAATCAGTTGGTGATCCCCAAAGTGTCTCCTAACGCCCTCAATTAAAACGTAGGCCTACAATACAAATCAAAACAGAAATCCAACCCCTACACTGAGGCGTATTTATTTGTTTTTATTGTCATTAGCCTATTATTATTTGTTGCCTTGAAGGATCCCATTTTTTTCTGCCAGTGTGGATTGAGTAAGGGGCTATTATTATTTAAAAAAATTGTATTTCTATTTTATTCGAGTTGCAGAATTACCTGCTGTGCGTAATTAATAGTCCGTCATTAGGATGCTCTGATCTGCTCTGTGTGTGTGTGTGTGTGTGTGTGTGGTGGTGTGTGTGTGGTGTGTGTTGTGTGTTGGATTGACATGGAATAATTGGAAGGTGCTCGGAGCCTAGACTGGCCGCCACGCTGACGCCTTGACCTGACGTCACAGAATCACGGGGTGTGGAGGGGGAGTTGCGGGGTGTCACGTGAAGCTTGTGATACCTGTGCAAATTCTCAGTGTATGAAAGACCCTTCATAACTCTGATGACGCGATATCCACGATACAGGTCATTAGGACAATCATGCTTTGATCTGGTGTGTGTGTGTGTGTGTGTGTGTGTGTGTGTGTTGTGTGTGTGTGTGTGTGTGTGTGTGTGTTGTTGTGTGTGTGTGTGTGTGTGTGTGTGTGTGTGTGTGTGTGCGTGTCAGTCATCAGTCATTAATCAGTGGCACATTGCCAGGGGCAGCGAGTTGATGAGCTCAGCCCTTTGAGCTTGTCAACTCCTAAAATCAACAAATTAGTGCATGTGGGGCAGCAGAGGGCCAGCTAACCGAATAACTGACATTCCTTGGCAGGTGGAGTGAGAACATGCTTACCTTTGTGTTCATTATCCTCTATGCCTGTGCATTTAATCCAAAATGGATACGTCATAAATTATACACTATTTGTATGTCTAATAGTTCATACTGCTGAATAATTAATGCCACACATGCTTGAACCTGAAGCAATGACTTCCTCCGTTCAAGCATCAATGGATGGCTCCTGTTCTTCAGACTAGTAGGCTACTACGGTAGATACTATAGTGAAATAAAAAAATGTATGAGCACTGCAACATGTCATAGCCTGCAGTGGTCAGCCTGTGTTCCTTCGTTGTTTTCTGGCCGTTCTAACCACTGTGCCTCGGAGAGTGTGTCAGGCTCAGGCTAGCTGCTGCAGCATGCCCATTGTTGTTTGCTTGTTTGCCAAATGGATTACTCAGCAGGATTTAGCCTTCTGTAATTTATACCTTCATTAATCCCATTTGTATCTGTGCTGGAACAAAAGATGGGAGAGGGGGGCTGTTGCTTTCCCTCTGTCTTTCTCAAGGACACAGCAGTATTGTTTCTTCCAGGGATGCTATCCTAGACTGGAGAACTATCCCTCCCACAGCACCTCCTGCACCGGGTGAGAACTGTGTGCAACAACTGTATTGCTGTGCAGCCACAGTGGCTAATGAACTACAAGATTATCATTCCAATCCATGCTGTTATTAAATGGGATTGGTTTTATCTACCTGTTTGTTCCCATTGGGCACGGTCATCCATCATTATCCAGAGTGGAGGTGTGTGACTGTGTGAATGTGTGTGTTGGGGGGGGGGGGGGGGGGGGGGTTGAAGAGGCACACTGGGGCTTGTGAAGATAAGCAGAACCAGAGAGAAGAGAATGACACAAACCAGCTGAAGCATTATTGTCCCCTTTACTCACGGCTAATTAGATCGAGCCAGGGCACTGGGGGGGCTTTATAGACACAAGCACCCAGACACAGGACCATATAACTGCTGGGAGAGGGGCCTGGAAGCTGCTATGAGCACAGCACTCACTCCCATTTAAGCAGCTTGAGCTCAGAATAATGACATTTCAGAATAGGGCAGCCAGGACACAAAACATGAACTACTGCACACTTAACAAAAAGGATTATGGAGCAGAAGATGAATCTTAGCTTCAAACCCTCTTATTTGGAACTTTAAGTAAAGAACAATTTTGGAAAGGTTCTCCATAGCTCAATGCTGTAAAGGTTCTAGAAACAGTTTCATAAAAAAGCAAAACATGCAGCAACAGCTCCTCTACAGCAGTGTTGAAACACAGTATGCTCATTCATTCATTCATTCAGCCATTTAGTCACTCATTCATTAAAATAACTAGATGTTTCTTTCTTACTCTCATTGCCTTTAACCTACATGTCTATGTTACACACCATTCTCACTTACACAGAGGTTAACACGATGACAAACGAAAAGTCCATAAAGAATCATACAGACAACATCACAGGTAAGGGGGTGGGTGGTGGGGGGGGGGGGGGGGGTGTAAAAGGTGCAATGTATTTGCTCCTGCATGCCTGTGGAGACCCCAGCCCGCCCTGTCTCTGCTCCTCTATTGTAGTGTTGTGATTGCTCTTTCTGCTGATGAAAGATCATTGCTCAAGTCATTATGCATTTCAAAGTGTGACAATTGAATACTTTTGTCATAACTAAGTGACTGTGTCCAGCCCATTTCGTGATCGAGTTATTTTCTCTCTCTCTCTCTCTCTCAGGAATAGAACACGTTGCTCGGGGCAACATAAAGTGGGCTATTAAAATGCCTTTTTTGACAGTATATTTATGTGCCTGCGTGAATTCTTGGATATTTTAGAAATACTGTATATATGTCTACTAGGCGCAATATTATGGTTAGCATAGGTGCATTAATTATTAAATGTGTCTCAATGTTGATCCTCTTTGTTGGTCTTCTTTTTTATTGTAGAAAAATAATTTAGGTTAAAAAAAATACAAATAAAAGCAGACTATTTCAGTGACTATAACCAAAGCAGCTAATACCGCATCTTTACAATGGATAGGAGGTCTCTGATATGCTTTACACGTTTAATCCAATATTGTGCCGCTCTCTTGTCAGATGTTACGGAGGTTTAGCCTACAGACAGTTAACAGTCTATCGAATAGCCGTGACAAACTAAGGCTGAATGTGAATGTGAACACGAGCTGCAATTATGAGCAAAGCGTAAAAAATAACAATCATGAAAGCTTTAGCTCAAGAAATGTTGCAAAAAATAAGATTGTTTTTTTTTTGATACAATAGTGTTTACAATCGAAGAGAAGATTTTTTATACCAAATATTATAGGCAATACCACATTCTATTAGCATATTTTAATATTTAAACGAAATATAAGAATTTCTCAAAAGAATATTTTTGAAATAGCAGATAGTCTAAAAATAGGAATAAATCACTTACCTTCTCCAGTAAACGGAGCAGAGCAGCTTTCTATGTCAAACCAGAGAAAGTGGATCCATTCGGTTCACTGCGCGGCTTCGGCGCTTTTCTCCAAAATAATCGCTCAAAATAAACGACCGACAGGAAAAGGTGTCCAGGCGGGCCCTGTTTTATAAAAGACCCTGCCGAGACAAGCTGGAGCCGCTGCTCGCTGTCTCATCTCCCGGAGAGCGCTCAGGGTCTCCCTGCTCTCTCGCTGTATCCGAACCTCTCTGAATATGAGCAAAAACTTCAGTGGCCGCATGAGAGGCTGCAGCAAAACACAGCAACGTAATGGCACGTCAGCCAGCAGCCTGTCTTCCGGGTCCTGGTTAAATAGAAACTGGCAGCGATAGCTACCTGTGCACAGGAGGTGATCAATAGAGTCTGCCTCGCCCCTCACAGCAGGTCCCAGCCTCGCATCGTTTTATGTCAAGGACCCCAGGTATGCACTCACCTTCAAAACACTTCTGGTTGATGTTTGGTGTTGCTTATCAATTAATGCAGAATTATAGGCTACACGGTTAAAGTTGTGACATTATAAGACTCCTCTGGGAAGTCAAATATTAAAGAAACTAAATAATTGCATTTGGTTGAGGACTCCCTGGGGTCTTTCAAGGCTTGTGGATGTGTGCCCCACTTGTGCAGGTGCAAGATAATACATGCACAATCACTGTGAGTTGGGAACGACCAATAGAACATATAACATAGCCAACAGAACAAAAATTAACATTTGGTAAGAACGTGTTGTACATATGCTGTGATGTCTCAACGTATCTACACGTTATTTATAAGATGTGTTACTCTTGTGTTTGTTTTCACTTAAACTTGGGTCAGACTGACAGCCTCGGTCCTAATTGACTTAGGCTACTGAGATTTTGCTTCATGACACACACACACACACACACTCTCTCCCCCCCCCCCCCCCTCCCTTGTGTAAATCTCTTATAGAAGAAAAATACGGTCCCCTCCCTCCTTTTTTTGTGCTTTTTATCCCACACAGTAACAACAACTTTGTAAAACATGCAAAGCCCCTAAAATCTCCTGCACGCGACCTGGGCTCGTGCGCGGCGCTGGAGCCAGGCAGGTGCAAGGGGCGCGAGGACCTCTGCCACTCGGGGCTCGTGCTCCCCAGAGTACACACACGCAAACAAAAAGAATGAAAAGAAAAGACAGTAAAAAAGAACTGTGAAGTCTGACTGAATACATAACATTTGTTTTAACGTTTGAAATCACTAGAGCAAAGATGTGAGAGCTTTAAAATATTTGGCACATAATGGACGTCCACGGAAATATAGCTTTGTTCAGTATGGATTACCTATACGTTCTTTATGGTTTCTCAACATGTTTTGACTCATGGGCTAAAACCTACGGGGATGAAATATCTTGTTTAGGAGTTTGTCTAGTCTGTAGGCCTTGACATTTATAATGGACGTGAAAGAAATGCCTACTTTGACTTTTTGATTATTTGGTCTATTTATAGGTTGCAAGTTGCAACATGTATATAGTCTATCTACAATATTAATATAACTAGGCGAAACAAACAACAACACAGCACACTATGCCTTTTAGTAGGTGACTAGAATCAAATTAGTTGAGAATTGTGACAGTTGGGTCTCTGTGATTACCTCTTGAAATGACAATCACCAAAATGAGTCTATTATTTTATTGTTATCAATATTATTATGCTAGCCTATGTTAAAAATAGGAGTATCTATCAACAAATCCATTTCACAACAGTTTCATGTTTTGTATTTGTGTCCACTTGCACTTGTTTTGTTAATCAATTTTCTGCATGTTATGCATAAGTCTCCGGCTGTGTGTGTGTGTGTGTGTGTGTGTGTGTGTGTGTGTGTGTGTGTGTCTGTGTGTGTGTGCACGTTTTTATTCGTCATAGACGATATTATATGCCCACTGCATTAGATGGCAGGGCCCTTCTCCTTCTGATTATTACCAGGGGTAATATTTCATCGGCACCACGCAATCTTTGTTCTCTGTGAAGATAATAAATGGCCTAATCGTTATCAGCAAACTGCTGGGGGTGTCAGCACCGACCGAGGCTGGAAGCGGGGTCCAAAGTGCTGCTGAATAAATTGGTGTTCCTTATCTCTCACTCCCAGATTATCGCCGCCTTTTCAAACTTGCACAACAAATACATTCAGTGCATCTAATGCATCATTTGTTGGGGGGAGGGGGTGTGGGGGGGGGGGGGAAGCAGATTGATAGAGACAGATAGGCTCAGAAAATGAGAAATATTTACACGTTTGACGCGCTGCAGCGGTCCAGCCAATGAAGGCTGCTTTAGAGTTTATTGGCGAGATCATTATGCTTTACATGTCCTATGAGTACAAGCTATACATTTAGGCCACCTTTTTGTAATTCACATGACGATTCAGCTCATTTAGAGTTTTTACAAAACAAGACTAGGCCTATTATTACACATTCACAAACTATAAGGAAACTCGCTGTGGATTAAGACATAGGCTACATCTTGTAATGATTTGGATATTTTTAGGCTATCTCTAGATAACAGCATGCAATGCAGATAACGCGATAAGATCAATTATCAACTTAATTTAGGCTAGGCTACACTTGTGAAAATGATTCCTTCCTAATAAACACATCGAAACATGATCGCATTATCTTCAGTTTCACAACAACTAAGCAGCTTAATAGACCGTTAGTTCTCTCTGATTTCATCTCGTCTGGTCACCAGGCCTCCATGTCTCCAGAGCAAGCGGGCCTCACATTAGGCCCGTGTTATCAGGTAAATAAACTGCCGTGCTAATATAAGGTTAACAGTCTAAGTTAGCTATAATCTAGTTCATGATTCTTAATTGATGTCAGGCAAGTGCAGTTTAATTTAACGAATAATGAGCCGAGCGTGGCCCCTTATTTACTTTTTATATGACTGATCTTTTCCTGTGTGTTCCTGTGTCTTCGAATTGAATTTAAAATGTCAACATAGCCCACTGAAAGAAAGAAAATGCTGCGGGGCCAAACGTGGCAGAAAAAATGGTCATGGTCCATACTGCAGTATTTATGAGTGACACTTATGACAAAAAAAGAAAACATTTTCCAATTCACACGCGCGCACACACACACACACACACACACACACACACACGCGCGCGCGCGCGCACTCCCCTTTTAATACCGTGGCATCTCCACCGGCCCCGGTGCTCTGATGGTCTCCTAGACAACCGAGATAACGGTGCAGCAGTTTTCCATATCGGTCCCGGAGTCTATTATAGCTCGGGATTAGCTCTCTTTCCGAAAAGGTCATACTCAAAGTCACCAAACCTGCTTATTTTCCATCCCATATGGACCCCGCGTGAAGGCACATTTATAAACATGCATGTGCCATTTCATTTAATGCCATTAGACTAATGGTACTGCGAATTTCCCTGCTCTAAAAAACTTGTAATATAAATAAGAGCCTTCTGAGGAGAAAGAAGAGCTCATATCCCCAGCTGCAGGAGAGACGCAGTCAAGTCACGCAGGAGAAAAATGTGCTGTTATATAGCGACCCCTGGCGTGGAGGGGATGTGGTAGCACCACAAGAGCCTCTGAGTCCTGTGTGTGTGTGTGTGCGTGTGTGTGTGTGCGTGTGTGTGTGTGTGTGTGTGTGTGTGTGTGTGTGTGTGTGTGTGTGTGTGTGTGTGTGTGTGTGTGTGTAAAAAAATACATTGTAACAATCAAGCAGCCCTGAAAGGGAGGGAGACTATTGCACAGCTGGAATGTTCCAGCTGGGATTCCCAGTGGCTGGACAGGAAGTTAGAGGAGCTGTGACAGGAAGTGTGGTCTCAGGGAGGGCCAGAATCGGGTGCAGACTGCAGAGAGAGAGAGGGAGATGTTTCCTGTTGGCTTTCTGCACATGTTTAGATGCCTTGCTTATTCTTTTGGCTGCTGTATCTTTCTCAGTTTACTTCACACTCAACATGAGTACATGTACCAGTTTGGAAATGCTTTTAGCAGCGTCTGCCTGTGCTCACAGTGTTAATTATAGGAATGCCAATAGAGGACAGTGGTAAGCCAAGACAGTACATCATGTACGCAGGGTATGATTGTGTCACAGGATGCAGATGTCACCACATGAAGTGAAACTTCCTGCCCATCAAAGCAGTCAGTGCCAGTTTAATGGACTCACATTCAGCAGCCCACAACAGTGATCATGGAAATAAGGCAAGAAAATTCATGAGGGAGAGATGGAGGAGAGGAGAAACCAATGGGGGGAGATTCCAGGTAGAGATGTGATGGAGCGATATGTGGATTGCAAGAGGAAAAAATCTCTTTGTCTCTCCTGAGCTCAGTGGACAATCAAAGTTTCCTATCAGCTCTGGAGTAGGGGAAATTGGCTGCCCTGGGAAGGAGAGGGCCACTCTCACAGCCAATGGGAAGTGCCCCTGTCACTCTTATCAGGTCCGATAGAGAAAGTAGGAAACGTGTGTGTGTCTGTGCACACGCTCAGACAAGAGTGCTTTTTAACAGAGAGCAGCTTTGTTTCACTCGCCTTCATGTGATGCAAGATGATACAAAGTTAGACCATATAGCGTCAGACCTTCATCTGTCGCTCATGAGGGACATGCATATGCCATGCGGGTGCGTTTTTGGCAAAACTTGCCCTGAGAGGCATGACCATCAGTGCTTTGATGGAGCGCCATGTGGCAGAGATCAGCGGGTCTTAGTGGGAGCTGTGGACAGTTGCACACAAGAACGGCAAGGGAAGAGGATTACTGTCTCATCGATACAAATCCATACAGAGAGGGAGGTTGACATCAATATGCACACAGATATAAGCAGAGCACAGGGGCTTTGAGCAAAAGTGTGCACGATGTAAACATCTGCACAAGAGAAGAACGACTGTGGACTTTGATGCTCGCCGTTTTTGTGCCATCCATCTTTCTTGCTTCCCCTCTGTCCCCACCTCCTCCATGCCAAACAAGAATGCGTCTCTCTGCACCCAGGGCCCAATCCTCTGTTTGAAGTCCCATCTCCATCTTTGCGCACCCTACGCTGTCCTTCCCTTCCTCCGTCTTTCCGTCTGCCTGACTGTCTTATCTGTCAGCCCTGCTCCTCCCCGCCTGCTGCAGCTGCAACGAGGGCCACAGACGCCTTCATTGTCCTCCTCTTCCTTGCACTCACGCTTCTGCACCCGGGTAGATCACACCTGCCACCTGCACAGGACGCAGGGCCCCGGGACCTTAGCCGCAGGGCTTTCATCCATCCCTCACCTTGCCCTTCAGAGCCTCTCATCCACTCATCCCGGCACCCTGTCACTGAGGAATGGCCAGTGCAGAGGGCCAGTGCCGAGCAGGACACAGAGCGGCTGTTGTGAGGATGTGTGTTTTAAGCAGAGCCAGAGGGAATCAACGCAGGTGAGCCGTGTTTGAGGGCAAGTTTTGAGTTTAGATTCGAGTCATATTCTTCTTTTCGATGACATCCTTTTATGGCTGGATTGCAAGATTGACTGAATTGAATAAATGTATGTTTGTGTGTGTGTGGTGTGTTGTGTGTGTGTGTGTGTGTGTGTGTGTGTGGTGTGTGTGTGTGTGTGTGTGTGGTGTGTGTGGTGTGTGTGTGTGTGCGTGTGTGTGTGTGCAACATGACAGTGAGGGTGGTGGCTCTGTCTCAGTGATTTATGAGAGTGTGCTGTGAAGGGTCTTCTGAGCAGGATATTGTTCCCTGACTGGTGACTTCTGCCTCTCTCTTGGTGAGTGTGTGTATTTCAGAGCGAGAAAGATTAAGAGGAGAGAGAACTGCAGGTGAGCCTCAATGTAATCAATCACCACCACGTCACAAAGCCCAGGGCTTGTGGATTATGCCTTCAACTGATACCTAGTTTGACTCCACATGTTTTTGCATATTCATTATTTTTCTGGCAGATAAAGAAAGAACATCTGCATCTTTACTATACTTCAGGGAAGGAAGATGATAATCAACTTCATGCCTGGGGGGGGGGGGGGGGGGGGGAGACCATGACAGCTCAACCACATGGCCCAACCAGTTCAACCCCCCTGCACAAACCTCCTCATCCACCTCAAACACACACACTCTCACACAGTTTGCCACATCAGGATACAGTGCTTCACATGAATTCCGGTTTAAACAGTATTCTGCTCGGCCTACGCCAACAGATAAACCGCAGTTCTTCTGCGACTGGTAATCACATCCTGAGCCATAGAACAGGGCCTGAAGTGAAAAGACTGAAAGACCAACCAAGCAAACACCAGTACCTCACAAGACAATGCCCTGCCAATGATGTAAAAGTCAAATGGGGAAGCAAATGCATTTCAAAACGATGTGTGATGACAAGCGCCATATTCATTTATCTATGTATTTATGTGAGGGCCTGTATAGACAGTGGCAACACATTTCCTTGGTAAAGGACAATAAAGGATCTATCTATTCAGTGGTAATGCAGGTAATAGTCAATAGTTAAAAACAGCATAATTCTAACACTTAATTCAACGACTTTTCAGTGGCTTCATGAAATTGGAGGGCTTAAATGTGGCCTATTTTAGGTTAATTGACAAGACATTGCATCATCAAAGGCCTCGCTTCTCACTTAGGATATGTGCCCGTATTTATGAACCTTTGAGAATTACACTAAGAGACCACCAAGTAAAATTCCCTTGACAAAATGAGACACATTTATCAAGGGACTTACTGCTACTTACAGTTGATCACATTATTAATCATGCGCTGAGAATAAATGGCCCGACAGAGAAGCAATAGCCTACTATTCTGCCCCACAAAGCCAAAACAGTAACAACATTTTTGGTTAAAAGTGAATTATCAGTCAATGTATGTATTTGTCATGTGAAATCATATAAAAATACAATTTCTGCTAATTGTATCGCTATAATGAAAATGTCACTGCAGGGCCTTGCAGTCATGATCAATGTTGTTTCCGTACCAGGCAGTGAAGTTCCCCGTCAGGACGCTCTCAATGATGCAGGAGTGTAAATCCTCAGTGTTTAAGGTTTGACTAAAATCTGACTGACAATCAGATCTGTTGTACCAGAAACACACACACAGAGGTCAAAACCAAACTGCAGTGACTGAGAAACCCTTAAAAGCCCATTTCCCCTGTATTTGCTCAAATATGAATTCATGCAACTAGCTCATTAGCTCAATTGGACAAAAAGCTAAATAAACAACAATGCCTTTCAGATTGTCCAAACATACAGTGCAGTGTAATAATGCATAAACGTTTTTTTTACAACGTATACATGTGTTACACAGTTTTGCAAAGAGCCTTAAAACTTCAAACACTTTTCTTCTCAATGTCACTGTTTTTTTTTTTTACAATTGACACAATAACTAAACATTATACATATTGAGGATATGTAAAATACAAATAGGGATTCAATATTAGGAAATTGGATGAATTGAAATCTCGTTGATTTGCGGCTGGTAGCCTACATCAGAGAATACATGCAACACAGTTTATTTAATACCACAGTGGCAATGCATGGAGTTTTATGACAAATCTTATCAGCTCAATTCTATTCCCCTAATCTTTTCTGAATTGTACATATTGGTCATCTTGTTTAATATTGTACTGTCATTTCAAAACAATGTCTCAAAAACCCCATGCTCAGCTCTGGACAAAAGCCATCTATAATCTATAACTATTAACCAGCCCAAGATACTTATAAAGCTCTGTTAAATAAAAGTCAAAAGTAATTTGATTACAAGCTTTAGACTGTAAATTGGAGTTTAAATTAAGTATTTTACTTACTTTTTAAGTATATATATATATATATATATATATATATATATATATAGTTATCAGTTTAATAAATATAGGCTCTGGTCCCAAAATCCTTGTGAAATTCATTTTCAAACTGCTGTGTTATCATTATGAATCTCCATGCTGATGAATTCAGGTTCTTTCATTTTAAAGAAAGTTTTTCCAAGGCAAATAATTCATTCTATAAAGCCACACATTTAAAATGGTTTTACAGTCCCCAAAGGAATCCTTCAATCATGTCAGTCCATCACTCAAACTCAGAGTGACCTGATAGCATCGTTGCAGACGTGAGCTCAGCGCTTTGTTCGACACAGTCACTGGTGTTGAGGTGGACGTGTGTGAGCAGCAGCAGTCCGCGAGCTGTGAGAATGAGACTCGGCGGCTCTCCGAACTCTCATCGCTCCAAATCTCCACTTAAGTACAAACACACAAACAAAAATGCTATTGTGTGGCCTTTCACCAGCCCCGAGCATCAGTGCTAACAGACATTGTCTTTGCTTTCCCCCTGCTGTGTATTTTCAGAATGATTATTGTATGGCACATACAATATGTTAACATTATCATTGTGAGGGGAATGGAGCCTGTTATTATGGAGCAGGAAATGACCTGCCAGGACCCCTGGTGACCTCAGACTGACCCTAATGTTTTATCCTGGGCTTCTGACTGTAATCACGGCAGGTCGGCTGCTCTGCTGGCTGGGAAGGAGAGAGTGAAAGGTGGGGTTACTCGAAAACAAGGAATGCAACAATGTGCTGGAAATTCCCTCTGAGGTGCCAGTTTTAAACAGGGCACAAGACACCAGTCATAGTGCATATGTAGCTGGTTTGTGATTTCAGGATGTCATACTTTAATCTATATGTCAGCAGAGTATTTATTGGCAGTGTAGTTTTGTTGAAGGGAAAGAAAAGCTTTTCAGAGTGTTGGTTCTTGACCCAAGTGTGCCCTCTTTCGAATAACCTAGGGTACTGCTTCCTCAAATGAATTAATACCCCAGCCGTAAATTAAAACTCTGTTGTCCATCTTCATACACCTGCTGTGTTATCTAAAAAACATGCTAAATGATAAGTTTCTCAAAACTTTATTTCAAATTTGACAGCTTTCCATAGCATTGCCCGTTTCACAAACATTTGTGTCCCATCTCCCATGTCTTTTCTCACAACCTAATCTCATGTATTCACTAATCTCATGGTCAAAAAACACCACTTACAAAACAAAATCATACAAAATGTAGAAAATATGACTGAGGAACATCAAAAACAAGTTTTTGGGATGACACAGAACTCAAGCTTCACATTTTTTCTTCAAATATAAACATTCAGGGGCGAGTAGAAAAAAGTTGTATAAGCAAAAGAGATACGATTGGAAGAAGATCACCTTCTTATGAGCTAAAGATGATTTAATCTTAGAATATGGCATATGTGAGTAAAGACATGAGAACGGAAACACTTGGGCCCTTCTATTAGTTTCAAAAAAGTCCCATAAGCAACATATTTAAGAGGGGGGTAAAATAATACAAAGTCGAGAACATGAAAATGGAAGAGTCAAGTTTGAGCAGTGTGACAAAGCAAGTGTATCTCAACAAACTCAAAAACTGACAAACGATTAAGCCAAAAGTTGTGACGGAGCTGCTGTAGAGCTGAGAGCGCAGTGACCTTAGGTTTATCACAAGGCACGAGTGTTTGGATAAACCAGTCACTACTAGAAGATGAGATGTTAATTGTTCATGTCTGATGGTATAAAAAAAAAAAAAAAGTGTACGCATTTGTGTCACATAGCATTCTCAATCATACACACAGTCGGTTGTATGTTGTAGCAGGGGTGGTGTGTGTCTGTTTATGTGTGTGTGACGGGAGTAGTTTAGAGGGTATCCAGCAGACTGTCAATGCGGCTGACGAGCTCTTGTCTCTTGCCAGTCAGAGTCTTCTCGCTCTCGATGTAAGCCTCCTTCTTGACCTTGCCCGCCACCAGCCGCTCGGCCTCCTGGCAGGAGCGACACACCAGCTCCTTCACCTGGCCGTCCAGCTTCTGCACCTCCCCGACCTTAGAGCACAGACAGGGGCGTTAACGTCACTGTACTTTCAGATTATACTGTGTTCCGTTTACCTCAGAACTCGGAAGCCGAAGCTAGGAATGCGCTAACACGCGATTTGAACGCGTTCCTTTTACAAGTCGGATTTTTTAATTGCTTTCATTAGCTCTAGCCAAGTTAGCCATTGTTAACATTGCCAGTTTATAACAACGCGTTACGCTACTTTTTTTGTGCATACAAACAGCGTGACATGTCCACAGACAGAAGTTGGACAGGACTGTGTTTACGACTAATTTAGTGAGACACAAATAAGACAGAAGTGCTTATAACTGTATGTTACTACAGCTTTCACAACTGTTGATGTACAGGGCAGCCATGTTGGATTTAAGTTTGGGTACTCGGAGGTTGTCCAATGTCCAAGCTCGGAAATCAGAGGTCAGGGGGCATGTTTCCGACTTTGAACTCGTAAAATCTGACTTCTGAGTTCAAATGGAACAAATTATTTAATTTACGCCATTTAAATCTGTGCTCTCAAACACACGCCACTCACCTTTTCAGCCAAGTCGGAGCCTTCGGCTTTGAGGCGAGCCTGTAGTGTGATGATGTCGTTGGTGAGAGTGCGGTGGTCGGCCTCTAGAGTCTTCCGGCCGCTGTTGAGCGCCCCGGTGTCCCGGGACTGCTTGTAGCGATTGACCACCTCGTCCATGTGTCGGTACAGTCCCAGACGTTTGTTGACCAGAGTCAGCACCTGCTCGGTGATGGAGGCCACCTTCATACGCACCTCAGCCGCAGGGTCCTGATCAAAGAAGAAAGACAGATTAAAAAATGTGAAGTGACAAGAATTGAATGAAGATAGAAGTATGTAGAATATCTGCTAAAGGAGGGGAGCGAAAGGATAAACGAGGCCAACAGAAAACAAGACTGCCTTTGAAGAAACTAGGGATGTAACGATTGATTGTGTAACGGTAAACCACGGTAGAAATGTTCACGGTAACAATTACCCTTTTCATTTAAAATATCTACTTTATTGCGGTGGATTACCACGTTGTGGAAACCTTGCGTTTAATCCTTCCCAGCTTTATTCGAGGCTCCTGAAGTTGCCGCGCAGGCGCACTACGCTCAGACAGGACGAGGGGACCGAATGTAGCAGCTGTTACTGGACTTTTCCCCGTTTTCGGACTTGTAGAAGTGATGCGTGTAGCCCAGAACGTAAATGAAAACTATTCTGTAGCTAAACTGTCATGGGTTTTACTGCCTCGTTATCTTCAATAAGTGTTCTGCTACGATGTGGAAGTTTAGCCCGTGTTACAATGTAAACATTTTTTGGAGTGAGAGCGAGAGACAGAGAGATATATTAACTAGCCGATAATATTGCTGTTGCCGTTTCTTATTGCATAGCAATGTTGATATTCAGGTTGTTAGGGCAATTTGCTAGCAACGTGCAATCGTCAATAAAACAGACTAGCGCTGCGGAGCCACTTGCTTAGCTATTAAAAAGGTGTATTACAGTTTGCTCTGTTCTAGATATATGTGCTGTAATAGACGTGTTTTTTTCTCAGTTCGTGTTACTGAGCAATATGTTACATTTGTTAATTATTACAGAGAAATTCATGTAATTCTTGGTATTGTTTCTTGTTACATGCTGGTGGCTACACTAGTTTTGGTAAATAATGTTCATAGTAAGTCAGATGCTTATTAAATGTACATTATTACTTGGTTATATTTAAGAACAACATCTAACGTCACACGTAACGTCAAATACAACTTCATGTTGGAGTTTTAAATAAATCTTCCTGGATCTCAAAGTCAGACATCTCTGGATCAAGTTCTTCCCGGACACCCTACAGCAGGCCAGTGTTTCAGTAGCCAATTTTCAATAGTTTTACAAGCCTATTGCCTATATTTCTATAACTCTTATATAATACACACTGTTACACTTTTTGAAACTATTTCAGCTTGTGTAGGCCTATCAGTGCTTTCTGAACATACTGAACACAAAATACTGTGATATACCAAAAACCCTGATCTTTTTGGTCACTATAACCGTGAGGTTAAATTTTCATTCCGTTACATCCCTAGAAGAAACACATGAATGCTCTCTTACCTTGGTGATGGCAAAGTCCAGGCGGACATAAATGATGACAGTGAAGAAGAGGATGTAGAAGGCCCCTACAACCAAGAGGGGCTCCTGCAGCATCAGGATCCTGTTGAAGTTATAATGAACCTGGGAATCACAAAAGAGGTTTATTGACTTCAATTTGAAAATAATTTCATATCTCATATTATAATTCAATACAGGGACACCCTGTAGGAAGGAGAGCTAAATAATAGTGCATATGAATGTAATTTTATTAAGTGAAAATACAAAACCTATGATGATTAAAGCTCCTCAAATATGAGGCAATGCACACTTTTCTGTTATTGTAAATGTAACACCTTATTTTGACGGTTTGTGCTTTGAGGATACAGTTATCTGAAAAATGTATCATAAATAGAGCGGTCGCAATTCCAAATTTTACTGTACAATAAAATGTCTCAGAAATAATTGCAACTAAAAATGTAATTGTCTCTTTCAATCACATTTTTAAATATTAATCACTTCTTTTTTTTTTAAACAAATTACAGGACACATATTTTGGTTATATCACTGTCAGATAATGGAATACCACAAATACACAGCCTATGAAGTAACCAATGCCTCTTTATTACCATATCATCCCTTGTCATTTTTGTCATATATAGAGTCAAGTGCCATCAACTTTCAACAATTGAAAATAATATATATATATATATATATACACCAATAATCACATATATAATTACAATTTGGCATATCTAAACAAAATCAACAGTCATATGCCTTAAGACCTGAGCTAATGGTAGAAATTAATAGCAGTTACACAGTGAAACTGTGATTATGTAAAAAGAAATTGACAATCAGACAATTATGTAATAATTGTTACAGGCCTAATTATGAAAGTGCAGTATAGCCATACAGCTCTCATAGCACTAAAAAGCCCCAAAAGACAGAGATTCATTAGATCCCACAATCAAAACATACTTGTTATTAGAGGGTTTCCTAAGCCTTGTTCCACAAAGCAAGTTTACCAACGAATCTAGTTACAGAACCTCCTCTAACCTAATCTGGAACAATGACTAACTGATTTTACTTAGCAAAGTTATCCAGAAAACAAATAACAATAATAGCTTGGATTTTTATAGTGGCCTACAAGGGACCTAAGGACACTTGTCAACTTGCTTCTTGTAACAGTTGGTCCTGAGGATGGCTCCATAGGTAAGACCAAAGGGTCTTTAAAAGTCAAACAAACCCATACTACTGCTACCACAAAGAAACGTGGCTCATTCCAAGATATCTTGTGTGCATTATTTACATTCTGGCATGAAGTTGGCACAGGATGAGAGTTCCAGTTGTGAAATAATTCAACCAGATGACGTAAAACCGCTGTAGTGCATAATGCTTTTACATTTAGTGTGCAAAGTTGTTTTTAAACATCTGTCTAAGATGGGAATAAAACCTTTCAGTCTGTCTCTGCAGGTTATCTGGTGCACATCTGGACATGTGGTTTGGCCGACTGTGGCATCAGTAACGTGTTGTGTTAGTCAAAGCAATCTTCTACTTGCTGGTAAATAATGTGTATTTATGCCCAAATTACCATCCTCTTCTACTGTTTGTCTTACCACAACATCCTGAATGTGATGCTCCACCAGGTTGTTCTTAGTGGCGACCAGCACTGGTCGGCCAAAGGTATCCAGATATGTATAGTGCAGCTGGTTTGGCTTGCGGTCAATTTTGTAAGGTGTATCCACGTGGATGTTTCTGGTAGGACACGGCAGGGAAAATATGAGAAATCAGCATCAACTATGACAGAAATCTCTACTAAATCTGACATAATGTAGATTAACTTGAAAACACTGACCTGGCCCCCTCTGGCAGGATGATTTTCACAGTGAGGGCGTCAATCACCTGGTCATCATACACATGGTCAACTAGTCTCATCTTCAGTGCATACTGGTCACCTAGAAAATAAAATGATGTGACACATTACCAACACACCCTGGGATTCAGTCTGAAAGGAAAGCCTGGGTTTAAATCATGACAACAAGCTACTGCAAATCTGCCCTGCTGCGGTGGCCACTGAGCAACCCTGGTTGTTTCAATTATCAGCCTATACCCTTACCTGTTTGTAAATTTGGTTAGTTTTTCTCTCTACTGACGGCCCTCCAAATTTACAAACAGAGCTATGTGTTGAAATCGACCGGAATTCTCCTTTAAGAACACGAGTATTAAATCAATCAAAGTTTTCTCCTATGTTTGGGTTAGTTAGGTTGTCAGTAGTCTATATCCACAACGTTCCACTTCTAGGATTGCTCCAACTCTGGCGGAAATTCCGCTGGATGTCCGGTACTTTACGCTTTCTTTGTGTTGACATTTTAAACTCTGGTCGATTCATGAGGACTATGGTTAACTGTTCCTCAGATCTCTGCGGGGTGAATCCAGACAGCTAGCTAGACTATCTGTCCAATCTGAGTTTTCTGTTGCACGACTAAAACAACTTTTGAACGTACAGATGTTCCACTAAAACAAGTTCCTTCCCGAGGCTACTTTGCAGCTGCTTGGCGCCACCCAAGATGATGATTGGTTTAAAGTTTGATTTCTGTAACATGCCAATAAGCCAGAGCACGTTTTTCTCCTATCCCGGAAAGCTGTGTGGACTAGCCAGACCCTCCTCTGCAGCGCTGTGGAGGAGGGCCTGGCAATGCAAGACTAGGTTATCAGAGGTCCACTCACCTAGGGTGTAGAGGTACTCGTAGCTGGGCAAATTGTATCCAACCATGTAGTGGGTCTTCCAGCCTCCGAACAAGGGGAACCGAGGCCTGACCTCCACTTCCACTGAGTCTTCCAAAACCTGCAGATGGGAGGTGGAGATGTTGCCAATCTCATCTCTGTAGTAGACGTCCTGGGCCGAAGCAGGGAGGATAGTCTGTTGAGAAGAAAGCATATAGTCATCCTCATTTTTACTGTAACAATAAAAACAAATCAGACGACAGTGCTTTATGTTTAAAACCCACCTTGAAGGATTTGACAGATGAGATGCCGCTGTCTGACTGCCGCTGATAATCGTAACGGGAAAAAGGCCCCTTCAGGACGGCTCCCGTGTGCCTCAGGTCAATGGTCTCTTCCACAGCAATGTTACCCCAGTGAGAGACCTCAATGGTCCGAGTGATGCTACTGATGGTGAGGAAAGGTGAGTTGTTTTCGTAATGGATCTTCATTGTATCCTGTGGACAGTAGAGAACAACAGCAGAACGTTTAGCACCTTTCTCGCAGCTTCACTTGAAGCTTGTCAAATCTGGTCAAAGCTGTACCTCGCTGAATGGAGCCACATCACGGAAAGGTCCATATTCAATGATCTCATCGTTCTTGCTGGGGTTACCCAGCTTGGTGTAGCTCTCCACCGTCTTGGAGGCTAGGCGGACACGCGTGGTCTGACTGCGGGTGGGGTACGGGGAGTACAGGTAGTGGTTCCCCTGAAAGACCACCAGCTGGCGCTCAGCCTGTGTGATGTGTGTGGGGAAGGGCTGCAGGACATGGCTAAATGTCATCTCCACCTTTGTTTTCAGCTGAGCACCTGCCGCCAGATTGGAGGGCAGCTGCACTTTGTAAAAAACCCCACTGCATGAGAACAAATGACAGATGAGCATGGGTAAGATAAATGTGCATGCTGCTGCAAAACATCTCTGGAACTACAAAAGGCAATTTTCAGGAAGTCATTTTTGAAAATAATTTTTAGGACTAGTTGTTTTATTACATTGTACATGAAAAGCTTCCAAAATGAGCTAAATGTTCATTAATTAGTGCTCTAACGAGTATGGCTTTAGATCAACCCCATTTGTTTTCTATATTAAAAGTCAATGGATTAACAAATCAGTTTTACAGGAAGGCTTGTGGTGCGAGTATTGATTGCTGGAGCAAGGAACTGTGGGACAACAATGTTAGTCTTGTATTTCCTAGGATAAATGGTATAAGGTTGGTTATTTATACAGGCTTGAGAATGTTAGATGACAATGATGAGTCCAATCTCATACCTTTGGCCCTGAATTGTTGTCTGTTGGAGTTCAAGTGTGCCATCCTCTTCCTCATCACCCTTCACCTGTGGAAATATGATGGTTTGAGCATTCTCTCTTTGAAAGAAAAAACACTTTCAAGAAAAATACAGGACAAGTGAGAGGTATATAATGCAATGGAGTTTCTTTAAGGATCCGTGTGAAGCTTATTATTCTGTCTAAAAACAGAGCATTGTAAACAGACAATTTCATTCATAGTGGAAGAGTGGAAGGGGGCAGGACTGCGCAGTCACACACGGAAGTGAGCTGCCCAGCTTATACGTGTCATTCAGCCAGCACAGAGCGTGCAGCGTTGCGGAAGTTAACGTCGTATTGCCCACATCCTTAGCAATTCAAAACTAATTGATCTAATCTAGGTTGAGCTGTTGCTGTTTGGTACATTTCTGCGCACAGCAAATGAGCTGATGGCAATACCGTGCAATAAGTTGCCTAATATAACGTCACATGATGAAATAGTAGCTATCTGCAGGACTCAATAAGCCAAGCTAGTAGCTGTGATTTCATGCATTCAATGAGCACACTGTAACATTGTATGGTAGCGTGGCCTGTGCACAAATGCTGCTATAATTTTTTTAAGAAATGCAACATTTGAGAGAACAGCAATATTTTTGCACAGCCAAGAAATGAGTAACGTTAGCGTGCTATACACTGGCTAACAGGCTAAAGCTAGCGAGCAGGTTCCAGGCAGACATGTTGGCGTTTTTCACTGACGTTAGCTTACCGAAGCTCCGATGTATGCCAGATGTGGGGCCAGGTCAGCCTCCACCGCTAATATGAAGCTGTGGACGGCTGAGTGTCCCTGGTTGGACAGCACGATCTCCGCGGTGATCTTGGCCAGATGAGTGCCCAGGTCCACTGTCCTCTTCACGTCCTCGTTCACCAAACCGTCCGCTGAAACCTCAGAGCTCACAGCCGCCAGGAGCAGCAGGCAAGCGGCGAGAATATGCGCCTTTCGAGTCATGGTTAGAGAAATTCTGAGCTGAAATACTGGGATAAAAGCGAACAGAATGAGGGAACGATAGAGCAGCAAAGAAAGGCCGCTGTGCCGCTCTACATCAGAAAGGATGACGCTTCATTCGGTCCGACGTGATGACGTCACGGCGCACGCTTTACACCGCGCGATGCGTGGTTGGCAACCAATAAACAGGTATAGGAACTTCTTCAGCAAAAGGAAAATCACTCCACGGGGAAAATTTGTTTGGAATTCTTTAAATTTTAACATTCACAGGGAATCAACATGGCTTCTACCATACAGGTTTGTTATCCACAATAAAGTGAAAGAATTACATTTCAAAAATACTGCGTTATATTTACTCCACTAACGAATCTATATTTCAAGATTCGCGGCTGTGGATGGTAAATGTGAATTTTGTAAAACTGAAGAAGAAACTATTATACATCTATTTTGGGAGTGTCGGTTCTCTGTGGAATTCTGGAAAAAAAATGGAAAATCATTTAAATATTCAAAAGAATCACCAAATTAAATTAGAAGCAAAAGATGTTATTATTAAATATGATCACAAAAACAAAAAACTACACAGGATTGTCAATTTACTACTTAATAATTACATAAAGAAAAATTTGCTAAATCGCGACCAGCTTTTACTCACTTCAGAAGTGAACTGTTGTGAGTCTATCCAAATCATTAATAGTAAGAAAACTATCCACATAGCTGATCTATAATTAGATAGCCTTAGGCCATCTCATCTTATCTTTGTATTGTATTTTATGTTTTTGATGTTTATACTCTAATCCACTCTTCTAATTTTGATTTGTTTGTATAAATTTTTACATTTATATGTCCTTTTTTTCCTTTTCTTTCTCAAACTATTCTAGGTTCACTGCATAGAAAGGATTCTTTTATTTATTTATTTTACTTTTTTTTTAACTTTGTCCTGATGCCAAACTGTTCAATAAATGTTTGACATGTTTTTAAAATTTTTTTTTTTTGAAAAAAAAAAAAAAAAAGAGTGCATGGTTGGCAACCATAGTCTGTATCGGTCTATGTTGGGAACACACATCTCACCTCTCTATTTTATTTAATCAAACTGACTTTAATTTTGACCAAATTTTAAATTCATGAATCCAAATTCCAAAATAAAACACCTAACTTCATAGAGCTATCCATTCACATTAAACACTGTATTTCTACTATAACCTGTTGCGGTAATAAGAAGGCTTTTAGAACTCTTTAGTCCACTTTTCAAATGCTTTATGTAAATTATGAGTTTGAGTTTTCTTTTTACTATATTATTAGTTTTGTATCTCCCCTGGCGAACTTGACCTGTTTGTAGTGTATACACTTATGGCTGTATACTTGTTATATGCTTAGTACAAAATAAAACTTTTTTTTTCTTAAAGATGCGTGGTTGGCATAAATATATTAGCCTATATATTTATGACGACATCAAATACTTAAATAGTATAGTAGACATGACCAAGAGAGAACATGGAAGTTGCTAATAGAGCTAGCTGGAAACCTGAGAAGTCCTCAAAATCAATATTACACAAAAGTCCTGCACCCAGACACTGTACACCTGCTGGAAAGGAAGGACTAAACATCCCTGGATACTTCAGTGAACTTTCTTCCGATAAAAATAATGTATTACAATTTGGTAACTGAACTGTTTTATGTGTTGAGTAAAAATAAAACATTGTTTAATTTACTTGTATGTCATTTTGGATTAAAGCATCTGCTAAATGAAAAAAAATGTAAATGAATGTGCAAGAAGTGGCCAGTGATTGTCCAGGTGCTGGGGGTTTCTGCTCCTCCATTCACATGTAGCCTTAAACCTGGTGTCACTTTAGCATTTGAATTAAGCCCTATCCTTAAATTTGTCTACACTGTGAGGGAAGGACACATTAAACACATCCCACCTTTCACATCTGACCACACGCTGACCAAATGGAGCCCTTATTTCAGGGTATTGTCTTACCCATTGATAACTTTTTATTGTTATGAATGTTTGGTAAACAGTTTTAAGAATCCAGATATTAAATCCCTATCATTGTAAATTATTATTATTTATTCATTTTAAGGAACCTGTCATGGTTGCTCCTGATTCTGATTTACCCTCAGATGGTACCAGCAGTTAGACCAGGACCAGCACCCCTATAGAGGAGCCCTGTTTCTTTCCCCTAGCAGAGTCCAGCATCTGTGGAGCAGAGTCCATGCTGTCTGAGAAAAGCCTTTCCAAAGGCCTCAAGTGAAGCACTGCAGACAGCTGGATGCGTCCAACAGTGAGGAATCAACAAACCTGATGTGCACCATTGTTAAAAACCCTGGAAAGGTTAGCTTCTCAGGAATACCACAATGATGACATCCCTGCCTACTGCAAAAGAAATTGAGGCCAGCACTCTGAGGGAAGCGGAGGAGCGCCTACAACATGCAGACATCATGGGCCTGGCAACCCAAGGGAGCCATGACATGGTAAGGCAGCTGGACCCAGTGGAAAAGTGTCAGATGAAGATCCCTCAGTTGGAAGGACATCTGGAACATGGAGGGGCATCGGATAAAGTTCCTCCTTAGCTCCGTGTACGATGTACTGCCAATACCAACAAAACTCAAAAGATGGAGACTGACAGAGGATCCCTTCTGTGCACACTGCATGGACTGGAGAAGGAGATGAAGCGAAAAAGAACCAAGGTCAAAAGCCCCCACTTGATTGGCTTTCTCAGGCTTGGATAAAAGGCAGGCAAGGAGGACAGATGTTTAGGAATCCTTGGGACGGCAGAGGACTGGGAGATGAGAGTTGACTTCGGAAGGCAACTCAAGTTTCCGGAGGAGATTCCCGTCACCAACCTCCAACCAGATATTGTGCTCTGGTCCCAAGCAACAAGGCAGGTGGCTCTACAGAGCTGACGGTACCCTGGGGGAAAAGGATTGAAGAGGACGCAAGTTAGAAAAGTATCAGTCCCTCATCTTTGAGAGCCAGCAGAGGGGTTGGAGAGCCTGGAATCTACAGGTGGAGGTGGGTTGAAGGGGGTTCCTGGGACAGTCATTGTGGAGAGCGTTGGCGGTGCGTGTGGTTTGAGGGGCAACCCGCAGTAACCTGGTGAACAACATATCAAAGCAGGCAGAGACAGCATCCAGATGGCTGTAGTTAAAGAGGAGCAAGCGGTGGTTAAACCAGGCTGGCAGGGGGTGCGGGGGTCAGAGCTGAGTGGTGAAGTCCTGAGTGGCCGAGGGAGCAGTTCCAGGACGCTGGTTCTGTTGTCAAGCCCCATTGAGGTGTCGTGGGTTAGTTGACAAAACACCATTGAAGTGGGGTGCCCACTTGAGAACCTAATGAAGGCAACGGGTCTGAACAGGCAGCTCTGCCCTCAGTTGAAGACGTCTGAGGGGAGCGACTTCTTGCCACCCCACGTAAGCAGCAAGACATAAGTCCTGTTAAGTGCGGTGGCTGCGATATACCCTATCGTTTAAAGACACCGTTAAATTCTAAAGAGACGTGTGGAAAAATATGTAAATGGGTGGAACTAATAAAATGTAAGTCCTCTAAAACTAAATATAAGGAAAACACTTACGGTAGTTATGTTACTTCATGTCTCTTCATCTAGATATTTTTGATCCTCCTGGTTTACAGTGGGAGAAAACATGGAGAATCTAATAAATACTGTAACAATAACAAGCTTGAGACAGTGTCTTTCAAGCTATAATTTAACCGGTTAATGTCAAGGTCAAGGTACGTTTATTTAGGTAGGCTAGATTTGGTTTACAGTGAGTGATGAGTGGGTCAGCCTTCTTTTACACACGCACACACACACACACACACACACACACACACACACAATCAGCCGCACGTGACAATGACAACAGTATTCAGTACTAATAAAAGTAAAAACAAAAATGTAATTAAAAAACAATCAACAAACCAATAAAAAGACAAAAGATTAGATTGGCGAAGAGAAGATTAAAAATAACATACTTTGGTGAATTCTGCCCAACTGAAGTATACAATGCTAAAAGAAAAAGCCACATTTCCCTTGCCACAGGACTGTAAATGATCTGTAGGCCCACATTTTGTTGGTCTGTATTATACTCAATAAAAAGTCACAATTGCTATCAAAAGCTGTAACAATAATTGGAAAGCATGGGGTTTAATGCAATAGGTAGTTTCAAAGGTGGTTTTCAGTGGTGTAATGTCAGCTGTTAGGTGTTTGCTTTATGACAGTTATAGCTTTATATTTTAAATTGTAGCAGTATGGAATTGTGAGCTGTACGTACCAGCCATGTGGTGCTGCTGTGTGACCACGCATATCATCTCATAGATAAATGCTGTCACACCTATAGGGAATTATAATTGAAGACACTGTGTTATTGTTATTGACTTCTCAAATTCCTATGGAACGAGCATATGGGAACAAGGCGTGTCCAGTGCGTGACGTCAGCCCTCACCGACAGAGCTTGTTTTGGAGGAAGTGACCAGAACTCGGCTAGCAGCTAGCACGTTAGCTGGACAGGAAAAGCAAGCGTCAAACGGGAACGGTGCGAAATAGACCATTGTACTAAATCGCTTCTGTTACACGAAGGGAGATATACATCGACAGTGGCAGTGTTGCTTTTGATAAGTAGGGTTAGCTGCGAGGCTAGCTATCAGAGAGTATTTAGCTGTCGACGCTCTAAACGTGTTGTTTTTTTTGACGGCAGACTTTATAGGAGCTGCTAGCTCGGCTGCGCGTTAGCTAGCTAACGCTTCCAACCGAGGCAGAAGAAAAGTCCACTTTGATATTTGATTTCTGCAGGATCATCGCCCAGGTTGGTTTGTGGTGACTTCTGATATTGATTTTGCTAACGATATATTACTAATAAAGCTGACCACAACTGTTTTACATTTATTAATAAACCTTTTTTTTTTTTTTAGCTGAACGTCAACGTTAGCTTAAATTAAGAAGTGTCACTGATATATGGTTGCTAACTGTAACGTTAGTTGACACGGTAAAAACGTTTGGCTTTAAATGTTTTGAAATGAGTCTTTAATGATACTGTTTACCAACCTATGTTTCATCGTTATTTTCCATTTGCTTAACGTTATCTATCTATGTATGGTTACTTATCATTTTATCTCCGAATGTACTGTGTATTCTACCTTGGCAACCTTTGCAAGTGTGTGTGATGTCTTTATGATTGTTAGGTAAAATGTCGAGCTGGGACTCTAAGTACGTTAATTTAGTGGAAACACGAACAACCAGGTCGACAGATTTATCATAACTATGGATTTTACCGGTGTGTGAATTTTGCTGTGCTAATCATGCTTGCCAAGTCATGGTTGCGTTAGTCCTGTGTTTTAAGACCATGTGATCAGTCCCTGACACAGTGTCATGGGGTGCAGATTATGAGAACAGCACCGATAGCTCTATGCTAGTTTTGCCTCATAATGGCAGTAATGTGGACTCGAGCCGTGGCTTTTCAATAACATCAGTGGCTATAAACGTTTAGTGATGTGTGGAGAAAACATATGATTGTGTTGTTCCCCCCCCCCCCCCCCCCCATATTGCCTTTTCCAAAGTCTAACCCGAATATAGTGGCGATTCAAAGCCTATCGGTAAAAGAGTTTGGACTTCGGTCATTACAGCAGTATAAGGTGGTTTATTAATAAAAAAGCACCCTAAGTCAATGTCAGAAATTCTTGGCGGTGTCTTGACATATGAGAATATTTAATCAGCCATGTATTTATGTACAAAAATAATCTGTGCACCAACTGTGAGCAAATTTAGCCTAGTTATAACTTACATTATTATAAGTGGTGATTTATACATTACTTAGAAAAATCGATTGCACCGCGGAGAAAGGTTCCAGCTGTTTAAATCAATGAAGAAGACACATTTCTGCATTACATTATGTGAAAATAATACATAATGTACATAATACATTATGAAATAATATACATCAAGAAAGTATAGATGTGTGAATGGGTGATGGACTCATACATTTGAAGAAGACCTGAGGATAGCTTAGCCTTAAAGTGAGTGCAGCTGTTTTTCCAAAAGATGTTGGAGCTGTTTATTTGTAGCAATTAGATGTAGTTATTCAAATCTGTCAAGTCTGTGTGTAGATAATGATTGAAGTGCAACACCTGCTTGTTTGGTAGGACAAATAATGTCTCAATTGGGGCGGCATTATGATGCAATGCAGTATAGACATGCAACTATTAATAACATTCATGTTTCCATCCAATATGTTTTGGATTAACTGGGTGTGTTACATTTTTGTTTTTATTTTATTGTAATGTTCAGCTTTATGAAGGTACAATAATTGTATATTGGAATGAAACAATGTTGTTTCTTCCATTGATAGTTTGTATAAATATAACAAAATAAACACTTTACTGTATAACAATAACAACCAGTTGTGGTGCTAAAAATAGGAGAAATAGTATAGCTCAACAGCCCTTGCACTGCATTGTTCAATATATTTTGGAAAAGGGGAAAAAAGGCATAGTGAATTGTTTGTTTCATGAATTGAATTTAAAATCTCATGGTACAATGTGGTGCAGCATATTGTTTTACCCGTTACTTTTTCTTTGTTTGTGAAGTGAAGGAAACGCACATTTGTAAGACACTGAACTTGGTTTCATTCCTAGAACAGGCCTTTTTCTTTGGAGTGTATTTCGAGACGCACAGAGGTCTTATCGTCTTTCATTGAAATCTCTTGGCCCATATCAAAAGGGTCATCACTAGAGCATGGCTCTATCCATGTTGTTTGAGCAACTCCAGCATTGATCTTCTTATATTAGGAGTTTTCTTTTCCCTCTAATCTATTTTATTTTGGTCTTCATAGCTGCGGCACAATGACATCAAGGAAGAAAGTACTACTCAAAGTCATCATCCTCGGAGACTCTGGGTGAGTGTTGTTGAGCCATAACCTCACTGTTAAAAGACTGGGACAACACGAAGGAGGGAGGCCGGATGGTTTATTGTAAAGAAAACACTTAATTGGTGTATTAAATGTAGTCTGATACGCTCACTCTCATACAGCAAGCAAGGAATGTTTTCTGTGCTTCACAAATCTATGCTCAGTGCATCACAGTGACTTTTTCTGTTTCGCTTGCCTCTGCCCATTATATGCTCTAAATGTTGTTCTGTGATTTATTTTTTTCTCTTAGAGTTGGGAAGACCTCGTTGATGAACCAGTATGTGAATAAGAAGTTCAGTAACCAGTACAAAGCTACAATAGGAGCGGATTTCCTGACGAAAGAAGTCATGGTGGATGACAGACTTGTCACAATGCAGGTACTGAGGAAATAGTAAACAGGCAAGAATGCCATACTGGCTTATATCCAATTGAAACACAATCTTCATATTGAAAACATTCAATACAACAAAAAGCTAATACATTGTTTTGATATTAAAAAAAATACAGGCTAATTATTATTCCCCTCAACAATGGACTACCAACAGTTTTAATGGTGTACAGTAAATTCATAATTTCTTTCTATATCTGTTCTGTAAAAGCAATTTATATATCCAAAAAAGCAATGTCACACGTGTTTTAGGCTACATTTGTGGTCACATACAGAAAACATCTCCTCACTGTCCGCGAGCCGCCTGTCCCCAGAACACACTGTAAAAAGAACGTGGTCTCTGTAGACAGCCCAGGGTCTACAAACAGCAACAAAAACAAAGTGTGCCCACTTGCACCGCGAAGCACACACAAACCGTGTTCCAGCCAATAACCAACAAGGAAGATTTGGGGGTGGGGGGTTGGTGCGCGAAAGCACGGAAGGGAGAGGACGGGATGAGGAGGAGGGAGGGGCGAGCTGGTCTTGTTTTGTTTAAAAATACTTTGAACGTCAACAAGAAGTAACGTCACCCAACATTGCTTAGAGCACCTTTTTAAGGAACACATTTTTTTAAGGCTTTACCGTGGTTAGTTGAGTTAAGGTCAAAATCAGAATAAAAGAAGTATTTCCCTGCTGGGAAGATGTTTTTTTTTTTTTTTAAACTGGGGTGTTTATGCAGTGATAGAAACAAATAATTAGGAAATTGTTGCCACATGACCAGAGAACTATGAAAAAAAGTGCCTTGCTGAGAGGTAGACATTTTACTACTATCTACTTTGGTGACTATGGGGCAAAAGAATCTACAAAGCTGTTTTTTTTCTTCACAAACATATGTGTAATGTGTATTCTAACACGTGAAAACATTGTAATTTCCCATGCAGGACAAATAAAGTATACATTAATTTTATAATTATTATTATGGCTTGTGATGCGGAGTAAAAAAATGTGTAAGGCAAACAACACAACACTGTTAATGGTTTAAAAAAAAAAAAAAAAGGTCCCTTAATTTTCTTTGTTTCTTGTATGCTGGCTTTTATTGTAACTCGCATAACTCCAGAATTCGGCTATCGAACAAATAGTCAGTAATTAGGGAGATCTGGTTAATGTGAACCATGTAATCACTACAGTCAAAGTATTAGCATAAGCTTTTTATTTAGAATAATCTGATTTATTTTGTGCATGTAAACACATCATGTCTTCTCTATTCTGTATCTCAGATTTGGGACACAGCAGGTCAGGAGAGGTTCCAGTCCTTAGGTGTAGCGTTCTACCGTGGAGCAGACTGCTGCGTCCTGGTGTTTGATGTGACGGCACCCAACACCTTCAAGACTCTAGACAGCTGGAGAGACGAGTTCTTGATCCAGGCCAGCCCTCGAGACCCGGAGAATTTCCCCTTTGTTGTGCTGGGCAATAAGATCGATCTGGAGAACAGACAGGTGGGTCCAGATGATCACATTTATATTTGCCGGGTGTCATTATGGGCATCACTTGTATTTTTCCAAGGAAATGTGTACAGTTTGTTGTTAGTCATTTTTTAACAGTTTAAAAAAATGTCTGATGTTTCTTAGTATAACATCAGCTCTTTTTTGTTTCAGGTAACAACCAAGCGAGCACAGGCTTGGTGTCAAAGTAAGAACAACATCCCATATTTCGAAACCAGTGCCAAGGAGGCAATCAATGTGGAGCAGGCCTTCCAGACTATTGCACGCAACGCCCTCAAACAGGTAACGGATGCCAGCAGGAAATCCTATCCCAACAGTTTGTCCCAGTCTTGTGAATGTTGAGAAATAACATTCATCAGCATGTGTTTCTGTGAGAGCTGGGTGATGCAACTACGTTGTCTGATTTCAGGAGACCGAAGTGGAGTTGTACAACGAGTTCCCTGAGCCAATAAAGCTGGACAGGAACGAGCGAGCCAAGCCTTCAGCGGAGACCTGCAGCTGCTGAGGAATCTGAAGATCTTCTGGGGGGGGAGGGAGGGCCCTCACTACCCTGTCTTGCCTTGTCTATACATCCCTTATCCCATGGCCCACTGTGTTAATCCTTAATGTCCAACATACAAGCAGCATCCAACTCATTGAGTATACTACTACACACAAACATGCTGCACTCACCTTATGTATACAAAACACATTTTCTATAAAATATGAGTCTCCTAGCCCAAAGAACACCTTAGAGAAACATAATGGAATTTACCTGTACGATGCTTATTAGTTCAGTGTTTCCTTATGTACTTTTTCATGGCGGTGGTGGTTTGGGCAAACCTCATTTTCAGTTCCATAAATATACAGTATCGCTGCTTTCACACCCAGTTTTGGTTTCAGCTGCTTTTATTTGGATACTTCAAGTTATAAATCAAAGCATTATCTCTACATGTTTGTGTGAAAGTTGGAAAACTAGTGTTTGTTTGTTTTTTTAAATCAGTTTCTTTAGCAGTGGTAGTTTTCTTACTTTCATGGCCCGCCACTGTGGCATGAATAGAGGAAACACTGCTCCCCCCATTTTACTCATTTGTATTGTGGCTTAAATTTGTTTAAATCAAAGATAAAATGTAACCATGGTTTCACTTAACCTCATGCAATATATATATATATATATTAAAAAAAAAAACTGAAGTAGTGAAGATGAGACTGTGCATGTGGGTCACATTATGCTGCCTGCTGATTTTCGTTAATTGGCAAAGAATTAAAAAATCCAGTTCCATGAAAAGTCCATCATACAAGTGTGTATAGACTTTTTTTGCACTTTGCTGTCATCCACAATTGCTGAAGACATCTCATTTTGGAGCCACAATAAATGCAATTGTAGCTCAGGTTGAGGACATTGTGTGAATGCAGACTCAGCTCCTTGATGTAGGTGCAGTCCCTAATGAAGGTTCATTTTGTAATCAAGTTATTCATGGTACATTTGACGTGGGAATGAACAAAATTAAGACAGCATGTCATTCTACCCGATGTCCTGAAGAGACTTTTCTCAAGTATAAATATTCATAACAGATGCTATTAGTATGTTTCTCTTTACTGTCAACTATTGCAAGACTTTGTATATTTGCAAACCTGTCAATCATTGTGTAGGGAAGGCAAAAAGTTGTTGTAAATCTCCATATCTGACTCTGCCCGTTGCTCTTCTTGGCAAACAAAAGTGCTTGACATTTCTTTTAACTGATCGGATCTTTAACTGTCTGTTGGTATTATGTTAATTAAACCTTGAAATGCATTATAGATTACAAAAAAAGCATACATACTGTAACTTAAAGAAAAGGGGGGTATTGGCATTCGTCAATATATTATGATAAATGCATAGCATCAACATTGTTTCTAAATGTCTTTGCGTTTCAAGTAATAAGGGTAATAAAATTCTTGAATAAAGAATGCTTTGTAAATGTTTATTTCTGACATTTATTGATCATTTTAAATATAGTATATCATCTGTAGCATTTTTTATTGCATTTAAAAGTTAGTAAGCAAAAGCAATAAGTTTTTCAAAAGGTCAAAATATAAGTACTAAGTTTATTTGGAATAAAATGCCTAAATGTTCTTTTAAAAACTGCATAGTTTTTAGTCCCAGTTGATATCTTCATGTGGCTCTTGGTTTCTTATTAGCTCCCTGAAGCCAATGCTGAAGTGCTCCTGTAGACTTGCACTGAACCTTTTTGCTTTCGCTCTCTTCTTTACTCTCACATGTGTTGGGCTCCTTCCTCTTTGTAGGTGTGCTGCTTGTCAGCCATCTCATCATCATCTTACTGCTGGCGGTGGGCTTGGGCTCCTAGGGGATCAAGGGTCATATTTGTCAGCTTAAACCACTTAAGAGCTACATTTTCTTACTACAGTGAGAAAAAATACCCAAATAAATCCGATACCTTTTTGCTTTTTAGATCAACTGGCTGAAGGCACTCTGGAGAGTTGTTGCGGGAGTTGTTTACTAGCGAAGAGACAGGATGAAAAGTCAAAGTGTTTTTAGACTGGAGCAGTTTCAAGGCATCTAGAGACTTCACATCTCCAAAGTCCAACCACCTTCTCACTTCTTCTTCTCCATCCAGGATTGCTGGCATCCTAAAACACAACCACACAGTAATTTAAAAATGTATGCAAACACAAATAAAAAAACATTTTCCCATTAACTATCCATACCTATCATGGATGCTTTCCAGGTTTGGGGAAGTATTAACAGTGATTACACTGTATGTGTAAAGGGGTTCTCCACCACCTGGAGGTGTCCAGCAGTCAAACAATCCAGCCATAGTTAGCAACTTCCATCCAGTCCACTCACCTGGTACTTCTCCTCCCTGGCCAACACAGCATAGAGCAGAGGGGTATGGCCACAAGAATAAGCAGGTTTTATGGATAAAAAGTGACACATTTTGTTGGAATGGTTGTAATTTTTTACACTTCTTAGCCTAGCACCAGAATCAAAACTGAAGCATGGGTTTGTAAATGGTATGAATAGTAAAGAAACACCTGGTGGACACATGCACATTTTTGCTTAGACTCCTCTCTCCCCTCTCTTTGACAGGAAATTTTCAGCCATGGTAACTTCCGCCACAGCTGCATTCTCTCTACTTCTATTCTGGATGAAAGCAAATGTTCATGGTGCTTATATCTCTATAGAAAATACAATATGAACCTCTGTCAAGTCATGGGAGGCCTCCTCTGGAGGGCTCACTGTCTCTGAATTCTTCTTATTGCAAGCTGAGGTTGTGGGGTGATCCTTGGTTTTCTCATGACTGGTTCCCTGAGCCTGAGGAAAGTATATGAAGAAAGGCTGCTTGTCTTTTTCCTTCCTCCTCCACTCATAAAAGCCATCAGCCAGGATCACGCAACGTTGCCCTTTTATCAGAGGGTCCTTTTGGAAGATGGCAAAGTGATTAGACACTAGTGTGCATACATCCAGCACAGGGACCATGGCATAAAACACAGGAAAGATCATATATTTTTGAGATGCATTAAACTGCATGCACCTTGTATGATTTTTTCTCCAATATATTCTCACTGCGGCAGTTGTTGGTGCTGTATTGCATCTTGCGCGGGTCATTCTCCTTGAACCAGGCAGGTATCAGGCCCCAACGCATGGAGGCCAACACACACTCATCAACCGGAGCATTCTGAAGACATAGGAGTGAACACAACAAAGTGAGTATACCAGTGAGTACTGTGACAGAGAAGAGTTCATGTGGTGTTGCTGCGCTGTATATTGTTATGTGTCCGTATTGAATCATTAACAGATTACCGGTGATGTTGGATGTTTCCCTCCTTTAAAAATTTCGTAGCACCCCCCTCCCAAGGTTAAGATTTGGTTCAGGTTTAGGGAAGGGGAAACAGTTTAATACAACACTAGTATCGCTCCACTTCGACAGTTATTTAGACCAACTAAAGGGGTTTTAGGTCGAAACCTTCACGTCTGCGTTACCTATTGGCACCCTTCAATTGAAACAGTGTATGCATCTCACTCAGGCACGGGAAGAAAGAGTTGTTACCTTACTTTATCAAAATGCCTCTGGGATAGCAGGACGGGACTCATAGACTGCGGGCTCTTGTTGTAAGAGGGTTGGTATTTGTCAGCATCTCCATCCCTCCAGCGGGGCTGTCTACGCTGCCCTCCTCGGTTTTTGTAGGTGCAGGCTCGGCTCACTTCGTCAGAAGCAAGAGTACACGCAGTTCTCCCACACATTTTACGAAAACTTTCCGAGCTACCAGCAAAAGAGGTTCAACCATAGACTGTATATTACAGTCGATGGGTTCAAAAAATTTTGAGCTAGCTAAGTAAGTTAACAATTCTTCGGTGTTAGCATGTTAGCTGACTTAATAGGCTCGTTCGAGATGAGCCAGGTCTGCGCAGAATCGATCACCGGCGATCGGCGCCCGTTGCATGCCGGTTAGATTTGTGTTTTTTTTTTTTTTTTTTTTTTTTTTTATTAAATCTTAAATTTTACAAACATGTTAAACATTCGATGAACATTTTGGCATCAGTAAGAAAAAATAAAAAACAGCATGTTAAAAAAAGTAAATAAATAGAATACCTTACTGTACAGTAGATATATTAGAATCTTAAGAAGAAGAAGGGAAAAAAAAAGAAAAAAAAAAAAAAAAAAAAAAAAAAAAAGAAAAAGTGGATTAAATATAAACATCAAGAACATAAATACAGTACAAAGACAAGATGAGATGGGCAAAGGCTATAAAATCATAAATCCTTAAAATCTTGCAGTAGATCAGCTATATGGATAATTTTCTTACTATTAATGACTTGGATAGACTCACAAAAGATTCGAAATTCATTTCTGAAGCGTGTGAAAGCTGGTTGCGATTTATCAAATTTGCTTTATGGATATGAAATTTCCCGTGTGTAGAATTAGTAAATTGACAATCTTGTGTAATTTTTTGTTCTTGTGATAATATTCAATAATAACATCTTTTGCTTCTAATTTAATTTGGAGATTCTTTGAACTTTAAATAATTTTCCATTTTTTCCGAATTCCACAGAGAACCGACACTCCCAAAATAGATGTACAATAGTTTCTTCTTCCAGATTTACAAAATTCACATTTATTATCCACAGACGCAAATATTGAGATAAATTTGTTAGTGGGATAAATATTATGCAGTATTTTGAAATGCAGTTCTTTCACTTTATTGGGATAACAAACTTGTTGGTAGAAGCCATGTTGATTCCCAGTGAATGTGAAGTACAAAGAGTTCCAAAAAATTTTCCCCGTGGAGTGATTTTCCTTTTGCTGTAGAGAAGAAGTTCCTTATAGTTTTGGTACATTTATGACTTTTAATATTACACCATCAACAAAGAAGGTTGGATCCAATTCTTGACTCTCAAAGTGACATTTCAATAATTGAAGATTCCACTAGGTATAGCATTTATTACCATTTGATATTCTTTATGGGTGACAGGAAAAACTTTAGACCTGAGAAATTCCTCATAATTAAGAGTCGAGCTTCATCATTTTGTAAGTCTGCAAGAAAATGATATTCCGGTCAACCCAATGTTGTAGATAAAGGGACTTATTCTTTCTGGTTATGAACTCATTGTTCCATATAATATTCTGTGAGGAGAGAAATTGTGTTTAAAACATAATTTGGCAGCGTTAAGTGCTTGCTGATGAAATTTAGATAATTTTTGCGGTAGTTTAAATTTCATTGTAACTGCATTGTAATACAAATTGGAGGCCTCCCATTTTCCAAAATGGACTGTGGAATAAAGTACCAAAGGGAATCTGGAGCTTTTAAACATTCTTTTATCCATTTAATTCTAAAGGTGTTGTTCACATCCATAAAGTCCAATATTTCCAAGCCACCTGCATTCTTGGGCTGCTAAAATCTCCTTTTTTAATCGGTGGCATTGTTTTTCCAGATAAAGTTAATTAAAACGTCTTTATTTCTTTACAGAGGATTGATGGATATACAAAGATTGGGTAGGGTAAATAAATCTAGAGATACCGTCCGCTTTGCTCAAAAGAACTCTACCTATTATGGACAGATCTCTTTGAAGCCACCTATTAAATATATTTTTAGTTTTTTGTATTTTGGGCTTAAAATTCTTTTCTTGTCGTCCTTTAATCTTTAGAGATATGAATTCCAAGGTATTTAATACTTTTTCACAGGAATATCACACATAAGCTTTTCATCAGTGTTATATAGACATAGAATTTCACACTTCGAACATTGAGTTTTAAACCTGATGCTAGCGAAAAGGATTGTATTCTTTGATGGAGTTTCCAATTTGTTGTTTATTTTTAAGAAAAGAACTGTGTCATCAGTAGTTGGAAATTTTAATTTCTCTTTCAAAATCCTTAAACCCTGTAAATTGTCACAACGTAAAAGTATTAGGAGAGCATTTCAACAACAATGAGAAACAAGAATGGAGAACAAGGGCAGCCTTGGCGGACTGATCTATAACTGAAAAACTTTGGGTGGTATTTGGATATAGCATGACACAGCTACTAATTTTTTAAAGCATTTAACCCCAGAGATAAATTTTTCACCAAAACCAAAAAATTTGAGTGACCTAAATAAGAATTGATGCTCTACTGTGTCAAATGCTTTATAAAAGTCCAGCGATATATTACAGCGTCAGATTCCACATATTCAGAATAATCTATTAGATCAAGAATAAGCCTTATATTACAGCTTATATGCGATTAGCCATAAAACCAGTTTGAGTTTCATTTATAATTTGGCCCAATCCTTTTTTTAAACGTCTGGCAAAATTAATGACAGTATTTTATAAACTACATTTAGCAATGTTATAGGTCTCCAGTTTTCTAATAAAAAGGGGATCTTTATCTGGTTTGGGAATTAAGGTTATTACACCCTGCTTCATAGTAGTAGTCATTTCCTCATTATCGATACAATCTCTTAGCATGTTAAAAAATGGAGTTTCAATTATGTTCCAAAAGCATCTATAAAACTCAACAGGAAGACCATCCATTCCGGGAGATTTCCCTTTTTTCATTTTATTTACAGCTTCAAGAATTTCAGATTTTAAAATAGGTTTTTCACGTCTGATTTAAATTCATTAGAAATTTTGGGATAAATTTTCCTAATTTTGCTGATAAAATTCTCATCTTCTGTTGAGTTATAATGAGAGCTATATAGATCAGAATAGAAACGGGAAGTATAGTTCGCTATATCAGATGGGTTGGAGATTATATAGTTATCTATTTTTAGAGAGGTAATATTTTTCTTATAGTTTCTTTTTTCCAGAGCAAGAAATAACTTGTATTTCGCTCACCTTCCTCTAACCATTTTGCTCTAGAGCGTATGAAGGCTCCTTTGGTCATAGTAATATATAATCGGTCGATCTCTTCTTTCAGACTTGACAGCTTTAATTTTTCCTCTTCGGTAAGAGTATTTTTATTTATCAAAAAGTTCAGTTCCGCCATTGTTTCTATTTCTCTCAAGTATTACTTTTTTTTTTTTCCTTACCAAATTTAATAGCTAATTCTCTGATCTTAAATTTAAAGAATTCCCATTTTTGAATATTGCCAAGTTCATTACAATTGAAATATCACCAGCAGTAACTTCAACTGATTTACAAAGGCTTCCTCATTTAATAGGTTGCAGTTAAATTTCCAGAAACCCAATTTTTGGTTTGCTCTTGGGGTTAGCAAAAGTACCACATCTTTTGGCAAAAGGGGGGCATACTATGAAAATTTTTCAAAAACATATTTAAATATAAGAGGAATTAACCCAAAGATCAATTCAAATTGTAGAACCCCAACATTACCCCATTAATTTCTTTTTGAAAAGGATTTAATCCGCCAGCACATTCACCCAAGTTGTTTCCCAAATTGATTGGTTTTAAAATTTTTGAGTTATGGGAATCTTGCAGGTATTTCCATTTGATCATCTCTGCATCATTTGGTCCCACCATAATTAATGGCATCTTGTATTTTTCCTTCCCCCCCTTTTTTTAACTCTCCCGCATTTGGGTATCATGTTTTTTGCAAACAGTTATTATTCCTTTTTTTTTAACACAAAATTCATTTTCACCTACCGTAAAAAAAATTCCGAAAACAGAAAATACGGGCGCTCATTCCGACTTTTCCCCGTAATTAAAAAGGGGTTTTCCTCCGTAAAAAAGGGAACTTTTTACTGTTATTTAATGGGTTTCCTACAGAAAAAAACGAACATTTACTGTTTTTTAATGATTCCAAAAAAAACCGGGAACATAACTGTTATTTATGGTGTTCCTACATTAAAACAAACATTTACGTTTTTTTAATTATTCCCTACAGAAAAAACGAACTTTTACTGTTTTTAAGGGTTTTTCCCTACAGTTAAAAAACCGAACATTTCTGTTATTTAATGGTGTCCACTTAAAAAAACAGAACTTTTACTTTTTTTAAATGGGGTTCCTACATTTTAAAAACAAAACATTATGTTTTAAAGGGTTTTTCCTACGTAAAAAACAAAATTTTTACTGTTATTTTAATGGTGTTCCTACGTTAAAAAAAAAAAATTTTTCTTAATCATACATAAATCGTAAAAAAAACAGCAATTTCGGCACTCATTACCTGACTTTGTCCTTAATTAAAATTTAACTCCATAAATGAAAAACATTTTTGGTATTACTTACAGAAAAACATGCAACTTTTCTGTTCTTGAGGTGCATTTTATTTTGGTAATACTTTTGGAAAAAACCTTTTAAAATCTTGATGAAAAAAAATTTTTTTTTAACTCATTTTTAAAAATTTTTAAAAAATAAAAAGGGGACTAAAGCTCCCCCAAAAGAAATAAAAAATTAAAATAATTTAAAAAAAACAACATTAACCCCAAAATTTGCACATGTACCGGGTGGGTGTTGAAACGGATGTTAAAAACGAACACATCCAAACGTTCTCATTCTCACCGAAATAGGGACTTTGGTCTTTTTACGGGCATTAAAAGTAATATATATTCATAATTAAAAGTTCCGTGACACCCGTAATAACGGGCGGTTAGGACCCCCGGGACTTGAACCCCGGGCCCTTGAATGAGGTCCTTTTTGACCATCACCCCCCCCGCCACCCCCTCACAATTCCCCCCATTGCATACTACTCCTGATGCGTCCCCCCCGGGTCTTTCCTCACACCCAAAAGGGCGCCTTTTTTTTTCATCAACCAAAAGCCCTGGCCAAACTCCCTTTTACCCATCGGTGGAAAGCTTTGGGGCTTAAAACCCAAAAAATTTTTCACTAAAGGCTTTACAATGTAGTACCATTTTGAATTTAAAATGTACGTTTACATTTTAAAACATCTCGACGGGTTGAACCCCTTTTTTAACATAACTTAATTTTTAACTTATTAATACCAATGTCCCGAAAAACCAAAAACGAATATCATTTTTTTCTAACCAGTAATTCTTCCCTCTATTTTTCCTTGTTCCAGGCAAATAGTCCATGTCTAAGGGCTTAGAGAGAAAAAGTCTGTTTCGGTAACAAAAAGCGTAAAACCGACATATTTTTGGGCACTTTTTCTGAGATCTCTCAAAAAATTGAAAAAGCTTGAAATACCTTTTAAAAGGCCGGGAAAAAAAATTTATCGGCTGAAATGTCCCATTTTTGCAAAGGGGTCCTTTTTAAAAAATTAATAATACCTGGTTTGTCCTCCGTAAAGAGGGTCCACAGACACACTCATCTCCTTTCTCTGTTTGAGATGTTTCTGCGGAAAAAAAAAAATAGAATGACTTTTCTGTGCTTTTTTTTCGACATAAAAGTTTTTTTAATAGTTTTTTGAATGAGGTCCACCAAATTATTTTGGGGCTTTTTCACCCTTTTATTTTGACAGACAGAGAAACTAAAAGGGAGAGAAAATGGCTAGAAAAAAGCCGCGGGTCGGGTCAAACCCGCGCCCACCACTCGAAAAAACCCTCTTCATATGGTCCCCCGCTCTCCAACTACTACCGGGCCCCTTGGGGCCCCCCCAAGTTTAGACCGATTTGGTGCGATTGGGTCTTGCCTCTAGGGGGTACAAAGTTTTTTCATATACTTTTCAAATTATAAAATTAAATCCATCTAATAACCAATTGACCCCCAAAATTTTGCACGAGCCTAAAGGCCCATGCGACAGTGTGCTACTTTTATTTAAGTCAAAAAATTCTGCGAAATTCCTCTTGAGACCCCAAACATTGTGGCAGGTTTAACCCTAAAACACCCCGCTCAGATCAGCGGTTATTTTGCCTCTGCACAGCAGCAAATAACCTTTCGTTCCCTTTTCCGTCCATCTTCTAAACAGTCTCTCAGGGAAGCCGGCTAAATTTTCAAAAAAAATTTTAAGTCCGGCCCTCTCACTCTTTTGTTTATGGGCCACCCGAGCAATTAAAAACCACAGATCCAAATTTTGCAATTTTACCGCTTGGTGTTTGGCTAGATCCAGACTTTTTTCAACCTTTATTTGAGATAAAAAATTTACTTTAAAGACCCCGCGGCTACCCTGAAAAAAGGTTTGAATTCCTTTAATCTTCCCGGTTTCTTAACATTAAGGTCCGAAGCAATCGAGCGTTTTGGAGGGATTTGTACTTTTTTCCCCCCTTTTCCCTGTTTTCGTGCCCCGTCGGGTTTTTATCCCCAGCAGGCCCCCTGTGGCTACAACAGTCAAATTGAAAATGCAAAAAAAAATACTAAAACCGGACAAAATGTTTTTAAAACTTCTGGGAAAAACCCCGAGTCAGGGCTCCCCCCTTTGGGAAACTTTATTTCAGCACAAAATACAGCTAAACTTACCCAAAGCAACTGGGGGAAACCTTTATTTTAAAACTGGGACTTCCCACGACACTTGTATCTTCCTTATCTTAAAAAAAAAAAAAAAAACATACCTTTAAATTTAAACAATACACAACCCCTCCCAATATTTTTTAAAATCATGCATTTCCTTACCCAAACCTATGAGCAGGGGGTGCTTGGCGTCTCAAAGGTCCTTAAAAGAGGTAAGACAGATACAGGGGGAAATTAGTGGGGGGACTTTTGTTGGGCAAAATCATAATTTCAAATTAAAGGAAATTGATGTTTTGCGCAGAACTTACTTCTTCATTTATTAAAAAGCCCTTTTTTGGGTGCTTCCTTTTTTTTTCCCTGATATAACTTTGATAAATATTTTTAAACACCCTTGTACATCTTGAAATGAGTGTAAAGAGATATGATTTTAAGGCCTTTGCCTCCACTAAAAGGGCACGTCACTTCGCCCCTCTTCAAGCACAAAGGTGACAGAGCCTTTTATGCTTTCACATTTTGCCACAAACTCCCAAAAACTTTTTAAACGGAAAATATGTTACGATTAAAGACAGCTCCTCCCTTTGGGTAAAATGGGGAAAATGCACATTAAAAGAATTTAAAAAAAAAGCTTCTTCCACATCAAAACCCCAGGGGAAAAAATGTTGTTCCTGTTTCATGGGTTCTACTGTTTCCAAGTCAAAACTGGGTTTTTGTTTAATCCCAGAACCACAATTAATCTTGTGAAAAAAAAAAAAAAAAAACTGGTACCCAATTAATGACCAAGTAAGGCGTGTAAGGCAAACTGCATGGTTTTTTCTATGGCGCCTTCTGAATGCCCCACTGTGCGTGCACCGTAAAATCTAAAAAACGAGTCAACAGCCCTTTTATTTCCCAAAGCCACTGTAGTCCCTTGTTCTAATGTTTTTGGAATGTTGTCAAAAAACACCAAACCTAACCCTAGGGGTGATAGAAAAATTTGAAAAATGAAAAAAACATTAAAAAAAAAAATTTGTACTGTCTTGTAGTTATAAACTCAGTGTCCTTTTTTTTTATTATTTTTAAAAAAAGGGGGTGTTTATTTTCTTAGAAAAAATTTCATTTTAAAAAAATTACAACCCCATTTTATCAGCTAAAATGTTTTTGCTTTGGGGAAAATGAAATGTTCAGTGTCCTCGGATTTGCACATTTTTTTTACATATTGGGGGCAACTACTTAATGATTTAAGGCTTTTATTAACTTAATTTTTACCGATTGTCCCAAAAGCGTAACGGACCGAAATGTTTGGGGGGCACGAACAGCGGGGACGGTGGCTAGCTAACGTTCTTCTGTAACGTCACAAAATCCTACCAAAGACCTAACAGCCAACCCATTAAAATTTTCATGAAACTGTACCTTTTAAATCAAAACACCCCCCCAAAATATTCTTTTTTTTTACTCACCCCAAAACCGTCAATCGAGATCCCTTCAAACATTGCCTGGCGAACTTATAAGGGAAAATTTTAAAAATAAAGCACGAGACTGGTCACTAAATTAAAAGGGTAGTTTACGTGAGTCTCAGCTTTTATTTCAAAGGCAACAATGTTAAGGAATGGGGCCGAAAAGTGAATTTGCTTATAAAACAAACAAAACTCGAAATAGGTGCTTATATTTTGTTTTTATTTCCTCAAAAACAGCCCTTTTACGGGGTGGCTGCCACTTGGGTTTTCCTTGAAAGTTAAACATTTAAATGCTTCAATGAAAACACGGGGGCAAGGGAAAAACCTTTATTTTAATAATAATATAAAAGTTCACGTACGTTAAGCCTCGCGCTCCCGCCTCCTCCGCGTTAGCGTCACGCCAACAGAGACGCCCGGGGAAACAACAAGGGGAAACGAATGACCTTGGGATCCGCTAATTCGCGATTCACTTTAAACGTTAACGACCTTCTGACCCACCACACTCCTACCAAAAAAATCAACATTTCTATTCTTCTAAATTTTATAATATTTACCTTTTACAAAAACGTAACGGGGATTAAACCTTAAACCTTTAGCTGTTCAACAGGTTTGCAGACGGGGGGGGGTTTTAATGTTTTTTGTGCCCAAACTCCCCGGATAAAAATACGCAATTTACTGGAAAAAATTAACCAATAGGACCCAAAAAAAAATTTTGAAGGGGGACAAATGGTGTTTTATTTGACCTAATCCCCAAATACCTCATAAAAAGCTCCCAGTTTTAAAAATCCTTTTTTTAACTCAATCCCAAGAGCTCACAACAGCAACCCCCCGAAACCCGCTCACTTAGCTAGCTACGGCCCCATATTACTAAATTATTACATTACCCTCCAAAATTAAACAAAAAACGCCCCAAAAACAATTAAATTTTCAAACAAATCTACTAAAAACAGTCACCTTTTTAATTTTTCCAAAAAATGCTACCTTACGGCATCAGACTTGAGCTTTGTCCTTCTCCCGCTTTTTTCCCCCGGGGGAACATGGCCCCAAAATATTTGGGGCGGATGATTCCCTAATGCAATTCAAATGTAAATTACAAAATATCCTGTGATCCTTACTAGGGACATTTTTTTTAAAAATAACAGTCAAAACCTGTTAATTTCAGTTTTTTCTTAGAGGAAAAAAACCAAGAAATCCATCTACCCTCTTTAAAGGTGAGATTCTACCCATCTCCTTTAAATTTTTTAACAAAATACTCCCTGCTGAGTGATTAGAAGCATGACTTAATAACGGGCCCCCCCTTGACTCTCCTTTTCCCTTTCCCTCATCACATATGAGCTCTTGAAAAAGAATTAATCTGCCTGATCGTCAAAAAAAAAGAAATACCTTTTTTTTAGGGGTTTTCGAACCCTTTGACATTAAAATTTTTTAAAAGGTTAATAAAATTTATTTGCCAACAAAATAAAAAGGGATTTTAAATAACTGAAAAATGGGGAAAAAGTGAAAAAGAATTGATCCTCACTAAAAAAAGATAAAGGCTAATGGGAACCCTTTAAATTTTTGGGGGGTTTTAAAAATTCCCTAAACACGGGGATTCCAATATTTGACTTTTTAAAGGGCCTTATTTAACTTGGGCTACATCATTTCCATTTGGGAAACCAAAATTTGCCGGGTTTTTAATCTAGGAAATAAAAACGAAGATTCATGAAATTTCCCCTCCATCGTAAAAGGCGACGGGACCTTTCCATCGGTTTCTTTTTTCCGTCCTTACGCCCTCTCGACCGGGGGCCACAGTTTTTTTTTCTGCCTCCTGGGAGGGGTTTCGGCCCTGGGCATGCGGAGATTCGCTTCTGAATTTCAGCATTGCGTGAGCCCTTCCCAAATCTTGTCCTAAAGGGTACCAGTTTTAAATTGTAAAACAATCGCCCGGGGGTGTCTTATCCTCTCTGGGCGCCCCCCCTATTCTTTTGCACACCAAAAACCGACTTGTTTTATCATCAGACAATCTGCTAAATATTTTCAGCTTCCTCTTTCCTTCCCTCCTTTTTCAGAAGGTTTTTTGAGACGCAAATTCCATCTTTCTTGTACGCTGGGCTTCCCTTTTTCTTTTTTTCTTCAATGCTTTTATCAACCTTTTTAAACCTTATCTTCCGTCTTTTTCTTAAAATCCAAGGCTTTCACCTTTTCTTTCCCCCACAGTTTTCTGCCGTTTTTTTATTTATCCTTTTTTCAAAACGGAAAATTGCTCCTTAAACTCACGTTGCTTTAAAATGTGGGGTTTAGCCCTCGTTTTATCTTTTTTGGGCACACATTTTTCTTTGGATTTGGATATTAATTGGGGGATCTGGAAGTGGGGACACAAAACCCCAAAAAGGGGGCCCTCCGGGTTAAATCCATTACCCCCCCTTTTAGGCCCTTTTTTAGCGCTCTCTTTGCCATTGTGGTCCACTAGCTCCGTGCTATTACTTGGGATGTGGTACCTAACAGTTTGCACTGCTATCTACAAGGGTTTTTTTTCTACCTTTTAAAAATTCCCAAAAAAGTGTTTACCCTTCTCTCGGGGTGGCCTTGAAGGGACGTTTTAACCAGTTGCGTAGTCTTGGCCTTGTTTAGAAAAAAAGTACCCCCCGTTAATTTGCAAGCTTGCAAACTCAACCACCAGGTCGCCATCTTGCGCCGACCCCCCTTTAATTTTCCACTGAATCCCGACTTCTTGGGGCTTTCACACCCCTTGGGCAACAAAACCACGAGAAAGGGGGCCCCAAAATTCTGGAAGCCGGCGGCGCATTGTTTTCCCGACTGCAAAAAGCCAGGCGGAAAACCCCGACATCTGGGAAACGCCGGCTTTCTCAGGATTTAAAAGCTATTGTTTACACATATACTTTTTATTAACCTTTTATTGTTTTTGAATCGGACGATTTTTATTTCATTTGTCTGTTTAAACTTTTCTGTCCGAACACTGTTTTTGACTTAAATTAATTTAGAAGTCAAAGAACAAAACTGATCAAATCCCCCGGACACCCTCTTTGTTCATTAAAAACGCAACAGTGCATGTGAGCACTTTGACAGCTCTCCCTTTAAATAAAAAAAACGGGGTGTCCGCTTGGGATAGGTCTGATTTTTTTTATTTAAAAACGGAATCGCACCACATGTTTTATCACTTCCTTCCCCGCCTAGGCGCTGGAAACGCTAACTGTCCACTTTACCGCACTTTCTGTCACCCCCCCCCGCTGCTTTCCGCCTCTCCGTCCACTTTACAGGGGAGGCGCAGTTCTCTCGAACGGGCCCAATTTTAGGAACAATACTGTTGTTCCCTGCTTTTTCTTTAAAAATTCTTTCCTGTTTTTTTTAAAATTTTATATCCAAGGCCCTTATTAATTGTTAGGTTAGAGCTGTCATGTGTTCTGTGTCATGGTGTTAAAAATAGCTACTACTAATTTTTTTTTTTAACATTGTTTGGGGGGGGGATTTCCCGCCCCGGTTAAAGGAAAGTCTCGCGGGGGAAAAAGGGTCGGGGGCGAAAAAATAGGCTCTTTTGGATGACTGCGCCCCGCCTTAAATGGACAGAGAGGCGCAGCAGCGGGGGCGGGGACAGAAAACTGGGGAAAATCGGACATTTCCAGCCCTTTTTTCCCCTCCTTCACGGACGGAAGTGATTAAAACACTTGGTCGATTTCCGATTTAATCAAATATAACAAACCCACTACCCTGGGTACACATCTCCCTTTTTTTTATTATGACCGAGTAGCTTCAAAGTCCTACTGCGATCTGTTTTCTGATTTTAAAAAAAAAAACGCTGGGGGAAAGACCGGATCGATCAGTTTATCTCTTTACTTCTAAACTTAAATACGTCCCCAACTGTGTTCTGGACAAAACTTTAAATCCAAAAAAAGCTATTAAAATCCCTCCGATTCAAAAACAATAAAATTTATGTAAAAACTCATCATGTTGTAAAAAACCCATCAGGTGTTAAATCAGCTGAGAACCGGGGGTTTCCCCCCAGCTCTGGGTCCGCCTGGCTCTTGCATCGGGAAAGCAAAATGCGCCGCCTGCGTCTCAGAACTGCGGGCCCCCCCGCCTTGCTCTCTGAATTTCCTTGCCCACGTGTCTGACGTCAAGCAATCGGGTCAGTCGGACAAAATCTAACCGCATGCAACGGCCCGATCCCCGTTTTATCGATTCGCGCAACCTTTCTCATCCGAAAAGCCCAGCTCGCGGAACAAAATACGTCAAAAAAACAAACTGATAATATTTAAAAAACAAAAAAAAACGGGGGCCCTTTTCACAAGTAGAATAAAGATTCCAGGATAATGGAAAAACGCAGGGACTTAGGTACCTGCTCATCGCGGCTTAATCGGGTTGCACGTTTGCCGACCAGGGAACGTGACTATTCAACCCGGGGGTAGATGCTGGGGTAATCACGTTCACGGCTTTTTCAAATGCCCGTTTTTCGACAAGATTTACTGATGCAGAGAGAGAAAACGCATGCGCCCCCGTTTTTCACCCATGAGCAACTCTCTAAATGGAAAGTTAAAAGAGGAGGGGGAAAATGGAAAAAGGGAATACGGCTCTTTCAAACCCCGGGAAAAAAAAACCCAATAGGGCCCCTAAATTGGGGGTTAAAGATCTACTTTTCCTCAAAGAAGCAAGGGAAAATAATGTTTACTCGGGGAAAAGACCCTAGACTTTAGCTTAAAATTTCAAAACCCCTTTTTCACCCCGCGAGAACATGTTTTACAAACCCCGCACAATCTCTATAAGAATTTTCTAATTATTTATCAATTTAAAGTTCAATGACAAAAAGAAAGGGGCACAACAGAAAAAAAAGTAATTACTTTTTTTATTATATAGTAATAGTAACATATTCGGGTTTTTTATTCTTCGCAATGACCGCAAAACCAAAAAAAAAAGATGAGAAGATTTTGGGTTCCCATTTTGGGTGAATGATAAACTCCATACAACTTTCGTTAAAAGACCCCCTTATTAACGGGGGTGAACTTTTATGAACCATGGGAAGGTTATTTAAAAAATTAGGCCCCTTTTTAAGGTAACCAAAAAAGCCACCCTTTACTAGAAAAAGGAAAGCAACAAAAAAAATGAATCGAAATTATTGGCTCGCCACTGCCATTAAAAATCCTGAAATATCCTACTTAATTCGTCAAAATTACTCCGGGCGCGTCCTGTAAAACCCGAAGCTGAGACCACGGGGCCTGCCTGCTCATCTCACTTTTACAAAGAGTGGACCCTGCCCCAAACCCAAGTCTGCTTTTGGAGGCAATAGCCACTGGCCCCGGGGACCAGGGACCAGGGCCCGGGGAGCACCACCGGGCACGGGGGCCACCGCACCGGCAGCGGCCGCACGCCAGCAGCCCCCGACATAGTACCGTCCCCCGGAAAATCCCATCCGCTCAGGGTGCCAGTGCAAAACCTTTCTACCTCTAAAAAGCTGTAGTAGGGGGTTAAATCAAAATCGCGACAAAGAACAATCTAAAGCATGTTAAAAAAATAAAACAAACCTCAGAAGACAAAGCAATAAGTTAAACCCCGTTTATTTCGGACAGAGCAGCTGATTTAACACAGAAATCCAGGATTAATCTTAGCCCGGCTGTTCCCCGCTCTTTACCCGCTACTCAAAGAATAAATCTCCATGGTTCTTGGCGGGGTTTTTAATTTTTCGGTTTCGTGCAACCGATCCAAGCTAATTTTCCAGATAACTTAAAAAACCCGCTTAACCCTTACCTAGTTTTTGTCCGGCCCCGGGAAAATTTGGAAAAAGGCTTTGGGTTTTTTCCCTTTTTTGTAAAATAGTAAAATAGCCTATATCTGCTAATTTCCAATTGATTAAAAAACGACATTTCCCTTTCTCTCCCTTTTTTTAAATAGGAAAAATGTTTGTTTTTGTGAATACCAAAAGATTTGGATGATTTTGATCTTTTTGTTTTGAAAATCACTAAATCTTCTACTCTTTTAACCTTAAAGTATAATCCGATACTGTCGCCTTGTAATTACCCTTTCTAATATGGCAAATTTTTTTTATTCACCAAAAAATTTTTCATTACCTAATAGCCTACTAGACCTCTTCTTAACAAATGAATTTTTTACCCACAGTTTTTTAACACTAAAAAATAAAAGCTCCCCATACCCTTTAAATTTGATTTTATTTTTGATGAATGTTTTTATTTATTTTTTTTTTAATCTGCCTTTAATATCTAACTTTAAAGTCATTAAAAACATTTTTTGTAAATTATTTTTTGACTATTTTTTCCCAAATTTGTATAACCACCTTCCGTCATCCAAGTCTTTTTGAAAAATATTTTCTTTCCCAACATCTCCCATGGGTTGCCCCTCTGGCTTTTTCCCCCTTCTTTGAACAGGGCTGTAGTCAAAATTTCGTATTTGGTTCAGTTTTTTTTTGTTTTCTAAAAAACGGAAAAAAAAAATTTGGGGATTATTTTGGAAGGGGGAGATATGCATTTTAATAAACAAAAGAACATCTCGTATTTTTAAAAATTCCCCAATATGCTAAACTTTTGTAACCCAATACGTATTCGTTCTTTAAACCCCGCCTTGAAAATAGAAAACCCAAAAGTGCAAAAAAAGTGATTTCAATTTTATACAGCCCAAAGAAAATAAAAATTTTTTTTCCATAAAATAATAACGTTGGCGCCAAGGGTTTCGAAAATTTCCCAAAATGTTTATGGTACAATACGTCAAACTAAAAGCCCCGCCATGTATATTCAGGATTTTTATTTGATTTTTTAATATTTAAAATTTAAATTCATTTTTACGTAAAATGTCAAAATTTTTTTAACGTTGAAAAATTTTTCCATCCGGTTGTTGCTTCACTATCAACGGTTGCCGTGGAAACTAAAAATCGAGATCGTCCCGGAGTTATACTGCTAAAACACCATGGACTTTCCGGGAAAGGAACAACACTACCAACCATGATTCGAAAATTTGCTTAAAAAAGGTCCACTTTGTACTACTTTGCAATAGTTTAAAAAGATTGGGCAAAAAAGGTAAAAGTGGTTTTACGTTTAAACCCTTTTTTAAAAACAGCAAAAGACTTTGAAAACTGGGTGGCTTTTATTGCAATGCTTTAACCTAAAATTATCAAATAAAAAAATATACTACAAGGGGCCCCCCTTTTTGTGTTGCTGTGGTACATATCTGATTTTTAGTGGTTTCTGTGGAAAAAAGATTAGCTGGGGTTTTAATTTTCATTGTTGTTTTTGGATTTGTATCTTTTTCGACCCCTTTTTAAAAAAAAATTAATGGGTTTGGTACAAAACCGCATTAACCAAGCTGTCTCCCGTTACAATTTTGACACCTTTACCGTGCCTTTTGGGAAAAAACTAATTTACAAACCAGTCCCAAAAATACTTTGATTTTTCCCTCTTGTGCACTTTTTTTGGGGTAACTTTGAACCCGCCTTCCCGTGATTGTTTTCCCAAAAATGCTTTGGCTGTGTCCCCCTGCAGCCGCTGCCAAAAACCGTTTAAACAAGCCCAAAAAGGGGTTCCGCAAAGAAAACTGATGTTAAAAATGGGCCACCATTCCAAAAAGTCTGTCCCCCTACCCAGACTCGATGACCTGCCCCATGCCCACAGCGGTGAGTGACGCGCAACAAATGAAACACTGTTCCGTCGAAAATGGACCTAAGACCCGACAAATAATAGTGGAGGTGGTTTCTTTAAAAATTAATCAAGGGTGGCCCCATCACCATAATTCATAACCGGGGATGGTAACCATCTACTACTCCCAAACTGATTCATAAGTCTTGTAGCAGTAAAACAGTCCTAAATTCCAACTGTAACTTTGTCCTTTTATGATTTCACATTGTCAAAAAATTACAGATTAGTTACAGACATTGCAGAACTTGCTGCTGAGGGACCCATTTTTAAACCGAAACTTAACTTCTGTATGAGTTCACAAAAGGACTACATTCATAGAGGGGGCTTATAGATCGTGAATGCTAAATTAGTCATGAGGTCGCATTAAGGACAAGTGACCAAATGTTTGAACTCAGAGGCAACTTATTAAAGTTTCATGGCTTTGCTATTTTTGGCTCCTAGCTGAATATGTCAGGGCTTATTCTTTAGTTACACTGTCTTTGAACTTTCCATCACAATGGTATAGGGACCGATATGTTTTTCACTAGTGTTGTCCAGTATCTGGGTTTTTATGCATTTTGGCATATAAATCATAATAGGGTTTTCTTATTCACGCACATGTTGGTCTTTGTTTTGATAAATTACAGTTGCAATACTATTTGCGAAACTGTATACGGTGTTTTTTTTATCCCCTTCCCTTTTTCTTCTGGCCTCAAATGCTACATGTTGGCAGTTTGCCAGAAGAAAGGGGTTTTTCCCTTTAGTTTCCAAAATTAAGGCATGTGTCCTTTGCAACGTATTGGGACGGGGCCAATTTTCCAAATAGTTTAAACTGTTCGTAACCTCCTACTTTTGGCAGGGGGAAAAAGGGCCATCCAAGGGTAAAGGTCGACTTGGTCACCAAAGCAACCCAAAATGAAGGCAAAAGCCCAAACAATTAGTTACCTTGCAGGGCGCAAAAACATAAATGATTTAAATATATTTAATTTAATTTAATTTATTAAACCCTTTTTTTAACCGAAAATCTTTTTAGATTTAAATCTCTTTTTTTATGGAGACCTGCCAAATGCACCCATTACAATAAAAGAAAAACGCAAAAACAAAACACCCCAAGGAAGGGAAAAGGTCCATGTGGGATTTCGTATGTACCCTCAAAGCATAAAAATTTCATCTCTGACACTTGATAGACAAAAAACATATCTTTTTTCAAAAAAGGTTTTTGGGGTTTGTTACGTCACCTCCCGAGGGCAAAAATTTCCCATTTTGTCACTTTCCTCTCTTAAAACCCGAAAGAGTGAGACAGGCCCCAAAAACTCTTGTGGACAGCTGCAGGTATTTAAAATTTTTGGGTGATGCTTATCCACATTTGGTGGGTTCACTTTGTTTGGTTGGAATCTGTTTTTTTTACTCTTTCTTTTCTTGAATTTTAAACTTGGGGCGATTCATAGGCTATGGTTCACTTGCCCTTAGATCTTTCAAGATCTGCAGACCCGGATGTATCAAACTGTATGCGCCCCATACATTTTTGATTGTTCTACAAAGTTTTCCTTGTTTTTGATTCTGCTTTTTTCCTCCCAGTCGTAAGGTCTTCTTTTCCAGGGGCCCCTTCCCTGTCCCTCGGGGGCATTGAGTTAGAGGGTGGGTGGGGGCTGTGCCCCCCCAAACCAAAACCCACCAGCCCGGAGAGGGCAGAGCCCTCTAAGATGCTGGGGGCATGATGACAGACGGTGTTTAGATAATTTGCGTTCGAAAACTTTCCCTTTTTACGGGGGTTGATATTATCTATATCCCCAGATTAATTTACATTACTCCTTTTTTTTTTCAGACGCCCAAAAAGCAGGTCCCCATACAATGTCTCATGGTAAAAATACCTTTTAAGGTTGTAGCCTAACATAAGGGGATCTGTAACATGCAAGGGGGGGCACAGCAAGTGACAGTTTGTAGCTTATCTTGTTAAAACATTGAGGTTTTATAATGGAAAATGCAACAGATACCGCTCTCATCCTTTCCCCCTACTCATACAGTCTCGCCTGGTGCGGAATGAAATGGTTTATTTCTATTGGACAAACCGTAGAGACGCCATCAACAACAACAGCTTGCAAAAAGAACAGATCACTAATCATTTTGCAAAAGCAGGCAGCTTCACCACCAAGGTACATTCATATGCAATTATTTCTTGCAACAACAACAAAAATTCAATGATCTCCTGTCACGCGCACCATCAATATTTGTCTTTTCTTTGTCAGGTGGGGTTGTGTGTGAACCTGAGGAACCTGCACTGGTTTGACTCAGCTGACCCAGACACCTTCTTCCCTCGCTGTTACAGACTAGGAGCAGAGGATGAGAAGCATGCTTTTATTGGTCAGAACTTACTTTACAGCCCTTCAAACTAACTTACACATATTGCGTTTAAAGCTTAGAATAATTGCCACTCTGTCTTTTTGTGTAGAGGACTACAAGAGGACTGCCTGCTCCAGTTTTTTGAAGTACATTGTGGAGAGGGAGCAGGTTGTTCAGGGAGAGGGAACGAGCCACAACATTCAGGCTGAGAGAAAACTAGGCAAACGGCGCTCTAGACCAGTAGTCCTTTCCAAAATGATTAACAGCGCACTCAAAGTGTGCCACGAGTTTCTCGAGAGTCTGCAGCATAATGACATAGACATGAACTTGGAGACACCACAAATACTTACAAAGGAGGATTGGGCAGAGTTTATCAACAGTTACTACCTTGTTGTTCAGTGAGTACTGTGTGTGCGTATGTGAGATAAAAGGAAACCAAAGTGCTCTTCAGTGTGTCACTACAGTTCCCTCCTTCTCTGTTTCCTCGCTCAGTGGAGGAGCAGAGATCGAGAACAGTGATCATTTTGTGACCTGCTGCAAAGCCATGTTACAGAGGCTGGCAGAGGTCAGTCCACAGCTGCACATAGAAGGCATACACAACATCTGGATCATCAAACCTGGAGCTAAGTCCAGGGGCAGAGGTGAGGGGTCAGACACTATCAAAGAGTTCCAAATATCTGACAAAGTCCTGGCTGACCTGCCACACCTGCCTTCTAGGTATCAAATGCACCAGGCGTTTGGATCAGATCCTCAGGCTGGTGGACGGTAATCCAACCCTAATCAAAGAAAGCAAGTGGGTGGTGCAGAAGTACCTGGAGCGCCCCTTGCTGATCTATGGCACCAAATTTGACGTGCGGCAGTGGTTCCTGGTCACCGACTGGAACCCCCTGACTGTGTGGTTCTATAAAAAGTGCTATTTGCGCTTCTCTACACAGCCTTACTCGCTAAGTACACTGGATAGGTAAGACGGTGATTTTTGAAGTTGTTTTTATTTGGGGCATTTTAGGTCTTTATTTGATAGGACAGCTGAAGACATGAAAGGGGAGAGAGAGGGGGAATGACATGCAACAAAGGGCCGCAGGTCAGAGTCAAACCCGCGGCCGCTGCATCGAGGGGTAAACCGTCTACCAGGTGAGTCACCCATGTGCCCGACAGTGATATTTCTAAAAAGATGGTGGAGAGGAGCGGTAAGGAAAAAGCAGATGTGAAACCAGATGAACATTAAATTTAAAAGGGAATTGCAAGAAAGTACAGAGTAAGGGAAAGGCAACACAGGTTATGGTTATGCTTGTCATTTTTGGCAGATCTGATTTTGTGTGGCATGAAAATAGATGTTTTCCTGTGGGTATATTAGCAACTTTCAAATCAACTCTAGTAGAACTACTGGTAGAATTATAGAAATCATGCATGTCTGATTACTTCCATAATTCATTTTAAAATTCATAGTCAGATTTTAGTTTTTCTTTTCTATTTCTACCTGTTACGAAATATGTCTCGGTCTGATCACATAGTAAATATAACCATAGTCAAAGAAAAGATAGTTTGAAGGCAAACTGGAGAGGCATCACGTCTCATTATACTTCTCTCCATTCCTTATCAACCATTTTTATTAATTTCTTTTTCCAATCTTGGCCTCTTTACCCCATCTTGGCAGCTCTGTCCACCTGTGCAATAACTCTATCCAGAAGCACCTGAGACCCTCCCAACAGCGTCATCGTGGTATCCCAGCGGACAATATGTGGTCGGATGACCAGTTCAGGACCTTTCTGTCCAGCCAGGGCCAGGAAGCTCAGTGGCAAACAGTAGTAGTCCCCGGGATGAAAAAAGCTGTGATCCACGCATTACAGACAACACAGGATCTGATGGAGTCACGCAAAAACACATTTGAGCTCTACGGTGCTGACTTTATGTTCGGTAGGTTGAGATCACTGTAACATGGCATTCAATTCTAATTTGCGTTACCTTTTAATATTTGTATGTGATTTTACTATGAAAACAGACGGAATGATCACCACTTGGTTATTTGGTTTTCTTTTTCTTAGGTCATGACCTGCGTCCATGGCTGTTAGAACTTAATGCCAGTCCCACTATGGCTCCCTCCACGCCAGTGACAGCCCGCCTCTGTACCGCTGTGCAGGAAGACACACTACGAGTCGTCCTGGACTGGCGAGCAGACCGCACTGCAAACACTGGAGACTTTCAGCTCATATATAGACAGGTAAGAAAGAGTTATCCCGCCCTCTTCAGGTTATAGTGTACATCAAAGTGGCTCAAATGTTGAGATTGATATACATTACTTAAGATGTCACTTTTGGTCTCTAGGCAGCCGTTGACGTGCCACAGTATGTAGGAGTCAACCTGCTTGTTGAGGGCTTCAAGGTCAAGTGCCCCTGCCCACTTCCTCCACTGCGGTCCTCCAACTGTTCAACACCGAAACGCCGCCGTCCTGTCAAAGAGAAGGAACCCGCAGGAGAAAAAGTAAAGCCTCTGCCTAAGATGTTGTTGAAGAGTGCAGAGACTCAGCTGAAAAACATCAGCAGTGGGGTTCTGCCACCTTCTCCTCTTCCTCCTGAGCTGCCTGGGCCCTTCCCTGTTGAAACCTTCACAATTCACCTGCCATTGACTGTGAAGTCCATCCACCTGCCTATTAGTGGCCAGTCTCACTCTGTACTTTTGTGGAAGAGGAGACCAGAAGTATCAAAAGTCTGCTCAGAGAAAGACCAACCCTGTACCATAGAGAAGCACCAAGGCCCTTCTTTGTCTTTGGAGATTAATGTTCCAAAACAGTCCAGACAAACAACCACCAGCACCTTGAGTGCCTAAAAGACCTTAACCAAATCGTCCATCATCCTTCAGCTATAACTTTCTTTTTGCAGTTTTTTTTGGCCTACATCATAATAAAGTCAAATTTAATAATAATGCTATGTCTTGTTTTCACTCACTAGTTTCTATAATGTTACTCACACAAGAAACCCCTGTGTTTTTATTTAGGATATTCCACTGCAGGTTGGCAAGAATTTGTACAGGGATGATTTCTTTTGTAGAATTTTCATTACATGTTCACAACAAAGTGTGCGGATTATCCAGAGTAATAGGGAAACTGTTTCAAGAATTCCTTAAATGCTATTGTTAATGTTATAAGCATCAGAAACAAATTCCCTTCACCTCAATTGTACAGTGGTAGAATAAAAATATCTAGGCTACTACAAAAAAAATCTTAATTACTTAATACCATCAGGGATAAGTAAGACTAAGTCACCCATGATGCTAAACTCCTTATTTGACAACTTGAGCTAATAAGAATAAGGAAAAATAAAGTCTATACACAATTTGATACAGCAGTAAGGGTGCTCTATTCCTACTGTTTTACCATTTGCACTCAAAAAAGAAAGATCTTTTTTCTGAAGCAGCTGTCCGTACATTGACTTGTTTTCACCATAGGGCAATTAACCAGTGTATTTGAATTTTCAATTAGAAAACAACTGTTTGTGACAAATAAAGTGGGCCAACGTTATCCCATCACTTAAGGGGAAAGGGGATTATTCTCTATAGTAGACAGATAAGAAAAGATGTGAGGGCCGAAGATCACTGTACAGAAGTTAAATTAGTGAAATTACATTGTCAACCAAGTAACCCAACTAAAAGGAATGAAAACAAAAGTGATGGCAAAGAAGTATTTCAAATCTGACAACACTGAACTGGCAAAGTGACCTTAACAACACATAATGAACAGTTGGGGGCGATAATACCCAATTGAAGAGGTTATACACATGTTGTATAACGTCGAAGAAGAAGCGATTCACGACACCAGCACCAGCCGAGACTTCTTTGACCATACTGAGAAATGGCGGCGTCCGTTTGCCGAGTTGGGAGTACCGTGGGTCGAGCCCTCGCCAAAGCCCGCAGTGTAAGTACAAAATTAAAGGTTTAGCAGACACGCTTTTTGCAATATGAAATGTCTAAGTGGGAAACCGGGACTGTTTATTTTTTGCGTAACGATGAAAGCAATCGAAAAAGTTAGATCGCATGCTAAATTAACAGGCTAACTGTTAGCTAACTAGCTAGCTAGTCCGCACAACGGAAACAGGAAGGGGTTAGCATTAGTTAGCTAGTAGTGAATGCAAGGTCAACTGTCAAATAAGACAGTACGTCTGGTAAACAACCACTTGGTGCGTAACGTCTACTTTATACACGTGTTGTTCAGTGTTATTCGTCGTTTCGGTCTTTTAAACAGGTCAGCACAGCAGCTGTAGGCACTGATTGTTACGTGTCCTCGGCTGTCCTCATACCGCAGCCAACGTTAAGCTTTAAGGCTAGCAGCGTTAGCATAGTGACTTTGGAAAGGCATACGCTGACAGTGACAATCCTGTGCTTGTTTTGATCGTCAGAACGTTATTATTGATTGTTAAAAAAGGAACGTTACTATTCTAACATGTCAAACGCTAAATTAACAATTGCAAAAATTGACACTGCTTTTAGATTTTTTTTTTTGTGAAACGGTGTTTTTGGTAACCTAAGCTTTGGCCGTGTTTCCAGATTTTACAACAATCCTATTGCATTTCACAAGGTCTTTTTTTTATAAATGTGTGATGAACAGTCAATGTCATGTTAAATTGTTGTCAGAAATCATGCTAAATATTAAACATACTGGTTAAAAAGAAATAAATAGTTAGCTTAGCTATATGACATCTCATTGTTTTACAATGTGATTGATGTTAAACTAGACAATCTTACAGTATCACATCTGAATAGAGCTGACGGCCTAATGATATTGTGGTTTTGTCTATTTTTAGTCCTTGGCAGGTAGCAGGTAGGGGGCAGCGGTGTCAATGTCAACTGCCAGCTTTAAGTGTGTATTTCTACTCTTGCTTTGTATGTGAAGAGATCAACAAGAGTCAGTCTAAGGCTTTCAGTACAGTCTGACATGTATACATATGGTTTCCAATGTGTTTAATGTGTGCAGAAATGCAGATTATGTAAAAAGGATTTTTAAATGATTTGTGTTGCCTCTTGGTGTCTCTACCCCTTCAGCCCATTCTGCTGTCTCTGAGGCGTGGACAGGCCTCAGTCAGCTATGCCCAGAGCCTGGTGGGAGCCCCTGAAACTCGTCTCACTACCCTGGACAATGGTTTAAAAGTTGCATCTGAGGAGACTGGACATGCAACATGCACTGTAAGAACACAATTGTAGGGGCCTATTTACAACCATGTACTGTAGGTTGTTTTAGTTACTACACAACACTTATGGCGTTTTACCACTGTATGGTACCTACTCGACTCACCTCAACTGTACTGGCCTTTTTTGGTTTTCCATTACGATAAAAAGTCCCTGGTACCTGCTAAAAGGTTTTTTATTTATTTATTTTAATAATACTACCTTAGTCAAGGTTCCAAAAAGTGACGTTAAAACCTGCAGTCTACTGATTGGTCATAGAGAATCGTCACTGCGTCATCATTGCTAGTGACAGACGGGGGGTGTCCTGAACAAACGCGCCGTGTTTAAATAGTTTAGCCAGCTTTTTTTTTTTTTTTGCTGCCTCCAGCTTCTTTAGAAACAAAATGTGTCCTCTGGCAACGGCCACCTGCCGAGAATCAAAAACAACACAGCTTTGACATTCTGTGTTTCCTGCTATGACAACCAGCCGCAGCTCACCTCATTAATGAGGCAGTACTAATCTGCAATGGAAAAAGGAGGACAGGGCACCACGGTCAAGACAGTTGAGCAGGTACCATTAATGGGGGAAAACGCCATTACATTCTAGGATAGGAGGACCAAACACGCCGGATGTCAGGCTTAATGCTGGCAATGTACTTCCGTTAATCCAGACTAGCACTGAATAGACTCAACAATTTCACTGTCATGTGTTGTTGTCTTAGGTTGGACTGTGGATCAGTGCTGGCAGTCGCTATGAGAGTGAGAAGAACAACGGTGCAGGATTCTTCCTGGAGCACATGGCTTTCAAGGTAGACATTACAGTTTTTCCCCTACATTGACTGCTTTTGGAGGGCGGATGAGCCCCTCAAAATATTAAATATTGCAATATTAATATGTATATTATACATTTGGACCTGAACAAACCAAAATACAGGATGACTTCCTTAACAGTTTATTTCCCTGTGATCATTTTTATTTAATTTTGCACCTAACCATACCAAGATTTCTTGCAGCTGTATCAACAGGAGAGTTGCTAGTGCTATGGCCAGGACTAGCTTTCCTCCCATTAGCAGCAGAGCTAGCAATGTAGATTCAGATTAAGTGCATTTAAATAGATGCAGATTTTTTTAGTCCGAATTAGACATTTGTAGTCAATGTCTATTAGGTCCGGGATGGTACAGATTTTTTTCTACTGCAATTGAAATCCCTGTGGTAGTGCGGTATACCGCACCCCCCTTACAAGAGTAGCGTAAGTTAGAGCGAGAATGGCAGGGTGCCTTAAGTGAGTGGTGTCAATGCTCATGTGGTCGCGCAAGGAGAGCGAGTGGTAACAGAGTGTAGTGTATGACTGCCGCTGTGAGGAAAAAGAGATAGTAAAGATGATGTAAAGTGAGGTAAAAGGGACCAATAAAACTACAAGCTAGAGCTACTCAAGACATGGTGGCATTATCTATTGTCAATACTGCTGGTAAAGTGAATGGCGTTACCCCCGAACATCGGCTTAAACCTTAGCCTACAACAAATGTTGCGGTCTGAGTGCAGCCCTTCTAGAGGCTGAGCAGTCAGAGAGCGTGACTCAGCAGTTTAACTTGTTGCTCTCTCTACCAATATAAGCCGCTCTGTTTTAGGCTATGAAACGCGCATGCTGGCTGAAATTCAACCGTGCCGTTTTATTGGGTTAAAGCTATAAACAGAAGGAAACTCTGCTAGCTGCTAGGCTAATGTGCAATGGTAAACACTACAGCTGTAACTTTAATGTGTCTACCTCAGCTGAGAACGGAGAAATGTATATAAGTTATTTATCTTATGTGTCATGGAACGTTGCCCTCCCCAACTCGCGAAAGGTCAGATTTGCTCCATCTTTTTTCAAGTTTTGTGTCCGTGTAAGACACAATGTCATTAGAATCAATGAATTTGTCATTAAACACAAGGTGGCCGTGCACACGTGCAGGCCACTGTTTTTTGTTGTTGTTGTTTTTTTGCAGTGATTGCGGTGATGAGCTCAAACCCGCGGTAGGCGTTACGTGACAGCAGTAATCGTCCCAGCCCTAATGTCTATCCTTCTTTGGTTTTACTCAGATAAATTACTCCTGTTGGGAATCTTTTATTGCACTTGCAATAACGTAACAAGTGGTCATCAACTCGAGTAAGGTTATATTTACTTCACCTGTCTCTCCTCTGCTGAGCTGTGTGTATGTAAGTAGAAGCCCTGCCCTCAGTGGCAGCAGAAAGGAGGAGTAAATCTAGCGTGACTGTAAATGACAGCAGAACACATTAAAGACTCTCCCACTGAGCTGCACCATAATACAGCGATCATATCCTCTTCAGGTCTTTCATCTGGTCTCTGTTGAATGCATTTCCCTCCTCATTAGACATTTGCAAAGTGGATTTGCCCCAAAGGTTTTAAATCTGCATTGTTAACATCCATGTTTACTAGTTAGCAGTCTTCTTCCTTCCTGACTTTAGTTGCCGCATAACCATCACCTGTAGATCAGTACAACAGTGTAAAAGCATTGGCAGGGCTGTATATTGCATCACAAGCATATAAAACTTTTTTTCCATTCACCATTTGTTCTTGCCTCCCAGGGAACCAAGAAGCACCCTCAGACAGCCCTGGAGCAGCAGGTGGAGTCAATGGGTGCTCACCTGAGCGCCTATACCTCCCGAGAGCACACTGCATACTACATGAAGACCCTTGCAAAAGACCTGCCCAAAGGTGAGATGACCTGCTCACAAGCTGTGAAATATACAGATCATCCCCTTTTTATTTTAGAATATTTCAATTTCAGACACTTTAAAAAAATAAAAACTTGTTTATAAGTTCAAGATTAATCCAACTAATTAACATTTCTGATGGAGAATCTCAATTGCTGGGGCATATACCGTATGCCGCAGTAACTGAAATATTCTTCTCTGAGCACAACATATGCACACCCCCTCTTAAGTTGTGAACAATCAATGTTGTTCTGTTTTCACAGCCGTGGAGCTGCTGTCAGAGGTGGTGCAGAGCTGCTCGCTGAACGAGGCAGAGATCGAGCAGCAGAGGGGTGTGGTGCTGCGTGAGCTAGAGGAAGTCGAGGGTAACCTGCAGGAAGTTTGCCTTGACCTGCTACATGCCACAGCCTTCCAGGGCACTGCTCTAGGGCAAAGTGTGCTGGGACCCTCCAAGAATGCCAGGCAAGAGGAACTGCACACTTGCATAATCACACACGCGCACACAAGGGCTGGGTTATATATCAATATTTTACCTTTTATCGATTCGGCGAAAAAAAAACAAAGGGATAACAGTTGTTAGTGGAGGTAACTAACTTCAGTTCTAAAAGTAACGGCGTGCGAGACGTTGCCTGCTAAACCTGGGCAAGAGATGTGACCCATGGTTACGTTATCATAGTTCATAAAAATGCAGCACAGTGGTGATATCGACGTTACATACACAAGACGTATATTATGCCTGTGACTGCGCATTTAACCTGCAGCGGACCTGTTCGTTCCCCTAACCCTAATGAGTCAGCCGCCACTCTGAGTAGAGAAACCAGTCGGCAGTGTAGTTCCAACACTTCACTGATCTACCAGGTAACTGTACAGTAACAGTCACCTTTGTGGTCACAGAAAGTTTTTGTATAATACACATCAGTCCATTGCTCCATGCTCCATTTCTTGTCTATAAGCATCTCTCGCTCTCTCTCTCCCTCTCTCCCTCTTAATCAGTATATTATTATTATTATTATTATTATTATTATTATTATTATTATTGTTATTGTTGTTGTTGTTATTGTTGTGTTGAAATCAACTGAAGGAACTTTCTTAGAGAGGGCTTTTTTATTTAACATTGGGTATTTTAAATTAAACAATATCGTATATATTTCATTTTGATGACCGTCTGTTTTAATAAAAGTGCTTGTGACACCTCACATGTGGCTTTGACTAACGACTGAACATTTTAGCCTACTTTTATTTAAAAAAAACATTTTTTTTCCATTCAGCCAAAAGTCACAATATTGTGACGATGCTAATTATGGTTTCAAAAGTTGCACACTAATTTGCCATAATGTAACTTAAACACTGTCTATTCCATATTAAATTCTGCACCATTGTGTAAGTTACCATATTCAATTGTCCCAGGACTCTGACCCGCCAGGACCTAGTGGATTACATCAACAGCCACTACAAAGCCCCTCGCATGGTGCTGTCTGCTGCTGGAGGTAGGTCCTCTAACACAAACTGAGGAGGCAGACTGGTTGCTGGAATTTTCACTTTTCCGGGAATGACTTGGCATTTTATTTGATGTGCTTCTTTGACAGGTGTGAACCACGAGGAGCTGGTCGGTTTGGCTAAATCTCACTTCAGCGGAGTATCTTTTGAGTATGAGGGAGATGCTGTACCCGTGTTGTCACCCTGCCGATTTACAGGCAGTGAGGTGAGATATGCTGAATATTTTTTCAGTAGTATTTTTATTTTTTTTCTTCTTCATTCTTTTGTGAGGTGTATTACATGCTCTCTGATTACACTGCTATTTAACGTGGCAACACAACACATGACAACAGAAGTTGGAGAAATCACTAAAACCGACCATCTATAGAGGAGTAAAGCATCTTTTGCAGACTAATTTCAAGTTAATTAACTTTTATTTAAACTTGCTGCGTTTGGTGCATTAGCTTTGATTCTGGCCTGTGACATAGCATAGATCATGGGCGGGGATTTTTATTTTTATTTTTCACAGTCATGGTTAATTGTTTTGTTGATCTTTTCCTCTGATGCCTCTCCTCAGATCCGTATGCGTGATGATGCTCTGCCTCTGGCACACATTGCCGTTGCTGTGGAGGGGGCCAGTGCTGCCAGCCCAGACATCGTGCCGCTCATGGTGGCCAACTCCATCATCGGCAGCTATGACCTCACCTATGGTGGTGGAAAGGTTGGGGCAATATGTTTTAGTTTATACAATTTAATAAAAGACAACAACGATGAAATTGGAAGCTGGAACTAATTCAGCCGTGTCCCCTTTAAGCTTTGCCCACTTGAGGTTGTTAATGTCTTGAGTGGCCATTATAGAGGGGTAGACTATGATCCTCTCTTAAAACCTGGGTCAGGGGTCTCACCCCTGCCTCTCAACTTGTCGAGAGGAATAATGCCTGAAAACATAGCAACTGCTTAAGAATTGGTGAAAAGGAAAGCAATTGTAGATATTGTTTTAAGAAAGCTAAATTTTTTTTTTTTTTTTTTATATTGTAACATTTTTATATCATTTGCATGTAGGATTCGGAGCATGTTTAGTGGAGTTGTAAAAATTCCTCTCCTCGCTCAGTTGCTTCACTCAATATTGCTCCCTGCTCATCGCAGGTTTTACCACGCCTGACTCAAATCGCTCATCGCTCGCTCCAAAAGAAAGGAAGAGGTTATACATTTTAGCATAAACACTAGCCTGGCATGATGGAATAGTGCACCTGTATGATCTCTTGGCTTCCCTTTTCACAGTACTTTTTCAACTCCATTGTCAAGCTTGCCGTAACAGCTGATTTTTGACAGAAAGTAGTGTGGGTAGCACAACACACAGATGCATTCTGGGAAATGAACTCACAGTGCAAGCAGTATCTGAGCAAAATTGGAGCAGGAGATAAATTGACACTGGATTATGTTAGGACATCAATAAGCACATTTGTGGGGTGGAAGATTTTGGACTATTCCGTCTTTGCCGTAGTTGGAGGAATGTTATGGATATTAGCTTTAAATCCAGAAGATGGGAATATACAGAACTATAAAAGTTTTTCATATCATATTTTTCTTTTGTACTACTTTAACACTGTACTGCTATAACTATCACATACTTAGTGCGGGTCAACCTAACACCATGAATATTTCAACCTACTTCCTGATGCTGGTGTGATTATAATCTAGTTTTGATTTTGAACAGTCAAATATCAACGGCCATTCCTTCCTCTCACTTGCAGCATCTGAGCAGCCGCCTGGCTCGCCTGGCAGTAGAGGAGAACCTGTGTCACAGCTTCCAGGCCTTCCACTCCTCCTATAGCGACACCGGCCTGCTGGGCATTTACTTTGTATGTGATAAGCACCAAATCGAAGATATGATGCACTGGTCCCAGAATGCCTGGTCAGTAATGACTCTGGGACAGAGACACACACTCACAGAACGCTTTAACTGTAATGGTATGCCACTTTTAATTATAGGACAATGTGCATATTTCATCTTATTTCCTCCACTTCTATTCCTCGCAGGATGAACCTGTGTACCACAGTGACAGAGAGTGATGTAGCCAGAGGCAAGAACGCTCTGAAGGCCAGCCTGATTGGACAGCTCAATGGTACGTTTCATGTTAGTCATGCATATACTCTTATATACTCTTCCAAATTGCAAGTCAACACACCTGTTTGTCTTTTAGGAACAACACCACTTTGTGACGACATCGGAAGACACATCCTGAACTACGGGCGGCGTATTCCTCTGGCAGAGTGGGATGCTCGGATTGATGTGAGTTGGCACTTGTATTCAGAGTTCTGACCTGGACCATTTGTACAATTGAGAGAGAAAAAATGTATTGCATGACGCAGTGCCTTTTCAAAATTGGCTTCTAGTCTGTCTCCAGGACAAAGAGTTCTGACTTCCCTCCACATCTCTTCTTTCAGGCTGTGACCCCCAGGATGGTGCGTGACATCTGCTCCAAATATATCTACGATAAGTGTCCTGCTGTGGCAGCTGTCGGTAAGTTCTTTGTGGTTTTAGTGTTTTGCGGCAAGGTCAGGGCCAATGCTGTAGTATCGTTCTCTAATCTGTCACTCCTTTCTCTCTCCACCAGGCCCTTGCGAGCAACTACCCGACTATAACAGACTGCGCAGTGCCATGTACTGGCTGAGGTTTTAAGATACGTCGTGTTGCTTCACGTGTCCCACGTCTGCTCCTTATCTTCTCCTCAACCTTATCGGGCTTTCCTCCTGCCATCGCTACAAGACTGAGCACCTGAGGGATTCTTCACTTGTTGGCTTGACAGCACTTCCATCTTCTCTCTTCTCCCTTCTCCCACTCACTGATCACTCTTAGTTAGCCATGAGGGCGTCAGCCAGTCTGCACATTATGAGTATTGAAGTTACACATCGGTTACCTCTTGATTGTACTGTATGGGTCCTCGTTACCTGCTACAAGCTTGCGTGGCGGGGGGGGAGAGGGCAGAGTTGAATAGAAAATAATTATCCAATGGACACAGTACAGCTGGTACTAAATAAAACCTGTTTGGAGCAGCAGTATATTTATAATTTCTGTAACATTTGTTTCTGTCCCCTATTGTACATAACAGAAGCTCTCATTCCAACAAAATATAAAAACTGTAAAACATTGACTAAATGTGGTTTTGTCTCATTCGTGTACACTGTAGTATGTGTTGCTTTTCAAAGTTGTTTTTGAATTACATTTTAAGATCTTACACTTATAGCACACCATCTTTTTGTGATACATTTTGTAACCAAACTTTTTGGTTAGAGCTCAATTTGGGAACAGCCCAACTGAAAGAAACCGTAAGATAAAGCATGTGTACATGTAATGATAACCTTAAAAAAATAATTTTAGGTTCAGTTTTTTGTCACTGATTCATGTGTTCTACATTGTGATGCATAATCACATCACACAAAAACAGTCTTAAAAATGGATTTGGGAAAAAAAGTAAGCCATGTCGAAAATGTGCCTTGTCTTTGTAGGCTCCTGCATGTTAAAAGCACTGACGCATTTAGGACACTACGCTGCCTCCAAATTAATTCTCTAATTGTTGCCAGGCACGAAGCCATACATCAAAGCATTTCAGTGTCACTTGCAGTCTTCAGCTGTTAACCCTTCATCCTAATTTTTACCCTAAAAGCAGACTAGTCCTCTTTATTGTCCCTGTGTTCTGTCTTCTGATTATATATCTGTTTCAGAGATCTATTATAGTACACAGTAGGTATGCAATGAAGCTCATGAGCATAGGAACCCGTACTTAAGTTGACTAAAAACAGGAATAAAAAAAAAAAAGAAAAACATCTTTTGAAAATTGATCTTATTGTCTTAATTATAAATTGAGAAAAAATCCAACCTTTAAGGACACCAATTTTCTTTGTGAATGAGTAATGTAAATAAATGTTCTTCCTTAAAATACAGGGGGCATGTATAGACACCCCTATGTTAAATTCCAATAGAAGAAGATAGATACTTATTATTAAAGGCCAGTTATACATGGATCCAGGATACTATGCATCCTGATAAAGTTCCCTTGGTCCTTTACTCATGAGCAGCACTGTAGGTTGTGGTGTAATTTTAGGTTGTGGGCACCTTGGTCGCCTACTTCAGGGCTGTAGTCTATCTTTGTTGAGTCCAAGACCGAGTCCAAAGAGGTTTGAGTCCAAGACAAGACGGAGTCCAAAAGGGTTCGAGACTGAGTCCAGGACAGAAAAAAAGTCTTATGCATGACTATCAATACTATCTAGTGTGTGATTGATTATCAGGTGGCCAGTGTTTCACTTTCCCTCCAATTTTATTATAATAAAGACACGTGTACTCGGCGAGACCAAAAGCCAGAGACAGAGACAGAGACAAGTCCAAGTCCAAGTACCAGCGAGTCTGGGACCATAAAAAGAAACGTTTTAAGTCCAAGAGAGGACTTGAGTACCACAGCCCTGGCCTATTTGCATTTTGCTACTGTGTTATAGTTTAGCATTTACTATTGTCACTTTGTGTTCTGTTTTTACTACTAAAAATTGCTGTCATATGACTCTTTTGTTGTACCTTCATTTAGAATAAAGTATTTTATTTTTAGAATTGAACCATATTGTCACTTCACATTGTTACTGATCAAAGTAATTATGATGAGATGCTCTTTCAATCGTTGAGTTTATCAGATACAGAACCTACGTCAGTAGGCTACTTATATGATAAACCAGGACCTGCTGTGATATATATGTTGGATCTTGAGTCATAGAAATTACATCATCTCAGAGTGCTGCTTGCTTAGTCCTGCGTCATGCAGTATCTGAGACAATAATGCTATGGGTAAACAACCCAGGACATCTCTGTTTGCTACTTAATTGCATTTGTGTGACCCATGTTTATGTATCTGAGGGTAACAGAGACAGCTCATAATCCTATATGCCCCCCCGAGGGCCCACCTATTGTAATCAGGCTGCACTTGTAATATTCATATCATTAGTCAGATGAAGATAAGTCCCTAGATGGGCTGGACTGGAGGTGAATCAGTAATTAAGGTGGGCCTTGTCTTGTTGGTCTTCCTCCTAGGCCTGACAGCCACTTCCTCCTTGCTTTTCCCCAGAGGGCTTTCTCCAGGATTGCTCCGATTCAATCTCCCAACACTCCCCTCCTCTCCGCCTCTGTGGTCTTTAAATAGAGAGATGTGTGTACTAATACATTATGTTCTTTTAAGTAGCAACAATGCACACTGTCCAGCATTTTGACTGAAATGTTCCATGTCATACTTGGCAAACATTTTAAGGAGACACATGCAGATAGTTAGGGTCATTACACAAAATACAATTAGAGTAGACTTCAGTAAAAAAGGGATGCTATTTATTTGATCCTTGATTAAGCCTAAAATTTCAATATTGGAACCCAATGATCAAATTAGCAGTTTCTTTTTTTTTTTTTTACTTCAATTATTATTATAACACATACCCATTTCGAGATGTGCATTCGCCTCTCTAAACCCTAAATTATGACACACCATTTAGCAGTGTTACTCACATCTAAATGCTCCCTGTAGAGTTTAATTATCACACAATCCCAACATTGTGAAATAATTTGAGCCTGCTCTTTCATGTAGAACTAGTTTTTTTGGAGTTTGTGACGTACACTGTTTTGGGTTCTGGAGGTCTGTAGTCTGACTAGTTGTTGAGAAAATGTTCTATTTATTTAGACATACAAACACGTATACATATTCATTTGGCCTTATAGTATCTCATTTTAACCCTTTGCCTCATCATGTTCAGGATTCAGTTAAACTAGCCAATTTGAGGCCTTTAGTAGACCCTTCTGTATATTGAGAATTGTATTAGAGATGAGAAACCCATTTACACTCACCGGCCACTTTATTAGGTACCCCATGCTAGTAACGGGTTGGACCCCCTTTTGCCTTCAGAACTGCCTCAATTCTTCGTGGCATAGATTCAACAAGGTGCTGGAAGCATTCCTCAGGGAGTTTGGTCCATATTGACATGATGGCATCACACAGTTGCCGCAGATTTGTCGGCTGCACATCCATGATGCGAATCTCCCGTTCCACCACATCCCAAAGATGCTCTATTGGATTGAGATCTGGTGACTGTGGAGGCCATTTGAGTACAGCGAACTCATTGTCATGTTCAAGAAACCAGTCTGTGATGATTCCAGCTTTATGACATGGCGCATTATCCTGCTGAAAGTAGCCATCAGAAGTTGGGTACATTATGGTCATAAAGGGATGGACATGGTCAGCAACAATACTCAGGTAGGCTGTGGCGTTGCAACGATGCTCAATTGGTACCAAGGGGCCCAAAGAGTGCCAAGAAAATATTCCCCACACCATGACACCACCACCAGCCTGAACCGTTGATACAAGGCAGGATGGATCCATGCTTTCATGTTGTAGACGCCAAATTCTGACCCTACCATCCGACTGTCGCAGCAGAAATCGAGACTCATCAGACCAGGCAACGTTTTTCCAATCTTCTATTGTCCAATTTCGATGAGCTTGTGCAAATTGTAGTCTCAGTTTCCTGTTCTTAGCTGAAAGGAGTGGCTCCCGATGTGGTCTTCTGCTGCTGTAGCCCATCTGCTCAAAGTTCGACGTACTGTGCGTTCAGAGATGCTCTTCTGCCCACCTTGGTTGTAACGGGTGGTTATTTGAGTCACTGTTGCCCTTCTATCAGCTCGAACCAGTCTGGCCATTCTCCTCTGACCTCTGGCATCAACAAGGCATTTCCGCCCACAGAACTGCCGCTCACTGGATGTTTTTTCTTTTTCGGACCATTCTCTGTAAACCCTAGAGATGGTTGTGCGTGAAAATCCCAGTAGATTAGCAGTTTCTGAAATACTCAGACCAGCCCTTCTGGCACCAACAATCATGCCACGTTCAAAGTCACTCAAATCACCTTTCTTCCCCATTCTGATGCTCGGTTTGAACTGCAGGAGATTCTCTTGACCATGTCTACATGCCTAAATGCACTGAGTTGCCGCCATGTGATTGGCTGCTTAGAAATTAAGTGTTAACGAGCAGTTGGACAGGTGTACCTAATAAAGTGGCCGGTGAGTGTATTTCAGTGAGTTTTACTCTTTCAAGAACAATGTTTTTTTTTGTATTGTGGAATCTTGATCCTATATTTAAAGAGAAAGGAGGCCAGTATAATTACTGAAAATTAGTAAACACTTTCACTCAAATCAGTCTTGAAACAAGACATTAGAAATCACACAAACACAAACAACATAAACTACAAAGATGGTCACGACAATCTAATTGCATCAAAATTGAGACTTTTCAGTGACACTGTTGTTTGTCCTACAACTGTCTTTCACATTTATTATTCCCCCCATTGTTATGATGAGACTATGGTCACCCAGTCTACATGATGATGATGATTAACAACACAGTAACTCATAACATCACGATAAGAAAGGGATTGGGGTTTTTTGCAGCATAATGGCACTTAACTTTTGAAGGGAGGTGGTGGATTTTTAGTTGTGCTTTGACTGCAGACTGGGGCAACGGGCCAATTCATTCTAGTCAAACTATTGTGATTCTCATTGTGTTAGATTATTATTAGAAAGAGAAAGAGAGCAATGAGTGTGGAGGAAATGAGATGAAATGAGGGGAGGGTGATGTGGTGTAGAGATGTATAAGATAAACAGAAAGAGGTAGCGGCAGTGTCAAGACGAAGACCAACGTGGATGAAGACAAAGTCGTGGACGAGCAGGCAGAAGTCCAGTTGAACATCCGACTGCGTGCCAGACAGGTTGATTCTCCAGTAGCTCCACAAGAAGAAGAAGAAGCTGGGAGACAGAAGACACATATATAAATATATATATAGGATATCTGAGGGTCAAAGACAAGAGATCATTACCAAAGCCCTGCTTTAGACCAGAGGAAAGAGAAGTGCCTTTTTGTCAAGTTACCAACACTGAGTAAGTATTGATTGGGATTGTGACACTTGATAATGCATACCCAGCTTTATCTGTACATGTCCGAACAGATTGCATGATTTTTTAGAAAGTTGGATGAAGTACTTTATTAATTATACAACAAGTGGACAAAATATTGGAGAATCTAAAATTCTCTGCAGAAAACTGTATAACCAGTAAAACAAGTAGTTTTTCAGCATGCTTTTGTGTCTTTTTTAGGCTTTTTATTTCAAATCTATCAATTAATGCACAGTGGATAGATCATTTATCTCCTTTTGTGCATTGGCATGGACTACCAAAATGTAAATAATCCTGTATATTACATATACAAAATTAATAATTTCCTTCTACTGCTTCTATTTCTATATCTACATCTAAAAACCTCCTGTTTTTCGTCCTGAGCCTCACTTTAAGACTGAAGAGGGATTTACATATGAAATCAGTACAGAACCACTGTGTTCAGATGTGTTTTTTGTTCTAACTATTGCGAAGAAGATAATTCCTGAGGCATGCCATCACCGAGAGATGCCTTACAGTGTCACAGTTGTGCAATTTTGAGCCACTGGCTGATGTGTTCTTCGTCTCTCCCTGCAGAGTCCTGACCATGAGAAGTGTGCGTGTGTGTTTCTGCCTGGCTCTGCTGCTGCCTTTGTGTGTCCAGAGCCAGAGGAGCAGTCCAACTCTTGCTAAACTTGACAAAGACACACAGAGGGAGGTGTTGGCTGTGAACATCCTAAACCGCAGTGGTGTGTTAAATTCATTGCTCCAATCAGAACATCACACTGTGCTCCGGCAAGAACGAGCCCAGCGCCCAGCCTCCCAGGTGCCAAAAAGAGCCCCGCAGGGGTCCCGCTTCGCCCTCTCCCTTGATGTTCCCACCAGCATCCTCAGTGTCCTCATAGACCTGGCCAAGAACCAGGACATGAGAACCAAGGCAGCAGCCAATGCAGAATTGATGGCACGAATAGGCAAGAGGAAATAAGAAGCGGGGCTCCTGGGAGCTGTCAGGGTCTCGATGGATAAAATCTCACCTCACAGAGAAGTTAACTTCTTGCATTGTGGCACCGACACCTGGTTAGAAACAATGTTAGTTCAGGTAAAACAGTAATTATGGTCAGTATCTGTCCTTTAGAGCTTAGATCTGCTTTACTTTTATACTTGTATTATATGGTTGTATTACCTTGTTCTAGACTCACACCACTCCATTGACTGACTTAAAACAGAATTAAATAGAAGGAATGATGTAAAAATGTGAACAAAAGGACACTGCAAACATGCCAAACAAAGTAAGATGAAGCTGGTCTTTTGTCTCAAAGATTATTCACCTCAGAAACTGTGATCAGTTTCTGAAATCTGTTTCCTGTGTCTGCATGTGTAATCTTGAATTCAAAGAAAAGGTTTGTTAATTAAATCCAATATGATAATCATATTTTTCTCAAGTCTTATTCATTTCACTCTGCATTGATATCATGCATGTTTAATATAATCACAAGCATCAGCAACCCATAAAGCACAAATGAATGCATCTGAGCCAAATGAGCTTGTGTCACCCACAGCAGGGGTGATAACAGGACAAAGACACAGGCAGGATATTGACCTCTGAAAGAAGAACAGACCCTTTCTGTGGACCTTTGTTCACTGATACTTGATAAATTTGGCACACAAGTCACGGCTGTTAACGGCTATTTTAAGACAGGTGCATTATCTTTCTCTGCATTAGAGTAATATCTGTGGGATGAATAATCTCTGCTGCTGCAGTGAGCATGAAATGTGAAGCAACAGAGTGAAATAAACAGCTCATCTGATTTCACCGGTCATGACCTTGATTTATTTCTTGTATTACTTCAAGCTGGGGTAGCTTCAATTCTGTAATAGTTAAAGATATTAAATATTACAAGAAAATGCTTATAATATGATGCAGCTATGCTGCAAGCAGTAAGGCCGCTATGAAGTCACTACTGGGCATCACAGAAACTCTCCAACCCTTGCAAATATACAAATGATCCAGACGTTATTCAGACATTAACATTTGATTGTTGTCTCAGCATTAATGAGCACAGGGTTGTTTATTTTGAATATTGGGATAATCTATTTAAGGAAGCCTAAAGGTTTTTCTCAGGCTTCTTCCACAGAAATTATCACAGGCAATAAACCACAAAGGAAACCAGCATTTACACACATCACACTATAGCCATGTAGTAGAGAGAATAGTATAAATGTGTACATATGCTGTAGTTTTAAACAATTTTTTAAAACTCCAAAAGCAGTTATCACAGTACAGTTTTAGTGGAGGCAACTGTATTGTTTGTAATAACTGCACAAATAAATTTAGCCTTTTCAGTTTGGCTTTAAAGTTGTTTAAAGTACAGATTGGCCTCGGCAAGTGTATTTCTGCCACATCTGCTGATATTACAGGAAATAAACTTGGACCCAAGCTGTTTCCAACACCAATTGCTAAAGCATTACAATTTTGAGTTAGGCAACGCATCACGGTTATCTTCATTTAACTCGACATTACTGGAATAAGCATGATATGAGAAGTCACTTGTGTAAATTAGGGCTACTACTTAAGTACATTTTTGAATGCAGAACTGTTACAACGCATTGTACTTTAGTGACAGAAAGTGTTTCCGACCTGCTGGAGTCTAAACTGAAGCAGTTCGTCTTTTGTCCACACGATGTCCTCGTTGTTTATTTCCTACCCACAGACTACTACAAGAGAGTCCAAAGAGAGAGTCCAAAATGGCGCAAACTAGGGTTTATCAATCTAATCCAGGTGTTGTTAATTAGCTTTGAGGATTTGACAGTAGGAACACTTGGGAAGCGTAAGTCTGAATGTTTTGCTGTTGTTCCACATTTTATCACGTTACCTTTTAATGGGGGCTTATCACATTTTGTTTTATGAGATATTAAACAAGTTTGTGCACACACTTTATAGAAACAAGGCACTTCTATTAGGCCTAGCCTACTACAAATTTAGCATTACGCTATGACGATAGTCAATATTTGTGACGAATTTGCTAGTTTGTCTTATTTTCTGTAAAAGGCGTCCCTCTACGTGGATTTAAACTGCAGTTTTTGCCTACCTGAGTCTGTCCATATTGTTAGTAGAGTAGGGTTTGTTCTATCTGAATGCTCAACATATCCTATGTTCCTCGAAGTGGTTGTATATGTTACTCACACACAACCCCAATCCCACTTCAGAGACAGAAAATCGCCAATTTTTAAATATTAATATTTAATATGAATAAATGATAATAGCATACAATATGCTTACACATATTGTCAGGACTGAGAAGTTTGTTTTCCATATGTGATAACAGGTTTTACGTTTTTAAAGTGTGCAGCAGGCTGCTGAGTGTAAATGATGTGTTGCTCAGCTGAGTGTCAACTTTCAAACTCACACACAGAGCGAGTGAAATATAGCCAAGACAAAGGGTCTGTAACCAGCCAGAGTTGAAAATCGACATCCAGGTAGGAAACTCCTTAGCATATAGGCGTACAATCAGGATCAAGATTCACTCAGTCAACGTTATCATTGATAAATAATTCAGCATGATCAACGGTGACCTAATTACATGCGTCTGGTCAGGTGTGATTTCATTGTTGCACAATCAAAGACAATTCCCCTCACAGATCTCAGACTGTAGCTTTAGTTATGTAACATGCTGGGATAACACATCACTCATTGCCTCCAGAAACTGACACACCCATGTGTAAGAGAACGTATGGCGACCGTTGAGCGATGATCTCATTTGGGACATTTTCAATGTGTTCTTTTCATCACATTTATGACATTACTATCACTTATTCTCCTTGACCTCTGACAGAGAGAGAGTATGGTGCCCCTGTTTGCCATCTGTGTTGAAATTGTTATTTTTTTTCTAGCGGAAAGTATTTGAAATTTTAAAATAAGATTTATTCAACAATTGAGCTAGAGCTACATTTGACAGCAAGCTTTAATATGACAAATCTGCCCTCCTCAAGAGCCATAAAACAAACGTAATATATTAGACTTGTGGTCACCTTATCACACATCTTTGTAGTCTCTTTTTAAAGGGTTGGATTTACCCAAGCTACACACACATTCTCATTTACCCCCAAAGGCTATTTAGCAGTTATGATAATGATAAAATACAGTGGCGTTAAACATAATTTACTTTTTGCTACGCAAAGGATTGAAAAGTAAAATTGAAATGTTTTTATAATATTTCCAATAACAATGTCCAGGTTGATGTGGGTAAAGGACCGTGCTGTCTTCATGTAGGGACTATTTCTTCAGTACAAAGTTGTTCCAATGAAAACTGTTCATAGATGCCCTTTAAGAAGCTCAGCTAATGGAACTCTGTCTCTTTATATAAAAAAAACTTAAGGGCTGAACCAGGGCTTTCACAAGGGAGGGTCAGTGGGAGTGTTACTGGAGACTTACTCAATAAAACATGCAACAAGCTCAAGAGTCATCAGCACAAAGTTCAGTGACCAAGTGGTGCAAGAGAAAAGAGCGTACAATTTCAGAGAGGTTAAGTGAAGTAAGGAGCAGCTCTTCAGGATCACAACGACCACTGTACGGATTATATTCAAACACGGTCAGGACAACAGCTTGGTGCCTTACTATACCAATAAGTTTATATATGTTTTAGTATATAGTGTATTTTCTCTTTTTATCGGGACATTTTGAAAAGTTAGTTTATTAAAGAAAAGGTTTTTTTTTTTTTTTTTACAGATTAAAGTTAATTATGACAGATGTAGATGTGAAGGACATAAAAAGGGGCATGTAGTACCAGAATTATCTCCAGATCGATTGCCTTAATTTGTTTGAATGTATAAACATTTAAGCTGTAATATTGACTGAAAGCTACTACTTGCTTCTTCTGTCATGTTAGTAATGTTACCCTTTGCTAGTGTTGATGTGTTGCCTTGCTACCTCTAATCGCAGGCTGAGTTGCTCTCAGATGGATTATGCTATGAATACCCTCAGCCTTCTGACTCCATCTACCATCACCAAGTAAGAGCACTGCTAGCTAACAATCACCTGTTGATAGTGGATGAGGTTTAACATTGTGAACTTTACTTAATGTCCATATAATCTTTTCTCAGGTGTGTGACAGCCAGTGTCTCAGCCAGTGCTTCTATGACACAGCAGCTCCTGTCGGGTCGAGTTCCTCGGCCGAAGCCCTTCAGGGTCACAAACGCTGACCGCAGTGTAAAGAAGGGCATCATGGCGGAAACGCTCGAAGACCTGATGAACAAGGTAAGGAGGGGGTGTGAAGTGTTGAAATGGCTGAGAAGGAATTGGGATGTAGTTGAGGTGGATGATGATCAAACGTTGACTCAAACAGTTGAAAACATTAAGACTAAAGACATAGTAGTGAGGAAGCATCTTGCTGTGTTTAAAGGAATACACATAGGATTCAAATGACCTCGGCCAGACTGGCCTGTGATTCTTGTATCATTGCTGCAACCCTGTGTGAGGTTCGTGCTGGTAAAAGTTCACAAGACTCAGCTGTACACTTGGTACCTGACTGCATTAATGCTCTTTCTTTTTGTATTATGGTCCGTATCTGAAATGTTTGCTAATGAGTAACGTGCCCACATGACCTGTGACACATTAATTTACCAAGTGATTCACTTGTGTTTTCCCTCTTTGTCTGCGCTCTCAGGTCAGTGACTCGTTGAGTGTACCATGTATCATGGCCCTGGTGCTGGATGAAGATGGCACAGGAGTGGACACAGAGGAATTCTTTGAGACGCTGTCTGAAAACACCGTCCTCATGGTGCTGGAGAAGGGCCAAAGCTGGACTCCATATCTGGTACGGAAGTGTTGGACCCTTCTCACATTAACCACCAGGTGACACTGTTGATCAGTGGCACAGTGGGACACTGGACATATTGATTGAATATTTGTATTCAGAGTTTGTTATGCCAGGGAATCATTGATGTAGAGACTGAACAGACAAGGAAATATCTGTTTCCTGTAGATTGAATAATAATACATTGACTATTGAGTGAAATTTAATCAGCAAATAATGTATCCATCAAATTGAATAGTGAAGTAAATGTCAGTCATTGTGCAAAAGCAGAACACAGAGCAGGGCGGCAGACCACCAGAGAATAGTTTCTTCCGTCATCATTTTTAAGAGACAAATCATGGCTGGGGTTAAATATTAAGCGGACACAGAGGTATCATTAAATTTAAATTATGTTCACCCAAACGCAATTAATTTCCATAAGAACTGATGCATGCAATGATTTGCAAACCCCCATGTTTACTCTGGTGACCCACACATTGCCCCATTGTCATTTGCCTTTCCCATCATCACTGGAGGAGCTGTTTCAGTCTGTAATCATGCTGTCTGCTGGTGTAGCTGGGTGCTGTCATTTGGCCCAGTTGGCTGTGCCAGAAGTGCCCAATGTTTCTGTACCACTTTGACCTGACTAATGTTTCCGTTGCTGTCTCCCCTTAAAGAAATACAGAGATCAGCTCGTTGAGTGTAGGCCACTGCACCGGAAAGATGTGGCCAAGCTGACTTTTGACCTATACAAAAACAACCCCAAGGATTTCATTGGCTGTCTGAATGTGAAAGCAACCCTATATGGTGCTTATTCTGTGTCCTATGACCTGCGCTGTTATGCTGCCAAAAGCATGTTGAAGTGAGTAAAACAGGCTGCCAAATATTTAAAACCTTCCATTATTATGCTTTTTTTTAAGTCAAAGTGTTATGTAATTGATGTCTGTTTGTTTAACATGTCAAAGCATTTCTCTGGTGACTGTACAGAAGCACTATTTGGATCCCTGGTACTGGTTTAATTCAGTTGGAGATGAAAATTGCCATGCTAAATCCATAAAATACCAAGTGGATTGTTGCTTTTGTGGTGCAACCACCCACTAACAATTCAGTTTCTTTCTGGTTCATTTTATACTGTGTATCGGCAGCTTTTCTAAAATATTAACACCAGTTACAGCATTCTGTGCAGTGCCCCCAATATGTAAAGTCTATATTCATATTTTACTGTATATGTGGGTGGCTGAGTTCAAATGTCAGATTGCAGAAGAACAAAGGCTAAATTTTACCGAGATTAATTTTGGAGGAGTTATGTCATCACTGCTGAGATCTGCTGGTTTTAGGCTTTGACACAGAGCTTCAGTTAAGAGAGGATTACATTTTGGAGACTTGTCACATATTTGGCTTTTCTGCTTGCATTAAAGTGTAAGAGATTTGTTTCTTAAATGTCAGTTTTATGAGATTCAATTAATGTGAGAAATTATCATCTTGGGTTGTGTATATTTCCTGGCAGTCATTTTCTTGTCAGTTTATGTGGTCTGTCATGTTTTATTTTATCATAAACACTCGAGATGACATATTCCCATACATATGTGTATTCCAATTTAATCAAATGCAGTTTGTGTGTGTCTGTTAGCCGTCTTCGCAGATGGGAATTTGCTATCAATGACCTTTCTCTGCGCTGTGCTTCCAGGGAGGCTCTGCGATGGACCATCTTCTCCATGCAAGCCACAGGCCATATCCTGCTGGGTTCCTCCTGCTACATCGAGCAGCTGCTGGAGGATGATGAGCGAGCAGAGAAGAGCCTGGCGCTGCCACAGGAAGGCAGGATCAGGCAGCTGCAGAGCATGCTACTTGGAAAGATATCCCACTGATGATGGACTAGAGCTGACGATGGTGGAGCAAAAACATTGTCCACTCTTAGATTTTGCACACAATGTAAATAGTCACAGGTGAAACTGGGGATTTCTTCATGTTCATGTCAGTTTCCTGTGCAGTTTGCGAACATTTCAGACATTGCAACTGTCTCACAGTCACTTTGTTACACGCTGTTTCCCTATTTTGAAGCTGGTACAAGTTATTCTTCAGAAAGCCCTTTTTACTCACTTTTGTAACTTTTTTTCCTATGGAGATGAATAAATAAAACTAACACTTTTTATTTTCCTGTGTATGAAAGTCCAATTAAGGCTTTACACAATAGGGTTACAAGTAGACTTATATGTGCAGAGTGAGCCCAATAACTGGCTTTGTGTGTGGCACTGTGGTTCCTGGTCAAAGTCAGTGTAATTGGTAACGGGTCCAGCTGTCTCTCCCATGCTTCCCTAATTGTCCCTTGCCCTGTCAGCTGCAGCCGGCCTCTGCCGTAAAAAATCCGAGGAAGAGAACGAAAGAAGAGCAAGCAGCTGCAGGGGGCGAGGGGATGTAAGCAAACCATTATACTGAGAGAGAAGAGAGATGATGACTTCAGCTGGTGGCTGAAGTGCCACTTTTGCCATCTCATAATGGAAGGTGGCAATAAAAAAGCAGTGGACAGATTTTTAACCAAATTGACTGTCTGATATACCCTGAAGTTAAGTGTGAGGTATAATAATTTAATTTTTTATAGCACTTTTCTAAACACTCAGAAGCTTTACAGTTTTGGTTTACAAACAATAGGTACGTAGACATGACAAAAAGGAAAGGAAGACGTGGATGGATAAGCACAGGTAAAGCAGGAGAAGTGGAGGAAAAACTGAAAGTCTTAACAGGAAAAAGCAAGTTCGAAGAGGTGAATTTTGAGGGCCTGTTCGAACGATGGTAGGGTGATTAACCGTTTGATGTGGTTGGGGAGGGCGTTGCAGAAGGTGGGTGCAGCAACTGAGAAGGATCTGTCTCCACAGGTCCGGAGCTTAGGTCTGATGGACTTGAGGGTGTTTGCATTGGCGGAACTGAGGAGGCGAGTGGGAACGTGGCAGGTGAGAAGGTTGGAGAGGTATGGAGAGGCAAGGTTATTTAGTGCTTTGTATGTGAGAAGAATTTTGAAGGTGATTCTGTGTTTGACTGGGAGCCAGTGGACGTTGCGGAGAACTGGAGTGATGTGCGCTTGGTGGACGTGAGAAGGCTGGTAGCTGAGTTCTGGACGTATTGGAGTTTATGTTATGGGTATATATTAAGTAGGTCAAGAGTTGGCGTATGACTGTGGTCCCTCCCATCCTATGAGTCATGAGGTGCATGCGGTCTGTCTCATGGTGTTATCTACATCTGTTGTGCTTCAGTGTTCTTTCACTGTGTGCAGATGATCCAACTGAAAATATCCAGTCTATGATGTTGTCTTAGTAAACTTTACATTTTGACCTCAAAACGATAGATGTAGGCCTACTGTAAATTATGTGGTGATTAAAATACACAACCTCTGATCCAAATAAATAAAAGGGTCCACACCACCAAAAAAACATTAACACAGGGTTGGAGCCAGTTGTCACTCCCAAATGAATTGACAGTTAAATTGGAGAAACGTTACAAATGTAGATTTTTAAGAGTATCCTACTCGTCAACAGTTACACTCCTATGACATTGTCAGGCTCCCGATTAAAAAAAAAAAAAAACTAGAACTGCACGCAGTTTCAACGGGGTCCAAGCCTCCCCGCGCCAGTTGTCCCCAGCGACCCGGGGAGCGCGCCAATCCCTACCCCACTGTGAGGACCGCCTCAGGAGTGGGCCTAGATAGTATCCGTCAAATTTTGTAAAATTCGGATGAGCGGTTCATGAGAAATACACTTTTTTGGTATTTGTAGCGCCCCCTAGTGGCCAATGTTCGTCAGGGTTTTTTTTGAGCCTCAAAGGGTCATACCAAACGATACTGGAAAGTTTGGCTTTGATAGCATTTATATTGGCCGAGATATGGCAAAGACAATGTTTTCATAGCTAGCTACAAAAATTTGTTTGCGCGTAATACGCGCAATTTTTATCCCATAAAAATTCTTTATGCAAACTTTTGTCAGGTTGGTCTGGAGATGTTATGTGCCAAGTTTGGTGCTGATCCACTGCATGGTCTAGGAGGAGTTCGAAAAAGTTGCTTTTCCATATATTGCGATTTTTCAGGCATAAAAGTCCAGGCGGAAATGGGCGTGGCCTGTATCACGAGATTCATTAGGATCCAGGGAACGCGTGGATGTAAGTTTTTAAATTTCCGATGTACGGTTTGGGAGTTATAGGGCTAAACGTGTTTTTCTCTGCTATAGCGCCACCTAGTAGTAGATGTGGGTCATTTCTTTTGGCTGAGGTCTTTGCAGCTCTGCTGAACCGCGTATCGCCTTGCGATTACTGCGGTGCACGCATCCTCGGGCTTGGACCCCTAAAAAAAGGATCCAAATGCATGCATCATGCAGTACATTTTTTTATGTACAACTTCTTCCTCGTCAAAACATGCTGCCTACATTACCCACAACAGTCCTTCACGTTATTATATTGCCAGTTTAATATGCAACTTCCTAAAATATGAGGTAGGGGGTCCCTGATCCATCTCTCTCGTTAAGATGTCCTTGGATTCAAACACGTTAAAGACCCCTGGCCTAGGCTAAATAACCTTTATGATAATGTGAATTTTCATCCACCCAAAAGTTCTGACTGGGGCTTTAAAGTTCTAAAGTAGGTCATCAAAGACAAGACCAGCATCACAGACAAATTCGGAGTTTTGAGCCAATTTAATCTAAATGACCTCGATACTAGATCCCTCCTCTCCCAGTCAGTCAGCTGAAGTCATCCTGAGAGCATCAGGAGCCTGAGCTCTACCCGTCCGTCCCACTGAGCTGTGTTGCTGTCGGTGGTCCCTGGTGGAGCTGTTGCTGCTGCTGCTGCTGCTGCTGAGCATGTGCTCGGTTGCTCCACCGGGCAGAAGGAACGCTTCCCATCGACGCTCAGGTTGCAGGCATGATGGGTCGCTGAGCGCACGACTCCGACTCAAGAGGTAAGAGTGCAGGGTTGCTAAATAATCCATGTGTTGTTGTTTTTTTATTTTATTTTGCAGCATCTCAGTTTTTGTGTGTGCAGCCGTTAGTCTGAGAAAGACATTTTAGTGTAAAATTGCGCAGCCGTTTGGCAAACAGTTGGCACGCAGGTGTACCCCCACTTATCCGGTCCAACAATAAATTGCCAATTAAATAAGTTTGTGTGATAGGAACGTGCACTCAAATTCACGCGTATAGACGCAGTTTATTTTTATTATTATTTTTTTGTCTTAGTTGAACTTTTACGCAGCGTTGGCTGTTCTTAATTTTTCTTAATTATAGGCCTAACGTAAGTGTAGATATTTAACAAAATCTTTATGAACTGGAAACACTGTGTTTGTGATGCATATCATACAAAATGTTTTTATTTGATGAGAGAATGGCTACTTGCAGTGCACAGCAGTACACCGCCATATGTGCTGTTTGGCAGTCAGAGCTCAACGAAATATCGATTTAGCAGAGGAATCAGGGTTTTTTTAGAAACCACGGGCTGGATGTGGGAGTAGGTGCTTGACACAGTTACGGGCTTTGAGGCTGTGTATTTCTCCCACGCTCCTGAGGGAGTTCACTGCAGCTCGCTGGAAACATCTCACCATGCATACTGCAGCCTATCAAAGATTGGTGGTCTGTTAGGATGGTATTTACGATGTTTTGCACTTGTGCATTTGTGTGCCAACAGCGCATGTATATACTGTATGTATATACATAACTATATGTATATATATAAAATGAATACACCTCTCGTAATCTATTACTCATAGTCACTGCCGTCTGACAGTCTGATAGTTGCTGATATGGTTCTGTCTCCCCTTCCTTAGCAGTTTTAGGTAAGAATACCTAACTAAAATAGTTAAACCCATGGGCTGTAGTCAAGTCCACCTTTGTCAAGTCCAAGTCAAAGCTAAGACCAGGACTAGTCCAAAGCAGTCCAAATGAGAGACAGTCAAGACCGAGACAGAACAAAAATAATCCTCTTATGGAGCACTTTCTAACCTGTTCATAATTAATGTTATGTGAGAGACAGTATCTTCTAAACATGATCATTTTGCTTTATTATTACCATTTGTAATGTTACCAAAAGCAAGTGCAGAGCAACGTAGGATCAAAAATAATGCCATATTATTTACAATTCCAATTAAGTCACATAAAACTAAAGTGCAATTTCACATTTTAGATGTTATTCTGGTGTAAGAAGAACATTCTGAACTGCCCATGGAAAATGTAACAAATAAGCAACAAAGGTGTCAGTGAAATGTTCCCATTATTGATGTTATTACTTGTCCTGAAGAATTCATAGTACAAAGTGCTCACTGACATTATGTCTGAGGACTAAATAAAAATGATTGATGCTTGATGATTGAGCTAAATGACGCAGCCGGGCGTATACCAGGCGACCAATACCAGTGCCTGTTCTTGATGGTTTTTTTTTTTTTTTTTTTTTTAAGTTATTTTTTCTGGGTTTTTTCCCTTTATTAGATAGATAGCCAGACAGAGTGAAAGGGGGAAAGAGAGAGGGGGGTGACATGCAGCAAAGGGGCCACAGGCTGGATTCGAACCCGGGCCCGCTGCGTCGAGGAGCAAGCCTCTGTACATGGGCACCCGCTCAACCCACTGAGCTATCTGGGTGCCCCTTGATGGATTTTGAATGAAACTAATACCTGTTTTCTGAACAAGCTCGCTTCATCAATGGTTTTGTTTTGACGGAGGTCACTTTAGAAACAAAGCATATGGTGCTGGACTCGGTCGAGACCAATGAGACTATTGCCGAATCCAATGGCGGAGTCAGAGACAAGGCCGAGCCAAAATACCAACATGTCCAAGACAATAGTAAAACATCGGACTTGAGATGTTTTTCTATCAAGTACGGCCCTGGTTAAACCTTATTTATCATCCATTTATCAAGGCAGAGTGAGGAGCATAAGAGACCTTTGGGACTTGCCACAGGTCTGGTTAATAACTTGTTTAAGTCTCTATAATTATGCACAGTATACCTAAATATGAAACAGATTAAGGTATACGTTAAAATGCACTCTGCCTTCTTCAGTATGTGTGGTGTACTTCTCTGTACATTATCATCTAGACCAATGTTTTGCACTTTTGCTTATTTGCTTAAATGAAAAATTGATTGCAAAAAAAGGTATACACTAAAAGGATTTTGTTCCTTGCAGGTATATTTTGACTCATTTGTTGTCAAGTGTTATCAACAATTTGATAATGATAATGTATCTGCAAACTACAAAGCACAAAATAGTTCTCTCTGGTTTCAGTTCTCAAATATATATATTTTTACCCTGGGTTCTTAGAAATTGTAACTTCACTCATTTTTAGACCAAATGTTTTATTGAGAAAATAATTGGCAGATACTTTTAAATTAAAGTTATCATTGCTAGTATTACTGCTGTGGTTGTGTTTTATGAAGCCCTTGTAAAGCCAATAAAGCGAACCATATCCAGTTTTGACAGATGGAACAATATGCTGCTCAGCTATTCGGAAAGGCATTCTGCTGTCACAGAATCAAATAATTCCAATTTAAACTCTCATACAATCCATATGATGTATCATGCAGTTTCTCTCTCAGCTGTCACAAGCAACAGTGTATTATGTCAAAGAACACAACAACTAAAAAGAGAGATGTACAGAGGGACAAATAGAGACTATGAAAGTGAAACTAAATGCAGTAAGACACAGCAGGCGAGATTAGAATTATCGAGAAAGGAGGGGTTGGTTGCAACAGTGTGGAGGTGGAAGAAAGAAAAAAGAGAGAAGTCTTGATGAAAGCGTTTGGGTCTAAGCTGCGTCTCCTCCGCCACACCGTCCCCATGTTCTGTGGACGGCTTTGATTGTGAACATAAAGGAATGAAAGGAAATCCTGCTGAAGACAGAAAGTGTGTGTGTGTGTGGTTGTGTGTGTGTGTGTGGTGTGTGTGTGTGTGTGTGTGTGTGTGTGTGTGTGTGTGTGTGTGTGTGTGTGTGTGTGTGTGTGTGTGTGTGTGTGTGTGTGTGTGTGTGTGTGTGTGTGTGTGTGGTGTGTGTGTGTGTGTGTGTGTGTGTGTGTGTGTGGTGTGTGTGCGGCGCGCGTCAATACAGCATCATCCCTTCTCTTTCTTGCTGTCGCCAGCTTACACACACATGGATAAATTGTCTTCTAATTGCCTCCTTCTTAAGTAACCTCATCATTTTTCATTAAATGGCTTTCTGTTCAGCATTTATCCATCTGTCAGTTGAACACACACCTTTTCTCTTGTCTCTATTTCTTCCTTTCCCCCACTTGCTTCTTCCCCAAGCTTGAGTTTTTAATGGCTGACTATTTCAGGTCTATATTTCAGCGTAGCAGGAAATCATTCAGGTAACAGGACAACACAAAGGTTATCAGTGAGAGCCTGGATGCTTTGCTTGAGCCTAAATTGCCTATTGTTGGAGAGTCTGTCTGAATAATGGATTTGTATTGTATTCTGGTCAATGACTAAAATGGTAATAGGTCCACTCACTCACTCACTGTGTGTACAAGTCATCTATCAGACTTCTCCTCGGTGGTCATTTTAAGAGACACATTCATTAAAGATGAGTCTCCCATAGAAGCTGAGGGTTTGCTTGATTTTACTCTCCCTCATATTTTCCCTTTAAAGCACTCTGTATTTCTTAATATTTCATGCTGTCCGACATGCCTTTTACATCTGCTCCTCCAGCCACAATTAAGGGTTGTAAAAACCCTGGACAGAGGTTCAATAAACCAATCCGAATTAAGAAGACCGTTGACCCTGCTCGCCCCCTTCCTTTGTTAACACAGCAGTGAGTTTCAGAGTGTTGGGATGCACCATGTGTTTATTTCTTTGTGTAGATCATAAGACATATAGTATTACAGTATATAGTATGATCGTATATGTTGTACAACTGGCAACTCATTTTTTTGTTTAACAAAGTTTAAAATATTTTGGAGGCCAAACACCAATAAAGAACAAATAGAATATGAGTTATCATCGCTTTTAGTGTAATGAAATCTAAACCATAACGATACTGCATCTATTGTGAATTATATTCTATTTTTCAAAAAAAGGATAAAGCATGTTTTGGAAATATTTGTGGAAACAGCAACAACCCTTGAGTTTGGATTGTTCTGTCAAACCACCAGCTTTAATTTTGACAGTGTGATTATTTGAAATGATGTGTGCAGTCCCAGTGGGGCTTTGCATAGTCCCGCTTCCCACTATGGGTCTGTACAACTATGCATATAATGGACATATTAGCTGTATAGAACTATTTATTTGCATGTAAAATGCTTATTACAGTTTACATGATGATTCTAATTTTAGATAAATGTAATGTCACTGGAGTATTTGTCTAAACATTTGAAGGTCGGAGTCATGCCACAAAGAGTTTGCCTGTTAATGGCAGACACGCAGCTGGGAGTCAGATTCCGTGGGGATTCTGTATTCAATTTGTTATTGTTTTACATTTCATCTGCTAGCAGAGAAAATAATCCCTTACATTTACAACCTGTAATACACTCCAATGCTGCTCCAGATGATACTTTTGTCTATCTGTATTTATTCTACAGCTACAAGACCACTTAAACTCAGCAGGTCTCCTGTTGTACATCTGTGTGTGTGTGTGTGTGTGTGTGGTGTGTGGTGTGTGTGGTTTTGTGTGTGTGTGTGTGTGTGTGTGTGTGTGGTGTGTGTGTGTGGGTGTGTGTGTGGTGTGTGTGTGGTGTGTGTGTGTGTGTGTGTGTGTGTGTGTGTGTGTGTGTGTGTGTGTGTGTGTGTGTGTGCGCGCGCGCAATTGTAGTCATATGTGTGTACTGCTCTCCCAGGCCCACAGCGCCGAGGATGGGCAATGGCCTGCAAGTGCTTTGACTTGACATTTGTCTCCATCATGTCATGGTGACTGAAGAAAGTGCTCAAATAGACCGCTTAAGTTTTTTTACCCTTGTGCTAACACACATGCTGGTAGGTGTTGCACAAAGGGAGTATATATGTATGTGTGTGTGCGTGTGTGTGTGTGTGCGTGTTTGTGTGTGTTTGTGTTTGTGTGGATATACCTTTGTCATTACTCACCCCCTCACACTAAAGACTCTCATGCTTAAATGCTGTCCTTTCTATTCTTGTGCACTGCTTTCCTGATGAGTCATGTCTTGTTCAAATCAAGTTTCTGCCAAATTGTGCGGCGGTCCACTTTATTTCATCAACCTAACCTAACCTAAAGTAGACACAAAAAAAATGCAAATAGATAAATATAATCTTTTAAAATGCTCACCCTGATCATTATGTTCATTTTATAATTTGTTTAACTAATATGTATATGTGTGCATAATCTAAATCTGCAAAGTAGCTAGTAACTAAAGCTGTAAAATAAATAAAGTTGAGTAAATAGTACAATATTTGGCCCTGAATTGTAGTGGTAAAGAATGTCGTGGAGTTCATAAATAATGAAGTACATAAAAATAAAGTACCTTAAACATTTATTCAAATACATTACTTGCGTAAATGTACTTAGTTACATTCCACATTCCACTGCATGAGTTTAACATGACAGTAAATATATATATATATACACTATATAGTATATATAATATATATTATGAATATATATATATTATATATATAATATATATAATATATATATATATATATATATATATAATATATATGAGATCACAATTGAAAGGTTTTTGTTTTAATTACAATGTTAGCACCCAGTGGTGTCTGGCTCTGTTTAGGTTTCCACTGAGAGAGAAAAGCACAACATATCGAACACTGGATTGATTAAAACACAATTTCCACAGTATTCCCATGCAAATCCTACATTAAATCTGTATTCCCCATTGCTATTTGTGTACCTTTCTTCAGCATTCCTATCTTCTCACTATACATCATTTTGACAACCTGTTACATCAGCTTGTCTCACAGGAATATTAAGATTATCTTCACTGTCGTTTAATCTTTGTGCTGCTGCTCCGGGGGAATGCTGATGTGATCGCTGTTCAATTATACATGTTATACAGTCTCTCATCACATATTTTCTGGCTTCCTACACCAGCGGGGAAACGGTTATAGGGCATAGATTAGGGATGCATTGAATCCAGATTTTTGGGGTTTGGACAAATACCAAATCCACTGGTTAAGATTCTGCCAAATCCGAAACTGAATACTGAATCCTACTCCCATCCTCAGTCCATTAACAGATTCTCTAAAATATTTAAATGTAACAACTTAATGTTGAATTTACGCACGCTTTTCACGTCGTAGGAAAGCACATAGCTATCAACAGATGAGTGACAATTTTTTTTGTGACAATCTTTGCTAACCAGTGTATGACGAAGGCATGTTTGGTGGGTGAAATTAGAAAGCTAACGTTAGCTAAGGGCAGTGACACACCACACCTATACACAAGTGTTTTAACAGCAGCAGTGTTGTGTATTGTTTAGGGTCCTTGCCACCACAAGACAAATCATCATCGCAAATTGAATGTGAAACTTGACTTGAATCCCCTTCTTTTGACTGAAAATACTGCCAAACAACGCTTTTTTCTGCTTACAAGTTACATCACTTTCTCACAGCTTACTGCATCAGTATAAAAAAGGCAAAAAAATCTAAGTTTCGGCAGAAACCGAACCCCGTCAAAAAGCCCAATATTTGGCCGAATCCGAACCGGAATTCGGTGCATGCCTATATGTGTAGAAATTGGTAGCTTTGTACGCGGTGTACCGGTCTGTGAATAAACTTCTTCTTAGGCTTTGATGCACTGTAAAGTGTTGTAATTTAAAACATTTATACATTTTCCACAACTTGCATTAATGTGGAAGATCCGTTCAGAAAACTGACATCACAAAATTACATAACTTCTTGGTTCTTGACATTATCACCTGATAGTCAGTTGTTTTATGAAGATATGTAATTTCTCACCTCCGACCTCATTACATTGTCAGAGGGTAAATGGAGAAGGTGTTGCTGAGACGGGGCATCCACTGATTAAATGCCATCTCCTTGACCTTTTCCTAGTTCTTTCTCAGTAGGGTCTAGGTGACATAATTGCCTTCTGCAAAGCTAGAAAATGGTCACACAAACAGTCACTTGGAGCACACCCTGGTGAGTGTCTTCCACTCACAGGCGATATAATTAGGAAGCCATCTTTAGAAATGCACCTAGTTTCCCACTTGCCTGCCTCCGTTTGATAGTTAGTCATCAGGAGTGGTGGAGTTGCTTTCTCACAAGGTTTTATCTGGATTTGGAAATAAAAAGGGCTTTGCAAAGCCTTAAACCGAACTCACCCTAAGATCACTCAGATTCAAAGAGGGACAACATTCTTAATAACAAACTTGAGGATAAAGAACAGTGTGAAACAGCACATTTTTCTCCAGGGTCAGACATGAGGCGCTTCGGGTCATAGCAGGGTCATATTTATTGATATTTCACACTTCTGCTTCACATGAATGGCTTTTGCAACTCAACCAAGATTAAACAGTGGTACATGCAGAAAACCAATGTAACTGATTTGTAAGATTAGTAAACGGTACTGTGTAAAAATCACACCAACATTTCCTAAAAATAAAGCAAATTTAGCACAGCCAAGCCATTAATGCCTATATAACAGGAAAACCTCAGAGTTCTAGTCTCCATTCTATGACCAGATTGGTTTTCCGCTGCAGTTTTAAGATTGGCTGCCCACTTTTTCTGTGCTTAGCATCTTACCCGTGCAGGCATCATGCTTTTCACTTGTAAGTGGAGTCTTTTGGGACATATGCATTCTGTTCTGCAGGCTACCAGGAAACCAGCAGCAGTTAGTGATGTAGGAGTTTAGAGTGGAAAAAAAAGCTGCCACCTCGGCACCCTGGGACATCTTGTTTACCAGTCTCCTGGCTCACACTTCTTTTCTACTTTCTTCCCTCAGATTTTCTGTTGTCTCTCTCAGGTTTCCAGCATGTTTTTCAGATGTCCTACTTCCAGGTGATGCATGCCTTCTTTTAAACAAAAATCCGCCACTTCTCTACATTTTCGATTGACAGCCCCCCTCCCATGCCCCCTTATCTTCACGCTGCAGTTCCAGCCTCTGGTGGAAATCAGACAGTCTGCTCACGAATGGACCAGCTGGAAACCTCCAAAATGAGTCAAGCAAAGTGGCTGCAGGGCTGTGCTCATGCACACCTTCAATTCTTTACTGGCTGTTTTTTTTTTAAACTTTACTTTCCCCAGTATCCCTCCTTTCATTTCTTCTACAACCCCGTGAGATATCTCTCTCTTAAAAACAGTTTTAAGCTAAACCCTAAATCTGCATCTGCCAACGGTTTCCTCGCTAGCTTAAACAGTTCTGTAGAAATTTGCCTCGTTTCCATGAATTCTATAATTGGCTTATGTTGCTTTAGTGTTGATCTCAAGGGACCTCCATCTCTTCCTCCTTTCTGCTGAAGAGGGACACATGAAAGTCAACGTACAAACAGACTGTTGTACATCAGTATGTGAATTTGTTTTTGTCTCCCTTATCATTTTCGTATGGATGTATTAAGTTTCAAGCTTTTTTTGAAGTTGAGAGATGTTTTAACTCTACTTCTCTACCATCTCCCTGTCACTAGCATGGCGTCACCAACGAGCTCGGTGTCACACACTTCGTTACTAAGGCACCTCTGCCAGAACTGTAGTAGGGTTTCCATGGCAACAGAAACTGGGAGAGTCCATCGCTCAACCGAATGTCTTGTTGCCAGCAGATAAGAGTTGATCTATTAGATCTGTAGGGTCGTCAACAAATGTTTAAAGACTTAATGCTGAAATGTTCACCTTTGAATGATTTTAGGGGAAAGGAAGCTGCGATTTTAGTCACAGAATTGATTTCCCACAGGTGCAATCAGTGGCCACCCTCTAATCAGCTGTGCTCTGCACAGTGCACACTGCTTTTAATCTTGTGGTTGTCAATACAACAGTAAAACTCTGTCTGGGTGTCTAAGAGGTATAACAAAAAATCACAACAAATGTTCAATCAATGACCTGTGAGCTGCAGCACTACATAACAGCAGTCTAGTTGTTGGTTGATATTTAACTGAAGTCAGCACTTGTAAATAGTTTTCTTCTCCTCAATTTCATGCCATCGTTAAGAAAGAATGAGTTAAAGCCACCACCCTTAATCACCACAACCAGAATTCAAAATAATGGATTGGATCATCAACCCTAAATCCAGGTTCACATTTAGATATTTGTTCTGAACTCAACAGGAGAACTGGTCTAACGCAAAGAAACACAAAAAAAATGTTCTTCAAGCAATGTATCTCTCTCTCTCTTTCTCTCTCTCTCTCTCCCTCTTTCTCTTTCTCTCTCTCTCTCTCTCTCTCTCTCTCTCTCTCTCTCTCTCTCTCTCTCTCTCTCTCTCTCTCTCTCATAAAGCACCTGTTGTGCCTTTAACAAGATACTAAAAATCAATTTCGCCTAAGGTCGAAATGTCTAAACAAAGTGACAGAAACGTCTCCAGACTATAGGTGCTACAAGGTCTTTTAAAGAGAGTTTGGAATTTTTGGAGCTCTATGTTTGTTCATGTTTGGCCGTGCGTTATGTACAGTATAAAGCTAGAGTCTTAACGCAATTAGTTTAGCACTAGCTACTTCAAAGTAGCTAGCCTAGCTCTTTCAAAACAACACACATATGCCTACCAGCTCTTAAGATCACTTTGATCACTAAAGACCAGTTTGTTTTATCGGCACACAAATATAAAATATGAAAACAACAGTTTGTGGTTTTACAGCGTTGTGAGTGGTGGACCAATAACACTGTTGCTAGAGTGAGTTTTTTGGTCAATCGACGAGATGCTGCACAGACAGTGTGTGCTTGGCAGACAGATTGTTGTTTGTCAAGAAATAGTTACAGCATGTACAGTAAGCCCCCCTTAAAGCATGTTTACATTTCTGTTTGTGTTCATATTAAACAAACAAGATATGTAGGTGAGCTTTAGAAGTGCTTGCGGACATCTTTTTTTTCAGAACAATTCTTTTAATGTGTGAAATGTGCTTCAGTAAATTTCTTGTTTTGGTAGGTTCATCCATAGTTAAAATTGTCAATTTGTTTAACTTGTTTTAAATCACACAAATCTCCCTGAAATCTGTTTTATGATTCACCTTTCTACAGCTATTCCTTGTATTCCATACAGCTATTTTAGTCAATTAACTCTTCAGATGTGACACTGTTGCTGATACAAAATGATGAATTAACTGAGTTTGGCACTCACACTCATGTAATAAATATACTCTTGGCAGTGGAGGTATTTCACATAAATCATGTGGTCTACTACAGCTGGCAGACTAGAGATCACAACTAATTTTGCGTTGCTGAATGTGTTGTTTTTATTGATTCACTATGAGGGCAGTTTATTGGTCTGATTATTTATCAAAAAAAATTCAAAAGCCCATTCCCCTGAGCTCCAGTACACACTTTGATGGCGTATTGTGGCAACCTGCGGTTCTGACAGCTTGTGTGCAGGTCTCAGGCTGTGGCTGAACCTAAATGGTAATCAGGGATACTGATAGGAGACAGATTGAAGGCTGGATTGATGCATAATGCAGCACCTGTTCAATCTGCAAATGATGCATGCATATTTCTAACAATAAATCTATGGAAAGATAAATCTTTAGATAGATAGATAGATAGATAGATAGATGGATTTTGATCTTTTGGTCAACATGGGTCTGTTTTGACTTTTCTATCCAAAGTAACAGTAATGTTGAGATGTCTAACATGCTATAAGAGATAACGTGTTTGTTTTGATTTTATCTTCGACAGTTCTTTTCTCATCTGTATGAATTGTGTTCCTGTCTTCTCAGCACTGTCACCAAGCTGTTATTCATCCCTGCATCATGGAAGCTCAGCCTGGTGCATCATGGGAGCTCATCAACAGTGTGACAGATACAATATATGAGGGCTGAGAGGTCGTCATGGAGACTGACAGCTACACAGCAGGCCCAGCCTCCAGTGACTGGCTCGGGACGGTGGCCGGCCTGGAGGGAATGGGAGTCCCTCAGGAGCATGGAGGAGGGGACTTGCCAAGCAGCCCGGCGTCCTGGTACACGCCATACTCACTGGGCTTCCAGGTGTCGCTCACATCCTTTCTCATGCTTGAGCTAGTGTTGGGTTTCAGCAGCAACCTGACGGTGCTGGTGCTCTACTTCTCTCAATCCAATTTAGTGGACTCTGTGAGCAATATGGTGACTGTCAATCTGCATGTGTTGGATGTGGCGGTGTGTGTGCTGTGTCTGCCCCTCACTCTGGTGATTGTGCTGTTGCCTCCAGGACCAAACCTGGCCCTGCTCTGCTGCTTCCACGAGGCATGTGTCACTTTTGCCAGCATATCCACAGCCATCAACATCCTGGTCATCAGCTTGGACCGATATGACATCTCAGTGCGGCCTGCCAACAGGCTGCTGACAACACGTAGAGCAACGCTGCTCCTGGCTGCTGTTTGGGTCACCTCGATAGCTGTGTTTTTTATCCCATTCTTAGAAGTGCAGTGGTCCAGTGGAGAAGGAGCAGAGGAGAGAGGGAAGGTGACACGCTTGTCGTTGTCCTCACATGGTATCAGTTCCACTGCTGCTGTGTGTTGGCGGGCAGGACTACCACACAGGCCTGGGTATGCATATCCATCTTATCCTGCAGGTACCCATCTTCTTTACCACAGTGGCAGTCATGCTGTTTACCTACTCCAGAATATTGAGGGCTTTAAACATCCGCATTGGCTCCCACATGAAGAAGGGCCAGCAGTTTAGGGGGCCACACAAGAGACAAAAAAAGGTTGGGCTCAGAATGAATAATAGTGGTGGGGAGGTAGGAGGGGAGCAGTGCACCACAGATGGTACTAAACAGCTTAGCCACCCTCCTCTCATCCCTTCCTCCTCCCCTACCCCCACAGCTACCTCCCCACCTGCGCTGTCTTCTTCTGCTCCACTAGTCACCTCTGACACAAACGCTGCAACCGCCATGCCTACCACAAGCGTCCAGGCCTCTGTGTCGGCCATCATTGCCCTGAGGCGGGCAGTGCGGCGACACAGGGATCGACGTGAGCGGCAGAGGCGGGTGTTTAAGATGTCCCTCATCATTATCACCACCTTTCTGGGCTGTTGGGCTCCCCTGTCTGTGACCAACATGCTTATCCTGGGCATAGGCCCCAGTGAAGCCCTGGTCAGCCTACGCCTCTGGTTCTTAGCCCTGGCCTACGGCACAACTGTCTCCCACCCTCTGCTCTACGCTTTCACCCGACAGAAGCTACGCCGTGCCCTCCGTGCTAAGGTTAAGAAAAGGGTGGTGTCCCTGCTCCAGGTAGACCCTTCACCAGGGGGCACTATCATACACAACTCCTGGGTGGAGAACAGAAAAACCAGCCGGCAGGTGCGGCTGGAAGCAAGTAAAGGTACAGACCACTGCTTGGCAGAGGTCCTCTGAGACTGACACACATGGGCCGGGTTAGTACAATTAAAAAGCAGGATAGAGTCACAGGTGTGTTCTATTATGAAACTCACTGGTGCATGAAGCCAGTATGTGAAAAACACAATTCCACCTCTGGGAGATGTTTCAATGTAACCACCAGCAGCAAGCCCATGCTAAACACAGCTAATGTTCACCTCAGGCATCAGTTAGAGCAGGATGTTGTCGTCACTGTGGTACACACAGCCTCTGCTGCTGAAGAAAATCATACAACAGCAAACACAAAAGTGCATATAATTTGCACTGTTTCAAGTTGTGAGGTCTGTTTCCAAATGGACTTGTATGATAGAGCGTTCTCATAGTGGTGCTTACCTAACAGCTCCAAAGAATGTGTTTAGCAGAAGATAAACTGGTCTGCCACCCACTTAAATGCCCCAAGGCAGCTTTAAAATAAACATTGACACTTTGAACAAATAAATGCTTATCAAACTCTTTGAATGTATTTAATATTGTCTCTGTCTTAGTTCTGCTCAGATGGTATATGTGTATTCTGAACTTAAAAGGGATCATGCTGGATATTTACACAGCGATGATAGAATGATGAGATGTAAATGTTTCCGGGTGTAGGAGGGGAACAAGTCAGAGAACAATTAAAGGCTAGTGTGAATTATTAAATGCAGTTTTGCTTTAGCATAAGTAGTTACTAAACTCTCAATGTTACAGTGTTTACAAAAAATCTTGCAATGCTCTTTCATGTAAATGCAATTCTTTTGCTCTTAAATTTATGTCAAATTAAAAATGTAATATTGATGTTTTGCATACTGCTTGGAGAAGGTAAGCACATTGATTAAGCTAACTAGTTAGCATAGATCTGTTCTACAACACATGTAACATTATCTTAGCTGATGCGTTTTATCCAGTGTCTTTTTATCAGCTGGGAAGCAAAATAACAAGCAAGACCTGTTGCTTGTGTGAGTAACGTTACACTCTGGTACAAAACACACTGGTATCATAGCTTTAGCAAGACGTCGTTCATGCGACTTTGGGGTGAGCAGTCTTTCTAATCAGGCTACATATTTCCATTCCTATACTGTACATCAACAGTTTTACAAGAAACTGAGACTGCTAAGTTATTTTTTTTTTAAATTTGCAAACATCATATATATAGCTATATCATGGTCTAAATCAAACAAGATTAAAACATTATTTGTCACTCTTCATTCACTTCAGTATTTTTTTTCCAAAATAAGGTTGAATGGTGGTTTACCAGAAGGGGAGGGACCTCACCTATCTATGTCAATCATGCTTCAATTTACATTACTAATAGAAATCTGCGACCGTTGGACTAGTTGCTTGCCTTTTTCAGTAATTTAAGCATTATCTGATGATGCAGGTAGAGCTGAGGGTGGCACGGGTTACCATGGTTACATGTCTCCAACCGGAAAGAACTCTCAGAAAGTGACGTGGTAATTACAGCTCAGTGCATCCTAAAAGATATACGGGTTACTGTTAATTCACACAAAAGTATGATGAACGAGTAGTAGGTAGTAGTAGTAGTAGTAGTAGTAGTAGTAGTAGTAGTAGGCCTATACATATTAAGTACATACTGATACTTTGCGATTTCAGACACCGTCGTTTATGCACACGTGGGAGTGCTATCAAGCATCTCATCTTACTCCTTTAGCAATGACTCTTTACCAAAACTGCTAACTACTGCTAATAGTAAAAAAAGAAAATAGGAGGAGAAAATAATAGGAACACCTTTTAATATAATGCAGTCCAGTGCATCACCAAAAATGACAATCTTAAAATAACCGTTCTGACACATTCTCAAAACAAAAAGGATACTTACAACCTTAAAAAAAACTAGTATTCATTCCAGGTCAATTGTTTTTGTTTGCATTATATCTAATTTTCCACTGTGGTTTAGTTTGGGGTTATGGCATGCTGTAAAGCATGCATTTCTCCTTTAAAATAACAATAATGTACATTTTGTAAATACTGACTAATTCAATTTTTTTCTTAAATCAGCAGTAAAAATCACTTGGTCTGTATGTGATCATAGACCGACTTTTCTAGATTTAGAGTGTTTCAGTTGCAGCTGGCTCATCCAAACATGTGGTCCCCCCCATGGTCATCTCAACCTGTTACTACAGCTGAGCACAGATTGAAGGATTTTTGATAGGACTTCCACCTTCTACCTGCTTGTGTGTTCACTTTTCTGATGATGTACACACACTGGGGCTCATTTCAGAGATTGTGTAATATACACACAATTGATGTATTCTTGAATGTAAACACATGACAAAAATATATATTATACTGCATTTACACCAAGAATATGCTATCTTTATAAGTTTGCTTTATGGTGTTGTTTTTACGTGAATGTATCACCATGCAATGTTGAATTACCGTATATGAATAAAAATTGAAATACTAAGGTCTGTATTTGATGCCTTTTTTTCCTGTACACATGTCTTTTTGAATTAATGTATGCTTTCTGCTATGAGATCGTGCAAATGCGAGGAAAAAAAAATATGCAAACAATATTTCTGATTATAAAAAGCCTTGGCCTCGGGTGTAGCTGTGATACTTTGACTTACGATGGAACCTACTGTGAAGGAAACAGCATGAGTACAATGCACACCCTGTTTATATAGCTCACATGATTAATCTCTTGGTACAGGAAGAGACACATTGATATGCTGTTAAGCTTAAGAACATCAAGTTCTCCATGGACACAACAAGCACACTGTTGCATATATCATGTTTATTTTATTGTGATTCTATGAGGTCTGTTTTAAAAAGAGACTGCAAGTTGCATGCGATTGTGCACTTATAACAATCAGAAAGTAGCCAATAATATAGTGTGTAGGTGGTACAATTGGTATGTTAATTTTAGCATTATCGTGTCACTGTTGGCATCGTGATAGCGAACTTCACTGAACTGGCTTTTTGCTTTCGGATGAGAAGCCATTCTTTACTGTTTCAAGTGGGTGCATCCATGTTCAGTATGGGTGCCCTCAGTAGGCACTGAGCACCTTTCGGTAGCCTACCTGCAGTTTCATGCCATGCTCCTCCCAGAGAGCTATAGTGAACGCATTAGTTGAAAAGCTGCCAGCATGCTGTTTGAAAACTTGGGCTTTTTGTTGCGTGGGAGGGAGGCGATACAGACCTCTGCAGGATGGGAAAAAGAAGGTCATCCACGTGGGATGGAGCCTGCTGGGCAAAGTAATTCAGCAGCACTCAAACCTAGCGAAAACATACAGGCCACAGCTGTAGTTTTGATAATTTTTGCATCTTGATATCATTTTTTGTAAAATCAAATATCATTTAAATCCTGTAAATCAAATCGCTTCATTTGTCTCCGTCGAGAGTTTAAAGAAAGGTATGGTATAACGAACACAAACGATGATTTTTACATTTTAATATAATTTAAAAACAAATATTATAATTCCAACACAGTTTTTCTGAGAGAAAAAAAATAATTAGCTCTTTACGGTAGGTTTCCACACACCAAAATGTCGCTTCGCCCTCATAGAGCTCAGCAGTCCCGCCCCGCCTCCTTTTGGCATCTACATTTGCATATACAATCGCTTTTTCATGTTGTAGCTGGTTTTAAGTCTACCATCGACGGTTACAATTTTATGGCTTATACTCCAGTTGTCAATGGAGAATTGCATTGTATTTTTACTTCAGAACCTTCTGTGGGAGGGTCTGTTGAGCTCTATAGAGGTGGAATGGAGACAAAATTTGCCCTGATTGGGCGTAACGAGAGTGAATCGCCGATGCAAGCAAAACAAAGTTTAACAGAATTTACATTTTTTCAAATGAGGACCACTCGAGAACCAATCAGGTCTGCATGTTTGTGTTTGGAGGCGGGAGTTACAAAAAAGTCTGACACAGATGGTTGAGGTTATGAGAGCTGGATCATGAAAATTTGTATGTGATTAAAATGTTTCTACACAAACATTGGTACTTATCAACACAAATTGTGATTTATATGAACCACAGACTTAGTCACAGCAAATACACCACCAAATTGACTATTGTAGATATTAGTTTAAACACTCAAAATTTTTCAGTTAGCCAACAGGTCAACCTCTAGCATTTTCTGACATTGCATTTCATTGTGAGCATTCAAGGCAACCATAGGCTACATGGCCAGGTTACCAGAGCATTTATGAGCTAAAATTTTACCGTTGGTTTGCAGCTGTGCATTTTTACTGCCCCGTAACGTCTGATAGTGGCCGGGGGTGTTGTCAACATAGACAAACAAAGGCCGGCCTCAAATTAACCCTAACCCAAACTAACCCTTTTTGTAATCTACCAGCAATACCGTAGTTCCTGTAATTTATATAAATACCCGGTACATTTACGGGGTTCAAACTTACACAATGTTGGTGTTTTGACTAATTCTGACCCAAATTGCTTTGTCGCCCTCCCTGCTGTTATGTGGAGATATTTTTGCAAATGTCTCATAAAAAAATGAATGATTTCTGTCCACCAGAACGCTATGGCTTTTCTTTTAAAACATTTTATTTAAAACAATTACACTTATCAAACAGATGGAATTCAAAATAAAGGCCTGCCTCTAACAACAGCCAGCTAATATAAACGCCTGGTACCTTCAGCAGTACATGTAAATAAAGGCCCCGGTTTTTAATTTGAGGAATTACGGTAATTGGAAGAAGGTCGCTACCATTGTTGGTGCTCCCGGTGGGTTTACGTTTTTTTCAAACTACCTGCTAGCTATGCTACCTAGCTTCAATCCCCTGTGTTAGCTGTCTAGCAGTTCAGTGTTCTGTTGCGGTCTTGCGTGTTGTTTTTGCTACCACCCCCCACTTCCCAAGGCAAAATTTCGCTGGCCAAAAACAGCGATGTGTTTCGCTGTATGGAAGCGTACCATTAGACAATCATTTCAAACTCATATACTCATATGATACGTACACATTGTGGACATTCTTTATGTAAGCCGAAATAGCTCAGTTGGGAGAGCGTTAGACTGAAGATCTAAAGGTCCCTGGTTCGATCCCGGGTTTCGGCAGGTGTCTTTTAATGCAGAAACTACGCCACCGTGTCATTTCGATCATAATGTCACAATCGTGGGTCATAACTATCAAAATTAAAACATAGAACTTTGAGTTTCAAGTGCGAGGCTAGATACAAGTACACATTGTTCAAAGAGATTTCAACTTCATGCTATCTTGTATGATCATCAACCTACTGTAGTAGGGCTTATCATGCAGTGTCCACAGCAAAACATAGGAAATGTATTTATCTTGTTCCAGAATGTGAAAACTAAAAACATTTTAGAGTAGAGTTTTAAATTAAATTAACACACACAGTAAATTTAATAGAAAGAGATGAGAGAATTAAACTTAAAGGTCATGTGCAGAGCCTAAGGGCACAACTTTGGGTTCAACAGGGGGGGGGTTGAGATCTCCATTTCTGAACAAAATTGAAAACTTGAGCATATCAAACACTTCATTTTCTGCATTCTGGTGAATTTTTCTGCATCAGCTTATGATGCAAATGTCTTTATTTATGGAAAGAAAATTAAAATAGATTTTTTGGGGAGTTGCACTGGCCAGTTTTGACTATTGGGGGGTTTAACTGACAACAACATGAAGCCAGGGTCACAAACTGTTTAGCAACAGAAGCACAATATGTACAAAAAAACTCAAAACCAACTTTTTGCACCTGCTGATGAAACCTCCCCCTGATGTCCAAAACTGGAAGTCAGTGAAGACACTGAAAAATCAGTCAAAAAGAAGATGAAAAACCATGTGGTGGTCATGATTGGTAATGTACAGCACAAGACCCCCCCAAAATACACACATACAGTACACACACAACACACGCACACACACACATACACACAGAGGATCCCCTTTTTTGTCAATTTGTTGACTTTAAATGAAGTCTATGAATTATGACACAAATTATGAATCAAACAAAATGTATGTATGTAGGCCTGTATTATAAAAACGTCCGATAAAGCCGCTTATTTTGTTGTTGCTGTGAATACTTCTCTGTTCAAGGAACAAATACTCTAGGCTGTAGTCTTTGCATGGCTTACTTCTGTATAGTATGCAGATTTTATAACAGCAAGGGTTTTTATTGGTGAATGCTAGAAGGGTACATGCAGTACTGAAAGGAAGTGGGAAACCCCACTGTGAGGCAAACAACAGGATTATAATGTACAGTACTACTGTGCCTTAGAAGCTCATATGATGATGCATGAGCCTGAAGGCCGCTGGGCTGTTCAGTGCTCTTCAAAACAACCAGACAATGTTGGAAGGAATGTAGACACCCTAAAGCAGTTATGATAAATCAAATCAGTCTTTGAATAACATCAGCTCAGACCCTTCGGTGGTTAGTGTAAATGCCTACAAATTGCCTCTCTGCCCACGGTTCAACATCTACCACACATGCTGCCTGCATCTGCTTGCTCTTGCATCATGACTGACCTCTTCCATCATGGACTCCATGCAACCTTGATGTCTGGATCATCTGGACCTTCTGCCCAGTTTCTACCAGTCGGTCCCCGGACTGTCAAAGACAACCTGAGATTTGAACTTTTGGATTTGAACATCATAACTTGCACAAGTACAGCTCAATGTAAATGTGGTGGTTGGTCTGCTAAATGTAATGGAAGTTTACAGAAGATGTTTTGGGTCTTGACTTAGAAAGTTCACTATTATTATCATAATTATTATTACACATACAGTTGTGTTTTAAATCAATGCGGTTGTTCCTTGCCATGGTTAATCATAAAGCATATGTGTAAATAGTATACACATAGTTCTGTATAGTCTTTTTACTATGGAAAATATAAGTAAATTGATTTTATTTCTATGGTGGTTGTCACTGTGTGTCCCAGTAGCTTAGCAATAAAACTGGTGAGATTCATATGAGAGATGGCTTAAGTACCATGAGAGCTAACTGAAACATTAATCTTAATTTCAACATCATCATGTCTGACTTTGGATGCAGTGCACAGGCCTCTGTTGCTCAGAGACGGCACACTCCTCACGAAAGCCAAAATAAAACAACGAGAAAAAGGTGTGTGTGTGTGTGAATTTACAAGGGTCAGTGTACATTCATGTCTTGTAAAACCCTTAACTTTACCCTAAACATGCCGTTCATAATACCATCAGCATATTAAACCATACTGAATGAACAACTGAAGCGTAGCCACACATTTCAGAGGTTATTTGCGCCTTCTAATTTAAGAAACTGAATGTCTAGACACTAGATGCTAAAATGCTCATTTGTTATGAATAATGTGGGGAAACAATCTAAATCTCTTATAGTTGTCAATATTGCCGGGTGTATGATATCCCATGATAGACCGATATCTGGTGGCTACATCCACATATAGCACAGGTGAGGTTAAAAGTATTTTAGCAACTCTTCCACTTACAGGAAATAAACAGGCCACAGCTACTAGTTTTGATATTTTTTTGCATTTTAATGTATGTTAAAAACAAATACCATGTAAATCTGCAGTGACAAAAGAAATACATACCAACAAATATGAATGTAACAGTGTAATACAGGTGGGAGAAAAAGTATTGAATTATTTACTGCTGGTAGCTTCATCTATAATATGTCATATTTTATTTGTTGATAATATTTGTAATTATCTAAAATTATTTCTAACTAGTAGCCTGAATAAAGGCATCAAATAAATGTATTGCAGTTAAAGTACAATATTTCTCTCTGAGATGTAGTGGAGTAGAAGTAGGCCATAAACTATAATGAAAAGAAAAAATCAAGTAAAGTAGAAGTCTCTTAAACTTGTACTTAAGTACAGTATACTTGAGTTAATATACTCAGTTATTTTCCACCACTGAAAGATACTATAATAAAAGTAACAACAACTTGTTGTGTTTTGCAGGGAGCTAGTGCAACCAGTGACGACTGTATTTTCTTACCTTTATTACGTTTTTGTACCTTTATTTTCAAGTGTCAGTACCATCTAAACGCCAATGAAATGGCGTGTTCAATCTTTAGTAGGCCAATCAAATCGCTTAATTTGTCTCCCTCGTATTTACAAGCTGCCGCCTACTTTCCTCCGTGGTTTTCGAGAGGTAAAAGAAAGTTAAGGTAGCGAAAATAAAGAGGCCATAGCTAGAAGTTTGGATGTCTTTTGCAATTTCATTTAATTTACCTAAAATCAAATAATATTTAAATCCCAACACCGTTTTCGTGAAGCCGGAACGGCATCTATCTTCACCATCAGTCTACATTTCATCGATGGTGAGTCAAAGAGCCGAAATAGCTCAGTTGGGAGAGCGTTAGACTGAAGATCTAAAGGTCCCTGGTTCGATCCCGGGTTTCGGCAGCTTAGCTTTTAATGAAAAGAGTTTAACAGTTTCATGCAAGTCAATCAAATACGTCAAGATTGTCAAAGTAAATCAACCACTAAATAAAAAAAGCAAATAATCTTTAAAGAGGCCTCAACTACAGCTTGTTAATTAACAACCTACTATAGCACACCTAGAGCCTATCATAAACTGTCCACAGCAAAACATAGAAAGTGTCTATGTCTCTTGTTCTAGAATGTTAAAACTGATAAATACTTATTAATAAATTATCAACTTGGCAGCTTTTGAGGGCACAGGCAAAATCAAAATTTGGTATGATATTTTTTTTTATGCAATACAGATGGAAACTTCTGAATCATACAGTACAGGGCAAACAGTGCCAGAAATACATGGAGATTTGCAGCATTCATCATGTTTAGCATTTAAAATGACAATAAACATCAACTTGATGAAAGAGTATTTGAAAATATTTTTTGCTTTAAATGTGTTTGTAGAGGTAATTGATTTATTATTGTATTACTGCATTTTAAGAGGACAGAACGATTTAAATAATAATGCAGAAGCAGTACATTTAACAACCAGTAGATGGCAGGACTCATGCAGCGTTTCAGCTTCCTAACAGAGACACACGCATATTAACTGAGGTAGATTGTTGCACCTGTATACACATCTTTAGGTCAGTTTTGAGAAGAGACAGATTAAGCTGTATTTCTTATTTTGAATACCCCCATTCCAAGCTTATTTTCAAAAAGTAGCTTATTCTAATAGTTAATCAGAGCTGTAGCCATCTTGTATGGGTGTCTTTGGATTGTAAAACGATAAGAAGTTGCCTACTTTTTAAATCTCTTCAATGTTTTTTTCTTTATTAGTGCAAGGTGTCAAATCAGACAAACAAATTAGACAGGTGGGACAAATCATAAAGAGAGTAATACATTTTTTATTATTTTTGTACGTTTCTGTGCATGTATTGTATTAAGGTGTGTGGTGTGTGTTCATTTGCATATGTGTGACCAGAGAAATATGCAGGTATGTGTTGGGAAGAGGAGGAGAAGATAGGAGTAATTATATAAATAAACAACATAAATAAATGCATAAAAAGGAGGAAAAGTGGTGAAAAAAGAAAATACATACTAACACATATGCATGTAATATTATAATGCAGGTGCAAGAAAAAGTATTTAGATCTGTTGCATTATTTACTGCCGGTGGCTTCATCTGTAATATGTCATATTTTATTTGTTGATAATATTTGTAATTATCTAAAAATGAAAACTAACTAACTAGTAGCCTGACTAAATGTATCAAATAAATGTATTGCAGTAAAATACAATGTTTCTCTCTGAGATTCAGTGGAGTAGAAGTAGGTTATAAACTAACATGAAAAGAAAAAAATCTAGTCAAGTAGAAGTCTCTTAAACTTGTACTTAAGTACAGTACTTGAGTTAATATACTCAGTTATTTTCCACCACTGAAAGATACTACTATAATAAAGGTAACAACACTTTGTTGTGTTTTGCAGGGAGTTAGTGCAGCCAGGGACGATTCGCTTTTCTTATCTTTAGTGAGTTTTCGTACCTTTATTTTGAAGTGTCATTACCGTGGGCCGTCCCTAAACCTTTAGGAGGGATCTGGCTCATTGCAGGTCAATTCCAGCCTCACACATTGGCTGCCCCAAGGACTTCTGGGAGGGAGCCAGTCCAATAAGAGTTACTTTTTCTTTCTGGTTGTTGTAGTTTTAGTTGTATATACAGTATCTGATTGTGTATTGTCACAGTAATAATGATGAGTGTATTTATGTTGTAGAATGTTCAGTTGATCTAATAAATATAAATTAATAAGTGAACAGTTAAATAGCTCGAGGCAACTATGGGTAACGAAAAACATTTGTTCCAGATAGTATAATCTCTAACAACTGATATAATGACAGCGTGAAAGGTATGTTAATATGATGGGTTTGTGCCTGTATGTGCGAATGCAGAAAATATACATATATACACATACATTCACACACACACACACACACACACACACACACACACACACACACACACACACACACACACCACACACCAGAAATGCTTTTTAAATGTACCTACATTTGATGGATAAAAAAGTAATGTAAGAGTAATGTAATGCCAGCTAACCAGTAATATGCAGAAGGTAGCAGAGACAATTTTTTTTTTAAATTGAATATGTTTGTGTCATTTCTAGCTGAAACACTTTGGTGCAAAATAAGCAATTATGTAACAAAACAACACATACTTTAGGTCACATCCGAGATAAAATCGTACCAGGAGATACTCAGCAGGACTGCAGCAGGTTTGCACACCATCTCTCAGCTGTTCCAACCTGTCGTTGTGTAGATGCATTAGAGCCACGGTCCAAGAGAACAGGTCCAGGCCACGGGGCACCAAACAGGTCAGGGATTTGCGTCATTCCCATTGAAACCTGAATGAATGGCCAACCGGCTCTTTGTGGTGATGTGATAATCAGCAGTGCATTGATAATGAACAGACAGAGAGTGGTTCCGAGAACCAACAATGCAGGAGATTGCCAAAAGGGGATAGGAAAGGTGCAAAATGTTCTGTTGAGCTGCAGGGTTGTGTGTGTGTGTGTGTGTGTGTGTGTGTGTGTGTGTGTGTGTGTTGTGTGTGTGTGTGTGTGTCTGTACACATATTTATAAATCCTCCGAAACCCTCCCACAGAAACATAATTTTTCTTTAAAATAAGTGTTTTTTTAATACAGTAATGTACTGTGACCTTGCATGCATGCCTGCTTTTGAAACACACTGCCATTGTGTTTGAGGGGAATGATTCTGAGCTTATAATGTGTGTGTACGTCAATGCACTTCTGATTACTTATTTGTCACAGATCACAGACTAATTTTGAGTCTTTTTCTCTAATGGATGCTCTGTGTTGCTATGTAATTTGTCTCCATGTAACATCCTGTGCTGTTGGTTATGCAAGATCTCTCTCACTCTCTCTCCCCTTTGATTGTGCCTTGCACTGTGTGTTTCCACTGCTGTAGTACGGTTTCCTTGTGGCTTTGTTTCAACTGCCCTTGGAGACCTTCAAAGAATGCCTGATGATGCCAATCAAGCTCTAAACCCATTCAATTAGGTGGTTGAAAGAAATCTGCAGGTGGAGTACAGTCCAGACAGCTAAACGGATGCATGGTTGTAGTTTCAGTTCCAAGCAGCTCCTACAGATGCCCCAGCCAATCTGGCATTGCATGACAATATGGCCTCGCCTCAACATATATAAATAATTACAGTAATGCATAGTTACAGTAATGCAATGATAGTAAGCGATGGATGATATTGGTTAAAGTTAGCTGTGTAAAGTTTTCCCACACTGACAATTTTTCTAATATTTCTACCACAGCCATGGAATGTAGTTCAGCTTACTGCACCACCCTCTGCAGGCTGGGTGATCCCTCTGGTTGCTGTTCCCAATCCAGGCTGCCTAGCAGGGAGCTTTCTGCAGTACAGGTGAAAAACTGGAATCCAAATAATTATTTGTAATAATATATATTTTCTTTAATTACACAACATTGATGATAGGCTTAAGTGCCTATAGGTACTGTAGAAAGCCATGAGGTAGCCATCCGCTCAAGGATTCCCTCTGCCACATTCCAACATTAAAACATGAGGTATAAATACATGAGTATATGAACATATCAACAATTATTATAGTTGTAACAGCTTAGTTTTGTAGGCACCATAAAAAAGGTATGTATAAAGACTCTGGCCATCCAATATGTTATTGTAGGCCCAGCTTAATATGCAACTCTAGGTCATACAATATCTAAGTCCCTGCTCCATCTCTTTTTCAGCTGAGGGGTCATTGGCCTTAAAAACGTTGAAGACCACTGCTTTAAACCCAATGAGGACTTTGCCATGGCAAGTACCATCAAAAAGACTCTTCGCCATGGTAAGTACTATCAAAAAGACTCTTTTCTTCTACAAAACGTAATCCTACCAGTTGTAAGTTGGCAGAGCGCCACCTACTGGAACCGTCATTCTTCCCTTTCTTCCCCGCTTATGTATACAAGGAGAACTGGCATAAACCAGTTATTCACTTAATCAGACTAAGACCCTGGTCACTGCTGTGCATGTAAACACACGGTTGTGGTGCATAACAGTCAAAATATAGAAAGTAAGAGAACAGAAAGAAAGGTAATTAATATTCAGTAGTTGTTGCATGACTCAAAGAAGTGTGTTCCTAAATGGGAGAAATCTGGCATGCAGAAAAGTCTTCTAAGATGGTCTTGTGACAAAACCCACCATTATGCATACAGTCCAAATGTAACTTGGGACGGTTGTATAAGGGAACAGAGTATGACCTTACTTTTGTCCTTTGAGACAAAAAGGAGGCATTGTCTTTCAGACTGACTGAGTAGAAATTAACGAACCCACTCACTGTTCCAAGAACAAACTCCAAGGACAGTGGGGGGGCTTGTTTCTCTGTGTAATCTGTGTAGATGCTGTTGTTCAGATTTGTGTTGCTCTTTCTCTGAACGGCGCTGACCTTTGCAAATGCCTGGGTGCTGATTTACGTCATTAAGTCAAAGCTGCAATTGAGAAAGGTTTGCAATTGTTCTCTTCACCAAACAATGGGGCTGCACTTTAAGTGATTGTGTGGGGAAAAAATTGTACAATTCCAATATCATCAAGTCAGCTTACTCTGCTGTGGAAAAATCATCCCACTAGTTAATACATGTTTCGAAAATGCATTTTACTAGGAGGTCCTAGATAAAGTACTAGAAGAGTGTAAGCAAGGAAAACTAATAAACTATACTTTTTTTGTCATTCCAAGTACTGTGCTGCTTGCTTGAGTTCCCAACAGTTTAACTTTTTAATACATTTTAATAAATATTCTCTGCCTCTGTTGCTACTGTTGCTTCTATCACTCAATGTAGGAGCAGTTCACTAGCGCCTTGCTCTGCATGTTTCAAACCAGATGATGAAGATCACAGACATCATCTCCTGGAGATTGACGCTATCAGGTGCACAGTCTGAAAAATGTAAATGCAGCAGCACATTCACAATCACAAGTTTCTATGCTTCTACATTTCATATCCATCCCCCATTGACTCACAGAAGTTGCGAGGGTAATAACTGAGGTTATCGTTACCCAATGCACGCACCATGCCAACATGTCAGCAGAGCAGTCACAGTATTCATTGTGTTCAACATGATTCCTTCTCTGATGCGAATATGTGTGTGTCATTGTCAGTGTGTGTTTGAGCATGTGTACCTTTTTTGTTTACGTGGGTGGTGCATTTGTTTTCCACCATCTGTCAATCTGTATAATACTGTAAATGAGGAAATTTAAAATAGAAGCTAAGTAATATATGCAGGAGAGAAACTGAGATGAGAAGTTTACACTGTAAGGTTGTGTCCAGGAATCAAACATTTACATAAAGAGAAAGTGTCTCCTCTCTCTCTCTCTTCCCAACACACACACACACACATACACACAAACACACTACTAAACCTATTGGCAGGATTGAGTGTCCCTCTAAAGCGTTTGCCTATTGATATCTGTCTGGAGTGTGGGAGGCCTGGCAGCTCGTCTTCCCCACACTCAAGTTCATGACCTGTTACACTGATCATCAACCATTATACTGGACCTAAAACAGATGTAGTTTTTATTGGTTGGTTTTAATTGTGGTTTGTGTATAACATTAGAACAACAGTGAGCTTTTTAAAGTGCACTTGTTTGCTGTCTAAAGTTAAGAGCAGTGTGTGAGAAATTGAGGGTATGAAAGGAGCAAGAATAAAAGTACCAAATAAGCAGTTTGAAGACAGTAAGGTAACATGTATATCCCGTGAATTGCGTTTCTTTTCCAAACGCAAATGTGCGTAAGGTAAGTCATGGTTAGCCAATTTCTTGGACAAATTATTTACAACATTAGCTACAGTAAATAACGTCAAGGGTAGTTGGGGAAACATTGAGTTGAGGAAAAGACTGTGGTCATGTTTGCAGTCACCCGATTACATTTGGTTTGTGCAAGTGCAAGAATTTGTGCAACTTAAATCAATAAGTAGGTTATCTTTGGTTGTATCGTGGTAGCAACATTTATAGCTTTTCTGGACCTATCAGAGTGCTTAAACTCCCCAAGTGCCATTTTTCTTGTTTATATTCTAGGCAAGGCAAGGCAAGGCAGCTTTATTTGTATAGCACATTTCAGCAACAAGGCAATTCAAAGTGCTTTACACAAAATCAGTTAAACAGATAAAACACAAGTAAAAACAGTTAAAAATCACAAGCATTAAAAACCGGTAAAACACATGAATAGACAGTTAAAAACAAAGAGAAACATAAAACACAAGAATAAAATTTACAGTGCAGCATAAGAAATTTAAAGAAATGATTAGTCATTTAAAGAAAGGCAGCATCAAATAGAAAGGTCTTCAGCCTTGATTTAAAAGAACTGAGAGTAGCAGCGGATCTACAGGTTTCTGGGAGTTTATTCCAGATATGAGGAGCATAGAAACTGAAAGCTGCTTCACCCTGTTTAGTTCTGACTCTGGGGACAGAAAGTAGACCTGTCCCAGATGACCTGAGAGGTCTGGGGGGGTCATAGTGTAGTAGCAGATCAGCAATATATTTTGGACCTAAACCGTTAAGTGATTTATAAACTAGCAAGAGTACTTTGAAATCAATTCTTTGAGACACAGGAAGCCAGTGTAAAGACTTCAGAACTGGAGTGATGTGATCCAGTCTCTTGGTCTTAGTGAGGACTCGAGCAGCAGCGTTCTGAATCAGCTGCAGCTGTCTGATTGATTTTTTAGGGAGACCTGTAAAGACCCCGTTACAGTAGTCAAGTCTACTGAAGATAAAGGCATGGACAAGTTTTTCCAATCCTGTTGACACATAAGTCCTTTAACCCTTGATATATTCTTAAGGTGATAGTAGGCTGACTTTGTAATTGTCTTAATGTGGCTGTTAAAGTTCAGGTCTGAGTCCATGACTACACCAAGATTTCTGGCTTTGTCTGTTGTTTTTAACATTGTTGTTTGAAGCTGAGCGCAGACTTTTAATCGTTCCTCTCTTGCTCCAAAACAACCACCTCAGTTTTTCCTTCATTTAATTTCAGAAAGTTCTGGCACATCCAGCCGTTAATTTGTTCGATGCACTTAGTCAGTTTTTGTATTGGACTATAGTCCCCTGGCGATAAGGTTATGTAAATTTGTGTGTCGTCCGCATAACTATGGTAACTTATTTTGTTTTTCTCCATAATCTGAGCCAGTGGAAGCATGTAGATGTTAAACAGAAGAGGCCCCAGAATGGAGCCTTGCGGAACTCCGCACGTCATATTTGTACGCTCAGATGCATAATTACCTATAGACACAAAGTAATCCCTATTCTTTAGGTAGGATTCAAACCAGTTTAGTACTGAGCCAGAAAGGCCAACGCAGTTTTCCAAATCGGTCTAGTAGTATGTCATGGTCGACCGTGTCAAATGCAGCACTGAGATCAAGTAATACTAAGATTGAAATTTTGCCATTATCTGTGTTAAGGTGGATGTCATTAAAGACTTTGACAAGAGCCGTTTCAGTGCTGTGGTGTGGTCGGAAACCCGACTGAAAGGTATCAAAACTGTTGCTTAGTGACAAGAAATGGTTGAGTTGTTGAAAGACTACTTTTTCAATGATTTTACTTAAAAACGGAAGGTTTGATATTGGCCTATAGTTGCTCATTAGTGACTTGTCTAGGTTGTTCTTTTTTAAGAGTGGCTTGATTACTGCAGTTTTCAGGGCCTGTGGAAAGATACCTGAAAGAAGAGATGTGTTCACAATCTGTAGAAATCAGAAGTCAAACAATTGGAAACATTTTTGAAAAGTCCCGTTGGTAGAACATCAAGGCAACAGGTCGAGGTTTTCAGATGTTGAATAATGTCCTCCAGGTTTGTATGGTTGATCGTGTGAAATTCTGTCATATTGGAACTATTTTTGCTTGAACACTGTGACAACACATATCCTGGACTTGATATGGAGGCACTGACTGTTTGTCTAATCTTTTGAATTTTGTCTTTGAAGAAGGAGGCAAAGTCATTGCAGGCCTTGGTAGATAAAAGTTCAGATGCTACTGGTACTGGAGGGTTTGTTAACCTATCAACAGTAGCAAACAAAGCTAATTCTAGCATCTGGCCCCAGGCATGCAGCTTCTTGCAGTCCATCATTTAGCTCTGTTAATCTCCCAAACCTTTGATCTGGGAGCTCTATTACACAGACATACAGTACAGAGGTTTTAGCTGGGAAAACTAGGGTGCTCTTTATGTATATGTTTTCTAAGTTTATTTGTCTGAACTGATTTACCTTTCTACGGCCTTTCTCGGGGACCCTATGTATAGGTCTATACACCTTTGTCACAGAGACATTTTGGAAGTACAAACATGTACTGTGTCAAAAAACCTTAGATCAGATCTCCTTCGTGCCTCTCACAGTCTGTTTGACTCAAGGAAGGTGGCAGTTCCATTAAAGATTGGTCGATATCGCCACAGGAGTAAAGAAAAGCCTTCCTCTGAGATTAAAAATGTAGGGAAATAGACAATTGTCACTGGATATGAACAAGATGAAACCACATCAGGGTTGTCTTGTGTAGCGAAAGTAACACTGCCGGCACCTTATTTCAGGCCCAAGTATCAAAGCATGTCCTAGGCCGGGAGCCAACAGTGCTTCTTTGACCTCTCTGCATAATTCAAGTACTTATCCAATCCAGCAGGGTGACTGTCAGGGCTATCGTTCCCCTTCATGGCCGATCGGGACTTACCAGTTAGTCACCCTTTCTCAGTCATGGAAAGTGTGACGAGTTTTAATCTTGAGACTACATATGATAATCTCCTCACCGGCTTAATTTTTTTGATTAGTAGCAGTGAAAGGAGAAGTATGGTGGATTGCTGGCCTATGACAGGGAAACCATTTGGACGGAGAAGTAGAGCGTGGTGTTTGTGATTGAGAAGGTACTGAGCACGAAGGGGTTCCATTCAACAAGTGGCCGACCTGCTCAGGGCAGCTGTGGCACTATCCTAGGCCTTTGCCAGCCACATTTCTCCCTCCACCTCTCTCCATCTAGCTCACATCCTACCTGCCTGACAAATCACCTTTCATGCCTTGTCGGATACTACTCATGTATGTGTGTACATGCGCTGTGTTTTAGGTTCCGTTACTACACGTGAATTACTGAATTCTAATTTTTCACTGACGCATTACAAGTTAAGTTGTGGGGTTGGCCTCTGGCGGAAACACTGTTATGGTAGAAGAGCTCAGTGGCATGGAAACAACAGTTTCTATTTGGGTGGGTTGGTTTTGTTTTTGTCTGTGTGTGTCTTTAACCCTGTTGACCTTTTGTTCAACAACATATACAGTCATAACTGTCACAACTCTGAAGTGGTGTTCATGCATCTCTTTGTGTTTTGCAGGTAGACAGAGCCCAGCAGGAGTTGTCCTTGAAGCGCACTAAACCAGGACAAAGGCATTTGAGCTTCAGGTAGATAAGGACCTCACTGGTCCTTTGTCTGCAACTCACCCTCCTTAATTCCCTGCTTTAATCATTTTTTTTTCTTTCTCTCTGCCACCAGTCTTCCTCATTTGTTTTACTAGGCCAGGTCATTTTAGTGTTATGTAAGCACTGGACTGGGAGGTGCAGATGATGATATGGATAGATGTGGATCCAAACGTCCAGGGGGTAAAAATAAGCCTGTTCTTTGTGGTCCACTATGTTGTAACACCAACTAGCGGGGATGTCCATCTAAATGTAAAATATTGTCCTGGGTCTGAGATAAGTGAAGGGTTGAACATTGTAGGTGGATTTTGACAGAAAGTTGGTATGCTCTGTGTTAAGGTTTTATGTCAATGCTTCACAAGAAGGTCACCAGAAGAATAGACTCTCAGTCTGATTTAGAAGTCCCAGCCGGACCTTCTGTTGGAGTTTCATCAGCATGACCATGTCTCATAACATATGTGTCATAGCTCAGATAATCTGACGGGTAACAAACTATCTTGGGGAACTATAGTCTTCAGAATAAATGTCTAAATGTCCAGTTTTGCATAGAAGAGGCCGCAGAACGTTTCCACTGTACATCATTTAGCTGTCCTTACTTTCTGTCTCTCTGTGGGCCTCAGGTGTTCAATCATCATACTGGAACAAGGTCAAGCTTTTCCTATCAGCACCCAATCAGAAACCATCATCAGGCCCGGCACCCCAAACCCCAGGACTCGCGGTGCCCTCTCCACTACCCTGCTTATGTATCACCCGCACTGCTCATTATCCAGGTACAGAACTTAACCTCGGGAAAAAAGAGACAGAGTGACCAGAGGAGAGTCCGAGAGGTATCTTTATTTTAACATAACTGATGGATGAGAGGTTAATGGGAGATACATCAGTTGACTGTTGGTAATGGGGAGCAACTGAGGTGAAAAGTGCATGTTGAGACCAATGAAAAGTCTGAAAAGTTGTTAAATCTAATTAGCAACAAAGTTTCTAACTTGGCAACACTGCCCCACCCTCGCTGCTGTACAGAGGCTCGTAGAGCTGTGGATGTGGGATTGTCTAAAACACATACACACAAACGCACAGATGTTCCTCGATTTATAGTTATATGAAGTGCTTATTACGGTGGATGAATTCTGCTATTTGGGGTAGAGTAAGATTGATTGATGTTTACCTGACAGAATGGAGGGCTACATTAGTGCAGCAAATGTGTCGATTTTGTCTAAAGGGCAGGAAGGGGTCTTCAGAGGGGGGTTTGGATGGGTTTTTCTGTAATCTTTCTCAGAAGCACACCCAAGCATAAGCGCCAATACTGTGGGTGCTCCGGAGCTCAAGCACCCATTGAAAATACTGAGCACCCACATGTGCCAGACAGAAATTAAACATTGCAGGTGGTGCTAAGTGAAGCGTCTGTTGATGTTGTGATTGGTTATGTTGCTGTCAGTCCCCTGCTCAATATCCTATCCACCAATTACAGTGTCTCTTGCGTGCATGTGGAAAAGGTAATCAGAGTGAGACCAAATTGGACAAATTTGTTATTAAAAAAGCAAAACCTAATGATGCAAGTGCATCAACAACATCCACCACCAGTGCAGAGAGTTCCAGACATTTTTTTGTTTGTGTCGGCCGCTGTACATTTCCTAAAGTTCTGAAATGCAAACATTTTTTGACTACTTTTTTTTTTTAAAGGGCGTGAGCCCATGAGCACCCACGGAGGAAAACATAAATCGGGGCCTATGCACACAAGCACTTTAGTACAAGGCTGTCTGTGGTACAGTAGTCTATATACTTGATGTTCCACTTCCAGGATTGCTCCAGTGCCACAGGAAATTTCGCCGGAAGCCTGTCTTTTCGATTTCCTTCCGCTTTCTTTGTGTTGGAATTTTAAACTGGTGGATTTACGAGGACTATTGTTGACTGCTTCTCAGATCTCTGCATGGTAAGTTGAGACAGCTTGCTAGACTATCTGTCCAATCTGAATTTTCTCTCACACAACTATTTTGCAGTGGCTCTGTGCGGAGCTTAGCGCCACCCATGACGATTGTGATTGGCTTAAAGAAATTCCAACAAACCAGAGCATGTTTTTTTCCCATCCCGGAATGCTATGTGAACTAGCTAGACCGTACTCCGCTCTGCAGCGTGTTAATGATCTGTAAAAGCAAGACTAGTGGTACAGTAACACACTGCACTACTGCCAACACAGCCCACACTGCTTTGCATCACCCGTCAAAGTCCCTACCCACACAGTCTGTAAACACACTATGCACATGATCACAGAGCTTACTATAAATCTCCCCCACTTTTTTCTTACTTGTGCTACCATGGAGTTGTGCCATACTTGCTTTCCAATAAATTGATTTGGAATAATGCCACTAAAATAGCTCTATATATATTTCCTTTGGATAATAAATTATAGATATATACAGTACAAGGAGTTAAAGCTTGGTAGAAAAAGAAAATAGCTTGCTATGCATCATCAAATTGATAGTGGGTTAAATGATCACATGAAGCAAGTCCATTAATGGCTAAATGAACAACATCTAGGTGTAAGATCTTGTTCATTTAGCCCTTAATGGACTTGCTTCATGTGGTCATAAGCATTTTGCAGGCAACAGATTATTTCCTATCCTGGTTATGGTTATTTCAGAGGCAGAGGCAACCTGCACTGCAAACAGACTGAACAGCAGAGTCGAATCATCCAGCAGAGTATCACAGTAGCACACAAGACTCTTGTCTGGTAGCCCCAAGCGTCTCTAATTTCTGTCACAATAAATAGACTTACTAACTTTCAGGTGTCTATCCATTTATGTGACATGGCTTGTTTGGGCTTGTGGCTTACTTGCATTTGTTCTTGCATGTTAAGAGTATGTGCATGTATTTCAGTAGGTCAGTTGAAAGCCTCTAGTTGCGGTAACTGTACTCCGACTTAGAGCCTTATATTACCGTATTATGTCTTGCTCGTGTGTGGTCTTTTTCCAAGGATTAATATTCATCTGGGTAGAAGTCTGCAGGGGACCTTTGCATGCTGTGTTGATTTACAGTATTGGGTGTCCTGGATGAAGCAGTTGCTTGTCTTATCATAGCAATGATCAAATTTCTTTTAATATGAGGATTTTAGATTTTAAACCATAGCTTCACCTTTCCTGCAGTCTATCTTGTATTAGGCTCTACTCGTTCTCCCATCATGCAATCCTGTTGCTCCTTGTTTCATCTGCTTTTCCTCGGTGTCCCGATCTTACTTCATCCAGTCTTCCCATTTTTTTTGTTGTTGTCATATTATTTTCATATTCTGAATTGCCTGGCTCTTTTATCGGTAAGGCACTGTCAACCTTAGACACACATGGTTGACCAGTATGTTGTCACCATTGCAATGGTCTGTCCTTTCTTGGTAAAACATAGCTGCATCTAAATTCTGTTTGGCTATGTACAACAATGAAAGGAGTGTCTGGAGAGAGCTTTGGTCTAGAGACACTGAGGGCATGCCATTGTGTTTATGTCAGTGCCCAGCTTAAAATACTACACAATAAGGTGCATGAGTGCTATTATTTATGGAAAGAAAGATGCATCTTTTTATATTTGCATACAATAGAGTGAGAGATGTGCCAAGGATATATGCATCCCTCCCCTCCATTCAGTCACCTGAGGTACGGTGGTGGAGGCTAAGAGTTGACACACTATGTCAGGAATTCTCACACAGACACCACACACACACACACACACACACACACACACACACACACACACACACACACACACACACACACACACACACACACTGACAAACTGACAGATATTTTGACGCACTTCATAAATGAAATAGGTGGATATACATATATAATAAGTAAAACTTCAGACTGAATGGGATTTGATACACCTGAACTCAAGTAATTTCATATTTTAAACTCTGATGGATCCCAAATTTGTTGTGACAGTGGGCCAGGTCGGAATGTATGAAAAATAGAATGTCACAACTTTATGCCTTGAGACAATACAGTGCTGTGAACACATAAATACAACAAGCTAAATTATCAAATATGAATGTATTCATTTAATGTTAGGCCCCTTTTGCAGAAATGCTTGAATGATATGATTGCACTGAATCCAGCTTTATATAACTGTACCAGGTACAGTCAGTGATCTACATTTAAGAAATGTAGGGCATGTTCCAATCTAATTGAAATTAATCTAAATGTCATGTCTATTGTTAATCTAGAGACTCAAAAATGCACTTATAGTATATATAATGGATTGCTAGTCATTCATTTCAATCGTCCCGATTGTGATTTTTATCCCAATGCCATTCTATTTTGGCTATGGTTGGCAGGAATGCCCTCTCTCTAAAATGAGTTTGTCAAAAATCTTCCGTCACAGGCAAGAGGAGTTGCAGAGGTCTAGTTTTCTCTCAGAACACTTGAATTATAGTATGCTGAAAGGTTATTATGGAATATTTTGCCCAAAGAGGCAAAAAACTGCCTTCCCCAACTTCAATGGTATATCTATTGTGTGTCGTATGGACCTGCAGGCATTACTGTATCACTCAAATTACTTTGTATTTGAAGACTGAAGTAAGAACATAAGCAAAAAATAGAATATTATAGATTACCCTGAATAGCTTACCCTTTCAGGTCAAAGATGTGTTGACAAGTGAGTTTTTTTTTTCCACTTCAATGTCTGTCCTCTTGGCCTGTGGTGGCAGCCAGTGAATTGTTTCCCCTCTGTCTGATCCCTGTGTTTGTTGTCTCTTGCATTTGGCATGCAGCAAAATGTTTATTAATAGCTAGTCCACAGCCTGAATTACCTACAGCATGTTGTATTTTTAGTGGGGGCTTAGGTGTTGAGCATGAGCATTTGGTTAGCGGGTTTATCTGGTGTGATAGCATGTGAGGAGATCAGTCTGGAAAATGACCCCACAAATCACCACACAGGTAATGTCAGCTTTTCTCCACTGCATTGTGCCAGGCAAGCAGAGGTAGAGCTTTTGTGTTTGTGTTTACATGTTGTTGCAGGGATTCATTGTTTTTGTGTGTTTTGAATGTGATTTTTGTGCATGTGTTGCTCTGTCTGACTGCATGTGTGATCTTCATGGCTTCCGAGTTTTCTGCAGGCATGAGTGTAAGTCAATATGTCTACGCACGTTTCTCCTTGGACACCGCCTAAATCGGTCCAGGTAAATCCAGACTCAAGCCACCTCATACAGATTGTTTGTCTCATCCTTAATCTTTTAAGGCTCTTGACGTAGGTCAGCAGTACAAAAACACACAACAAACTAGTTCTGAGAGGTCAAAACCATGAAAATTACTGAGCATGCACAGAACATGTATTACATTTTAATTTAAATATGGAAGAGTAAGTTGTTTGCTTTGAAGCAATGCAACTATGCAACTTATCCAAATATATTTGTGTGTGTGTATGTATGTGTGTGTGTGTGTGTGTGTGTGTGTGTGTGTGTGTGTGTGTGGTGTGTGTGTGTGTGTGTGTGTGTGTGTGTGTCTGTGTGTGTGTGTGCATGCCCTTTGTTATTTTGACCTTCACAGTCCCCTCTAATGCCTCTTTAGTTTTATATCTAAATTCACTCACCACCATCATATTAGCCTCCTCCTCCAGTGTCTGTTGCCACACATGGGCAAAAGACAGACCTCACCCACACTTCCTTCCTGCACTCCCCTCCCCTCACCCTCACCAACCAGCGTTCTCGTTAATACAGACATATCTGATGATCACATTTCTAGGATGCCTGAATGTGCTGTAAAGCGCTCTGGCGCTACCACAGCCTTGGCTTTATGTGTAGCATGTACAGTCACTGCAATGAAGATGGATCCAGTTTTGTTTTCTGGTCCTTTCTGTGGGGTTTTAGCAAGATATTCTCACAACAGTGCTGATGTTCTTAAGGGGCTGCAGATTGTGCACATGATGTACTAGCCAAAAAATGCATGTGTAGGAAACTGGGTGTGATTTTAAATCGCCAATTGTCAGTGAATAATTTTTGCTGTAGTTTAAGTTCCAAAAAGCTGTTACTTTGAATCTTGTTGCTGTAATAAAGGAAGCTAGACACACAACAAACAGCAATCAGTCTGAGAGTAACCATTTATAATAATTAATGTAGATGTATATAAATTAATATTGTTGGATTACTATTCCTTATTTAATGGGTATTCTATTCTGTTCTATTCTATTCTGAGTATTTTGGGGGAGACACGTTAAATAATATAGGCTAATATTATAAAAGAGAAAAAAACTCAGCATTCAAAGATTGATTCTGACACTGATAACCATGGAAACGATCAAAGCTTTGAAGCATTTGGGTCAGTTCTAAATTAAATTGAAATATGTGGGTCTGTAGAGTTGTGTTATTTTTTATAATAGTTATTCTTGGCATATCCCACTTTTTAACCAGGAATGTGACCAAATATTTCATTGTATTGCAGATGAAGAATCTTACATGTTTAGCTCTTGCAACAAATAAAAACCCATTTTGCATGTGCTTGAAACAATTCTAATTATATAAAGAAATAGTGATGCTTGTTATGTTAGGTTGTTAAAACACTGACACTGCGAGCTGGGTTCAGCTTTGTCCTTCCTCCTTGTTTTTATTTTTCTTTCCTCTCTCCCTTCCACCAGACACCCCCCTCCCACCCCTGTCTTTGTTTGCTTGCTCCTTTCCCTGGAAGGGTTACCACCCAACAGCCTGCTTTGGGTGCTCCTGATTGGAGGATTGCTTGTGATGAGGGTGGGCCCAGTTTGAGAGCTTCACCAGTGGAGAGCAAGCTCTCAGCTTCAGAAAGCATTCGGTCTGAAGTGTAGGCACAAGCAGGATCTGTCTCTGTTTGGTTTAGCTACGTTTAGAGGACTTTCTCTGGCTTTCTGTTTCTACTCGGCTACAAGAACTGCCAGACAAGGAGTAAAAAAAGGAATTAAACATCCACTTAAACTTGGCATTTTATTCTGTTTCTCTTCTATTTCCTCCTTCCTGTCCTGATGCCCACAGTGGTGTGGTCAGGGCGAGAGGATGGGTCCGGCCGTGGAGGCACAGTCCCAGAAGGCCATGGATTTAGAGCAACAGCAACAGCAGCAGCAGCAGCAGCAGAAGCTGCAGCACCAGCAGTGCTACATGGAGAAAGGAGTGATGCTTGAGCCCTTCCTACACCAGGTGGGGGGGCATTGCTGCGTCTTAAGCCTCGGGGAGCAGACCATCTGTAAACCCCTCATCCCCCGCGAACATCAGTTCTACAAATGTGTGCCTGCTTCCATGAGGAAGTTTATCCCCCAGTATAGAGGTATTGCAAACTATCCTGTTCTAACCTGTGTTGTGGCTGTTGTTTTTTGTTGTGTTGTTATGCATATCTCTTTATCCATTTCACTGCTGTATGTGTGCAAATCAGCTGGGAAATTAAGTTTTGCAGGTTGTGTGTAAAGTGTACATTTTTAAATTTTTAGGAAAAAAGAGCTCCCTGTGTGTTGTTTTTCAAATAGTACCACAGAGTGCTGCAGCTGAGACTGCAAGTTGGCCTCCTAGAAACAGGCCAGACAGTTGTGATGTCCTGTTTGTAGGAGGTTGTACTAACACAGGTAAGTCAGGCTTACCCCCATTTCTTTTTCTGGAAATCCACTATGAGGTCATCTGAAAAGGTCAACATAGGCACGAACACGGGCACTGATGTTAAATCAGCCTCATATTTTCTATTTTCGCTTTCCGTTGCTTTGCTATTAATATTTTCTGGCAACCGTGCTTTCATTTCAGCAGTTTCAACTCATTCTCCTTGTTTTTTACTTCCAATCTCAGTCCTCCCTCCTTATTTCCCCTCCTTATTTAGCCATATTATGGAACACCATGCGGAGGATAGGCTGTTTATGATACAAACAAGCTTTGGGAAACCTTTGCTATCCTGCTGACTATTTCTTGTTGTGCTCTTCATCTATAGCTGAAGCCTGTAGACTAGCATCATGTATTTTTCTGTATGTGTGCAGTGATGCTCTGTGGTTTTAGTATGATATTTATGTACTGTATACTGCTCATCATTTTGTGTGAGATTGAGTTTCTGGTGGAGAGTTAGCTGAGAAGATCTATGCACTCTCATATCTGTTTGTTAAAAATATCGCTACACCCTACACTACACGCTGGTAAGTGTAGATTAGCACAAACCCTGGAAAATGGCTCGGTAACAAATAGAACTCATATTTTGTAGCCTTGTGTCATTTGTGTTTGAGCTGTTATCTTCTATGTTGCTTTTTAGCATTAGACCTATTTAAAAGCATGGTCTGTTTTTTTGTATACAAATTACCACCCACTGCCTGCATATTGATATTGATTGATTGTTCTTTCATTCTGTCCTTTTCTGAGTTGCTTTGATAGCTCACTATCTCTGTCCTGTCCACTGTTATAGTTTTGTCCAAGTATCGTTAGGACAGATGTCTTAAAGAGATGTGGATGTAGACCCAAAGTACTCTGTAAGTGTACCGTAACTGCTCCAACAAAGCAGCAAGATGGGAATAAGAGATTCTTAGTACTTGAGAGCTTGTGTTATCTTTATTGGCAGCTTTATTGTGCTTTGATTCTTTATAAGAGACTTATTCTCTTCACTGCTCCATGACACACATGTCTAACAGGTGTCTTTCTGTTTCTTCTATGTTCTACTCTCAGGTGTGGTGTCAGTGAGCTTTGAGGAGGATGAAGAAGGAAACCTTTGCCTCATTGCTTACCCCCTCCAGAGTGACCCAGCAGTAGATCTCATGTGGGGGAAAAAGATGGCATCCTCACCGCTTGTGGACAGCAAAAATCACAGCACAGATGGCCAAAGCCGCCACTCTTGTAAAGACAAGGACAAGAGGTGAGAGATAAAGTAGGGTTAGTCAATGCATCAACAGGCAAGGGCAAAGGGAGTCACTTTCACACTTAAATCAAGGCTTCAGATCACTTCAGAACCAACCATGTTGTATTTAAAACCATCTTTAGTTTCCTATGACTGGTAAAGAGAACTGTATTTTGTCTGAAGACTCATAAATTGATGATTAACACACATTGACTTACACTTACAGCTTAAGTTATAAAAGGCTCTAACTGTTAGAGGCTGATCCTTAGCCTTGGCAGTTAGAGAGAGGATCACAGCCTCAGGGTTACATAACTGCAATAGATTCATGTCCATGCATATACATAAACACAAAACTTAGTCAGTCCTGTGAACTGTGAATCTGAGACCATTGTGTAAAACAAATTGAAATATTTCCTTTATTGATGATATGAACAATTCACAAAGCTATTTTTACAACACAAACACCTGTTTGATCCATCTGCGGTGAAAAACAGACAAAATAAAACAAGATAGCCTACTATCATGTATTCAAGCAAATATATTTGCAAAGAAAACTTTTGTTTTAAAAGTTAGTTTTTATTGTAGGTCTAAAGCATGTTTTAAAGGTCCAATTGCTATTTACTGTAATAAATCCAAAAATGACCCCAATGCATCATTGCATATTAAGTAAACATGCTACGTTGAAAGACTATCGTTTCTGACAACACTGCTAATGCCAGTATTTTCTCCTTTTGTAATTTCCGTTCCGTGATAGAATTTCTGTTTGCGTTTTGGCCTGTGCGTTAGTATCAATTGCCCAGTTTGACAGCCAGGCCGGGTTGCCAGATTTACCTGTAAAACCAGCGTGCTACAGATGTAACGTTAGTAAAACCGTGAAAGCAGCAAACAAACGATCGGGATCGGGATCAATGGAGATAAATTCTACCTGACCTAAAAAAAACTGGTATGTTTCTGACAGTCGCGTACCCAGAGAAACCCCGGATAAATATTGGAGATGAATTTGAAAGATTGCGGCAGTTTAAAACCCAAAAGGAGGCTGAGTTGGCTAATTTCCTCCTGAACAGGTAATCATTAGCTTCAGGATAATTTATCACATTGCACTTTTAACCATTGTGAAAGTTACAATAGAACGTTTTGCATGCTCCTTCTGCAGAACTATTTGTCACTTACAATTAGATTTATTCCGACACCTTTTAATTAAATCTGAATAGTTCTGTGCGTACTCACATCCTATGTTTTGTCCTTAACCGCCACTTCTGACGCAAATTTGCCACAAAGTTTTATGAATGAGGCCCCTGACCTGGAATGGCGGAACGGCTGGAAGGCTGATACTTGATGCGAAATATATGACAAGGTTGATTTTAAATGTTTTTTAACGGACAATAGGGACTGAAAGATACAATTCCACTGGGTTCCTCTTTATATCATTGCTGCCCTTTTGTTTTATGTTCTGCTATCCACATAAGTAGACTATTTTAAAGCTATAGTGAGTAGTTTTTGTCTCCTCCATGAGGAATTACAACATAAATGTCGGTGCATCCGTATGACACTATTATGGAATTTTTATTTTTGGAGGTAAGAAATACATCAATCACAGGATCACCATGCTTTGAATGGAAGTGTGCACCACTATGTCTACATGCAAGCATGTACAATGTACAGTCACTGACTGAATGCTCATGAGATGATGGAGCAGACTTGACGAAGGAATTTCCTGAAAAATAATGACTTTCTCTCTCCGTCTGCCGTCCAGTGATCACAAACTGGAGGAGGAGGCTGAGGTGTTCTACTACAGACTGGAGCGCAGTCACAGTAATGCTGTACCACAGCTCAAACAAAAACCCTGGACCGTCACACTTCAACAGCAGCACCTGCAGAAGTTAAAAGAGGAGGCCATGCACTGCAACCAATACAGTATCCTTTCAATGACTGTTAAACTACACTGATTTTCTATTTTGGCAATTTTCCAGATTACAGTGGAACTAGACAGGATTATTGTTCATTGGTTCCAGGGACATGGCATGTGCCCCAACCAACTGAGCCACAAGGACACCTCAACACCTACCTATTTACATGCAGTTTAAAAGTATACATAATAATCAGAGGCTCCAGCATGCACCTGGTGCCTGTTATCTAATACAATGTCTAGCTAACAAAGCCTCGTGGAGTTGTGCTTCCAAAGCCACCCCATTAGTTCCTTTATTTTGCTATGACTTGCCTGTACAGTCAGTATTGTAAGGAATATAATGTTCATGTTAATGCAGTGAAACCTGTGGAAGGAAAAGCTTAGAGGTACACATGTTTTTTTATCTAACCATCTCAAGCAGTTGTATGTTGTACGTTGACTAGTATAGAAGCCACTGCTTTTGGACTCTGGCCTCCTTGACTCAGTTTATCAGAATTCATCCTGCTGGAGAATCTGACATGGCGCCACACGTTGCCGTGTGTGTTGGACGTGAAGATGGGCACACAGCAATATGGAGATGAGGTCACGGAGGAGAAAAAGGCCAGGAAGAAGCGCAAGTGTGAGAACAGCACAGCACCCGTAATAGGAGTCTGCCTCTCTGGCATGCAGGTGGGCTTTGATCTAACACTGGCTTTAGTGTTTATGGCTCTGTCTTAAAGGAAAAGCTAGACATTTTGAGAAATTGCTATTGCTATTGACTTTCTGGTGAAGAGTTAAGAGGAGAAGATCTATACCACTCTCTAATCTGTTTAATATAAGTGTACAGCCAGCAGCTGATTAGCCTAGCTTAGCTTAGGAAACTCCCAGCACCTCTTAAGCTCTGTAATTTACACATTACATCTGGTTTGTCTCATTTTGGAACTATTCCTTTAATAACCTGACTACCATGTATTGTGATGAATGCAACAAAGCCCTAAAATTAGCACCTGCCAAGCATCAAAAGGCAGTAAGATTTATCTTTGGCCATTAAATCAGTACAGGTCACCCACTGGCCATTAACTATTTGAGAACAATGCAACCTCTGTTCAACATCTCTGACAATGACCAATCCAAACAGTGGATCTGTACAATTCGGAATACGTTTGCCATCACTGCCATGATTATTTAAACAGAAACTAGGAAAATATATGAATAAGACACAAACCTTGTTGTAAAACTAATTTAACTAATTTTGTTATAGACATAGTCACTATTCCTTTTCTTCTTTTCAAACCCCTCTTTGTCTCTCCATCCCTTCAGGTGTACCAGTATGACACGGGCCAGCTGATGTTTATGAACAAGTTTCATGGCCGCAGGCTGACTGTGCCAGACTTCAAAGAAGCGTTGTTCCAGTTTTTTCACAGCGGACAGCGTCTACGACGCGAACTCTTCGCCCCGGTGCTGCAAAGGCTCCAAGAGGTGCAAGCTGCCCTGGAAGCCTGTGAATCCTATCGCTTCTACTCCAGCTCCCTGCTCATCATCTACGACGGAGCGCCCCACCAAAAAAGCACTGAGGACGACCTCTCTGAAGAAGAAGAGGACGAGGAGGTGGAGGCTGAACCAGAAATGGAGGAGGAAGATGAAGAGGAGGAGGTGGGTGAAGAAGCAGGTGCACTTGGTTTTTCTCGCAGGCCCTCCACGTCTAGCGACGGCAGCACCAGTGGCGGGATCTCAGGTGTCAGCCAGGCTCGCTTGTCCCGCTCAGACCACCGTAGCCCTTTGGTGGATGTAAGAATGATAGATTTTGCCCACACTACCTGCAGACATTACGAAGGGGACAGTGTGGTGTACAAGGGCCTGGACAGTGGCTACATCTTTGGTCTTCAGAACCTGATCACCATCATCTCCGAGCTGGAGAACCACAGCACGGACTGAAGACAGACGTGACACACACACATTCAGACACAGATGCACAGAACAGGACTGGACTACAGAAGCGGAGAGAGTTTTCTCCTCTCTACTTCTTAATTAGACCATGTTGTAGCTGGCCTTTCATTGGACCCAGTTCCTGTTTCTGCCGTTGGTGCTTCTCATGTTACTGTTGTGTGTGTCTGTCTCCGGGATATAAAAGAGATCTGCACATAACATAGCTGAGACATCTGTGTGACTGATGCAGTGATTTACCCATTGTCATCATTCTGTTTAACCTGGTTCACTGTTGGGACCAAAAGGGTAGGCAGCAAATAAAAGCAGTTTGAAGTCACGAGTCAGTAGAAATGTTTTTCTTACTTCCGATTCCAAAGAAGACGTCAGCATTTTGCACACACAAACCCATTCTGTTGTGTGTTTACACTAGGATGGGGCAATGTGAGAGAGCGTATATGAGGACAGAGTTGATGGGAGGAAAGGTAGTGAGCACCCCCTCCATTCTTCTTTATTGCCTGTTCATTCTGCCATCCTTTCTTGTTCATATTTACTTAAAGAGACTATATTCATATAAGTATCAGGGAAAGATTATATAGAGTTAGTTCTTTATTTGACATATTTCATGAAAAAAACAAAGTTAAAAAAATTAAGCAAATGAAGAGTATTACATTCCATGTTATTAAGGTTATGATAATGACATTAATTAATATTGTTATTTGAAGTGTTTAAATACCTCTACCTTGTATGTATGTGCTGTCCACAGTCTTGGGGAAGAAAATAAAGGACTTGGGTTTGTGTTCAAATCTGTGTCTTCTTTTATATGTGCTGCTACTTGTTGACAAGGTCAGGAGCTTAAAGAAAGAAACCAGAGACGTCCTGTTTACGGGAAATTTAAATGTTTGCACAATTACATTTCATGAAATATCCAGGATGGGAGTTTGTCCCTTGGGTCGGTAAACAAATGACAGCTTTTTGAGCATGAGCCAGAACAAGCACACAATGACTTTAATTCATATCTCTACAAATAAAGTAAAGCACAGACACTCTAATCTGTAAAAGTCTAGGCCATACCGTAGTTACACACCACATAGGGCTGGGCGATGTGGAGAAAATCAAATATCACAATATTTTTATCGTAGTAGCCAATGTTGCATCACAGCCTCAGGATCAGTAGGCTGCTTTTAACCATCAAAATTATCCCATTCTATCATCATATTGTATAGTGGGGCTCGAAAGTTAGGGCATGTATGCATATGTATATTACACCACAAACATACTTAAGATTCACTGTTATTCTAAATCATAGTGTTTGCATACCACTGTATGACACGTGTGCATGTGCGTCCTCGTAGCCCATTACTTTGTGAATGTCGCCGCTTCAAATGGATCAGTTGCAGAGCCACAGTTAAAATCTCCATGGCAACAGCGACCTTTGCTGGAAGTGAAACAGTGTCATAGCTTTTTTGGGTGACAAGAGACACTCCCCCATTCATCAAAATATGAATGCACTCTGTCAATTTTTATTCATTCATCAAGTCTGCTTCATCATTTCATGAACTTTCAGTCAGTGATTGTACATTGTACATGCTCGCATGTAGACAAAGTGGTGCACACTTCCATTCAAAGCACACGGTCCTGTGATTGATGTCTTTCTTACCTCCAAAAACAATAATTCCATAACAGTTCCATACTTTGCATGGCAAATGTTGTCCTTTACAGTTCCAATTGGAGTTCAATGTCTTGCATGATGCAAAATAATTTCCCTTGTTTGTTCACTGCCATCAACTAATTTCCTTATCTCTCAGCAGTTCACTCATTATATGCACCCTCGTGATTATCTAATAACCTTGAGGCACTTATTTGCTTATTGCACTGTTGAAAGGCAGCTAACTAGTCCACATTTCTCCTGCATATGGGTGACTGTCCAGATCAAATTTAAGCTTCAGTACCGTTGCTCCACTTTCCTCTTGGCTATTTGATGTTTGTAGGACTTGTCCTTGACATCCTCAGATGTGACAGACAGGACCCAACCATTAGGAAAAACATGCAAAGCTTTCTATTTTTCATTTTTGGGTGTTTGCATTTGATGCTGCATGTATGTGAATTTGTGCGTGTTTTACACCTTTTGTAAGTCTTTGAATTTATTTTTTATTTTCTCACCCTGAATACTGATAGACGATACATAATTTAAGCCAAATTCCTCTTGCATAAACTCACCCACATCCTCTCTTTTTTTACATGCTTATAGACGCAAACAACAACATCACATGGCCTAGAACATCACACACTGTTTACCTTTTTTTAGGCGTCTTTGGTTAAGAAGGGAAATGAATGAACACAACCAATCTATGTGGTCTGGAGGTTGTCAGAGCAGCAGTTAGACTCTTTAATGCAGCATCATAATGTAACACTGCAATATTTCATTTAATTTCTATTCATCTGTATATCTGTGTTTATATACTGTCTTTTTATGTAAGGGTGTTTATTGTGTAAAATGTTTGTTTTATTACTATCATTATCATTATTACAAATAATTCTTTTTTTCTCTTTCTTTGACTTTTGATAGAGAATTCATTTTTATAAAGTCTTTTATTGCTTATTTCTTTGTAGCTGTTTCTTAATTAGTATAACTTTCCTAATTAGTATAACTTTCATGCTTATTATTATATGCACATTTAACAATACTATGTTTCTTTCAAGCCGTGTCTGTGTTTCTTCAGTCGCTGCTGCCTAAACAAAAGGCAATAAATGTCCCACTGTTGCATATCACAGAAGATAACAAGAGCCTTAGATCCGAGGTCAGTTAGAGTACATGCCAGCCCAGGGTTTCTGGCGTAGGCATTAGACCCCTCCTTACATCAACACCTGTGAATCTTCTGTGTGTGTGTGTTTGAATAAAGGGACAGAGCTGCAGAGAAATTGTTGAAGTTCCCACTAGAGCTGCGCTGCGGAAAGGCTGCTCTGGTGGTGGCTTCCCTTTTGCAACTGTCAATTAACTGCTCATTTGCCGTCTGAGTCTCGTTTTCTTGCTTGACCGTCATTATTTAGTAAGTTAAAGTGTTATGAACCTGACAACTTTACATATATATTTTTTTCTATGCCTACTTGATGTGTATTTGTGTTATTCTGATATGTGTGCATTTTCTCCTTCTTTGAGCTGCTGTAGCACAGGAATGTGTGGGATTAATAAAGTCTATATTATCTTGTCTCACATATGAGCCTCCGCACCCCAGCATCCTCTCTCTGCCATCTAATAATTGCTACCTTCTCAGTCTCTCAATTTTGCGTGCAAGCATTTCATGTTTCAACAAGTCAACACTGTTGTGTCCAAGGTACGAGGTGCCATTCAGCTTTCCCTAAGACAGCACTAATCAGTCATACCAAAATGTCTTTGTACAGTATTTTCATTAGGTTTTATTGTGTCTTTCTCAAACACTTTTTTTTACACTTTGTTTAAAAGAATAGTTTATTGAGTAGAACACAATGCCCAAATGAGCAGCGTAGTGTCGAATAAAAGCAAATAAAAACTTTAGGAATACAGCCAATTTTGTTTGTGCTAACTTGAGTTTACACAATAGTAACAAGCTCAGCACAGGCAGTTACATAAGAGGATCACTAGTGTTATGAGGGAGAGGAGAAAGCCAGAAAAAAACGACAAAATTAGCATTTTTACTCTTTCTCACTCATATGCAGACAAAACAAATGGTTGTGGTCGTGTAGAGATTATTCTCCTGACTTGCTTAAATTCTGCTAATGATCTGTGAATGTGATTGAGTACACCAAAGTTTGTTTTCAGGTGAGGTCCGAAGAGCTTAAAGGTTGTTGTGCTTTAATGTGAGGATGGTTTAATAATAAGACTGATACCAGGAATTTATGCTACAGATAAATCCCCAAGGCTCCTTGGGCTGCACTTGAGTGACAGCTTTGACAACACACAGGTGATCTCTCCATTTAGCTAATTTTGTCTATTAAAACCAACTGGCTGCACCTGTGATAAATAAGGGCTGTTATATTTAAAAAAAACAGTTCCCTTCCTTTTACACATACATGCAGTACGAGCAATGATGTTTAATAAAGATATTGTGTGTACACACATTTTGTACAAAAGGATTTATTATTAAATGCAGCTCCCATATGTTGCCCTGATTGAAGCAATCAGACAACTTGTCACAACTCACAAAGACATAGAGTCTACAGTCATGCTAGCAGATCTGTGAGACTTTACTTTGCACTAAATGCTAATATCAGCAAGCATGCTAACATGCTCACTATGATAGTGCTAACATGCTGATGTTTTCAGCCAATGTTAGTCATATATAAAACCTTTGTTTATCATGTTAATGCATGTCTGTACAGAATCCCCTGGCAATGCATTCAATGGTTAGACTGGGATATTTTAATCTGGACCAAACTGGTGGACTTTACTTACCAACAGACATCAGCATCCTTATGGCCATGTTGCTAGCGTGGCTAGAAACAATTGTAACTCAAAGTTCATTTAATAACTTTTTGTGGAACTTACAGGAGAGAAAATAAAATGTATTGTTTTGTTAAACTTCTGTTCCTATGGTTGAGAATGAACTTTCAAGCTCAAACTTGAAGTATAAACATCAATCAAATGCTAAAAAAGTATATAAAAGTAAAAATGGTCTATATCATATAAATAAAGAATATAAAAATAAAAAACTCGAGAGACTAATAATACCTCCAGGAATAATTTATCCAATAATTAGAGCAAAGATTACAACATGATGTAACCATAAATTATTGTTTATCACAGGAAGATAAAATCCCACCATGACCCCATTCCAATATAAATGGTTCACTACAAAAAAATCCCTACTCTGGCTTGAATCCGCTCTCACACATGCACAGGCTACAGCCTCTGCAGTTAAACCATATGCATTTTAACAAAGCCCACGTCTAGTAGGCTATAAGCACTAAATTAAATGAAATTGACTGGAATGACAACACAGTGCACGGATGCCCGGTCTGTTCATCCAGTCACGGAAGCAGAGAAAGGCAGAGAAATGGACCACGAAATCAAGAGCAGAAAAGCAAAGTCGAGCTAAGATGTAACTGGAGTGTTAGATAACGCTGACTGTCTGCCTGGCGCCAGGCCTCGACCTGGCCTGAGGCACCTGTTGTACCAGCGGCATGCAGGTCCACTCTGTCAAACTCATTTACACTGACCTTTTAATTACTTTAACGAACCATCTGAGGCACAGATTAACATTCAACACACTCTTTGTTCAAGCTCCCCCATGAAGGTCAAATGAAGGAAGATTTTCTGCCCTCTTGAATTACTCTCTTACTATGAATTTTACTCTGGCCTCGCATTACACTTTCACACTACCAGGCCTCAACTGGATTAGTTTGGGATTATAAGAGTTTGGGTTAACTCTGACCCACGGTGCAATAAGGACAAGTTCAACAAGTGTAACATAAAAGATAAGAAACATGTTCAAATGTAGATAACAAAGATAAGTAATATATCAAATAAAACACAAAAAGATAAGTAGCATGTACAATACAGTTATAAATTCTAAATAGTGCAAATGTAAGGCAAAACAAAACAGTATAGAAAACTAAAGATAAAGATATTGAAATGTACAATATAAAAGGAAGAGTTCAGCATATTTCCTGCCAGTAAGTATTTTTTTTATTTGAGTTATTTATTATCTATTCTCTGTTAATAAAACTGCCCACTGACTGACAAAAACTGCCCAATCATGCCTCCACATACGCGCAGGAGCACATCAATTTTTACATTAACCTATCTCTAGAAAAGTCTGACTCATCTGCAACAGACGCAATGTACCCAACGGTCTATGAATGTACCCGACTAATACAAATGCTCTGTGCTATTTAAAGAGAGCCTTGAATTCTTGGACAATCTTTGGTGTGGTCTCAGTACTTTAACAGTACAGAAAAATAAAACACAGCACACACTAAAAGCCCACAATGTCAATGTGTGAAAATGCCGTTCCATTGTTCTATGAACTTCTGCACTTTTGTGTGTACATGATGTGCTAAATTGATTTTAAAATATGTCATGTCGAGTTATTTCTGGAATGTAGCCAACATAGAGATTTTTTTATCAGTGACATAAATCTGCAGGAGTGTGCATCAAATAGGTCACAGCAGAAATGCTAAAAATGGTCCGTTTGCAGCATTGGAACAACTAGTCACAACTGCAACCTGTCTGTACCCCAAATGTTCAACCTATGGATACTATCCTGACTGTAATTGTGCCTCGTATGATTTAATGTGAATGATTGATTGATTGATTGATTGATTGATTGATTGATTGATTGATTGATTAGTTTTTTTAAGCCATTTGTTAGAATGTACGTGCACACAAAAATGAAGACATTTTAAGATTTTTGTTTTGAGTCATACTCATGTGCATAACAGAACAAACTAGACCTTATACTTTGCTTTAACTACAAATTAGTTTTTACTAATATGATTTCACTTGGTTTAATGATCAATTGAGTGTTTGATCTAATCTGATCATGAAGTTTTGGGATCTAGAGTTACAAAGAGGAAATCGTATTAGGTTTATTTGGAAGGATTTAATGCTGATTCCTGGGTACAGAGAAATCCATGATCATTTTCTCTTTGAGCCCCTGGGCCCGAGGCACAACACGTCCTCTTACTTTAGTTGGTCTCTATCCCAATTTAGAATGTAAATAATATGGTTCCATTGCCCGGGGTTCCATGTGTTAGGCGCACAATGAAACAAACATAATTGAAGGTTGCAGACGGACACAGTGTCTCCCACGATTGGGCACAGGGACAGGAAAACTGAGCAGGCCATCAACAAACTATGGATAAGCATTCATGTTTTAGCATGGATTTCTCTTGTGTACAAAAAGTTGATAAATATTTGTTTGTGCATTGCCACGGACGATTTGCATTATCTGGTGCTGAGGGAGTGATTACACATGTTGTATTAGGTTGTGTTATCCGTATAGCATCATTAAAGCACTGCAGATTAAACAGTCATTTCTGGGTGGCTCTGTTTTTTTTATTAAACATGAATAATTAGTGTCAATTACAATTGAAATCTCCAGCTTAATGTATTCTGGGTTTGTCACTGGACACTATCATTGTGAATGAGCGAAAGAGGTTATGGATCTATCTGGCTACAACAACAGGTTATAGAATAATAATAATAATAATACTAATAATAATAATAATAATAATAATAATAATAATAGACCCTGGAAATCATCTAGCCCTTGTTGTTTTACGTCATAAACACAGACACATGCCTCCCCTAAATTAACCCGTGGCTGCTTGCGGCTTCAACATGAGATACATTCATGGACAACACAAAAACACTCCAGTAAAGACAAAAACAAAAAAAGTGAATGAGTATACTATTTACCTCTGAATCTATTAATTCATAATATCAAGTGCCAGTAAAATTTAAGCCACAAATTCCTTCTAGGCCCCGGAGTATTATCTCCCCATTACTGTATCTCTTTGAAATGTAGCTCTTTTTGTCATCACCTTCATTTCATTTCTTAAAACAACAAAGAGGCATGTGTCAGTGTTTATAACTTCCGTGTATTATACTCCCTTTGTTTTGTATATAGCATATGGTCAGTGTTTTTACACACACACACACACACACACACGCGCGCACGCACGCACACGCACGCACGTGTGGCACATGTTGCAGAATTTACAATAACGTTGACTTGGAACAACACTGAGCTCTAGTGGTGAGAAAATACTGAGACTGCTTCACTCCGAATTCTATTAAAACTAATTGCATTCTGTAATTATGTACACCAGTGTAAAAGGTACACTAAATAGTTGATATCCTCGTATATGTAGCAATATAGGCCTAATGCTAAAACATAAATAACAACAACAATAACACAACAATATCTACAATATATTGTAATCACAACAATAATAGTCATAGTACATATTATGCCAAGGTATCAAAATTAAAATTTGCTTCAATCGCCTAGTGGCCAAGTAGCCTAATAGTCAACAAACAAGGAATTTGACCCGAGCTTTTTGTTGCCCTCAAAGTATTCAAAGATAGATAGCCTATTAGGCCTTTGGCTAAGAACAAGGATAACAAAGCTGAGCAAGGTAAATATAAACGATGTAAACTATCTATCTATCTATCTATCTATCTATCTATTTATCTTCAAGACTGGTGGTTACTTTATGACAGTTTTGAATCAGTTTTTCAGTATACACTTGTACCTTGTCTTCATCCATTTCTGGCCTGATCCTGAATTTATTCATACTATATAAATTACGTCCACGGTTCGTACTCATGGATCTTCCTCTGATGAAGGGCTCGGCTCAAACCATAGACTGTATATTAATTAATTGCTTACGGTAATATTTACAGTCCATCTCAAACCATAGCCAACTGGTCAAAGCCAGTAGGCCCATGTCTGGAGCACGGTCTATGGTCTGGACTCTGGAGCATAAACTGTATTAAACAGTATGGCACCCTCTTGAGGATGGAAGACCTCTGTGTAAATCATAAACGTTAAACAGTAAAGTCGTGCGTTTTCCAAGTTGACTGGAAGTGTTCTTCATGCCTACGACCAAAGAAATATTTAAAGCGTGTGCAGGTTATTCCCTCCCATAATGGTGAATGCCCAAAACGCTTTTCTCAGCGAGAAATGTATTCGGTTCACAACTTTAAAGACAATTTTATATCAATGTTACAACTGTACACAGCTTTCAGTGTGCAGCATGATGGGTCTCAAAAAAATAAAAAATAAAAGCATGATGGCCTCTGTCTCAGAGATGTGACGTGTGTTAGCTGTTTGTCTGGTGACGTGTCTCTCCTCTCTCTTTTCTGGTGGAGCGGCTGCTGGATGGGGACACACCGACTCCGCTAAGCACTCAAACTGGAGCTAGTAACACCACAGGACTCGGCCTACGGACATTATGGGGAGTAAGTGACATTCCTCTCTTGTATACACGTGTTGAGGGTAGTCGAAAATACCTGTCGTCCTTTTAATCTCGAACAATAACCGTTTTAAGCGTTCACCGGCAAGCTGTTAGCTAACGCTAACCTTGCAGGTCAACGCTAGGTGGAGAGTTGTAACAAGCTAGCTTATTACTGGAGCTAATTTGAAGCTTTCAAATTCCGTCTTTCTGAGATAGCTTGCACACACGCACACAACACACACTCAACACACACACACACACGCAGAGCTTTGTATTCAGAGCCCATTTCTAACATCTTGCCTTCGTCTTTCAAATAGGCGTCCAAAGTGATTGCTCACTGATTGAACGTTAACTTTAGTTAGCAAAACGATAGCTAGCTGAATGGACTGTGCAACCAGGTTAGTTAACGTTAATGTATAGACACTTGAAGCTGGTCTCTTCTCGGTTTTTACGCACGTTGGTAGATTTGCAATGCGAAATTGGCTAGTCGAGTGCTAGAAAAGAATCCAGTGGCACATAAATCTCTTGCTGTCAAAGTCTATTTCAGTGATTGACAGCTGATCAACTCCAAGACGAAACACTCATCCATTCGGATTCGGTCTACAAATGACTGCACACCGAATTCTAGTCACTCTAACCTTTCTCAGATTTATTTGTTTGTCTATCCAGATATTGCTAAGAAAATATAACTGTTTGCTGCATTGACCAGTTGGCAGCTGTTTAGCTGGTGGTTAGTGATGACGTAGCATCTAAACTCACCTGATGTAGGAAGACCACAAACACGTCATACTGCTGGTGTGTGGTGTAAATGCAATGTCTTTTAATGTCTGCTAATCTCTTTCTGCAGTTAAATTTTTGGAGGTCATCAAGCCGTTCTGTGCGGTCTTGCCAGAAATTCAAAAACCAGAACGAAAGGTATGTTTAGTTATTTTATTATGTTGCATTATATCTACACTGTGCATTTATGAATGGATTTAAATGACATCTGCACCTTTTTTAATCCTCGCAGATTCAATTTAGAGAAAAGGTACTATGGACCGCCATCACACTTTTCATCTTTCTGGTGTGCTGCCAGGTTAGTATCTGTTGATGACGAGCCTTAATGATAACCGAGCTGTTGATTCTGTTCATGGTGATGGTGTGGTTTATGGCACTGTTTTGTATCTTCTCCTTGATTCAGATTCCTCTCTTTGGCATCATGTCTTCAGATTCAGCAGATCCCTTCTACTGGATGAGAGTAATCCTGGCTTCCAACAGAGGTGCTTGAATTGTAGGCTGTATGTTAAACAGGGTTAATCACAGAGTTCTTTTATGCCCTGTGCAGCTCCAGCAAGTAAAAACAATCAAATTCCAATTTTGCAATCAGACCTGACATAATCTCATTATTTTATGTGATGAGTCAAAGGTCAAGCGACATAGGCCCTTAGGTATTGTTTCTGGTGCTGCTGCTATTGTTGTATTAAGTAAGGCTTAGAGAGTATTAAATATATATATATATATATATATATATATATATATATATATATATATAACTATGACACTAATCTGTTTACCTCCAGGTACGCTGATGGAGCTGGGCATCTCACCCATTGTCACCTCAGGCCTTATCATGCAGCTTCTGGCTGGTGCCAAGATCATTGAGGTGGGAGACACTCCCAAGGACAGAGCCCTCTTCAATGGAGCTCAGAAATGTAGGTCTACTACTCACTACCTTTTGCTATTTTTAGAACTTGTCACATACCTTTTAAAACTGTGATGATGTTTTATTTGCTTTGAAGATAGCACACCCAATACACTGTTCAGTTTTTCCAATACCATCAGTAGTTGCTGTCCATGCAAGATTGCCAATTGCAAATCTTTTTTTTTTTCTGTCTTTTTGCAGTGTTTGGAATGATCATCACCATTGGACAGGCCATTGTATATGTTATGACTGGCATGTATGGAGACCCTTCAGAGATGGGTGCTGGGATATGCTTGCTCATCATCATCCAGGTTAATACAAACTCTCAGTGCTGCTCTCTGGCCAAAAATTTGAAAATGTTTCTTGAAACAGACACACCATTTTCCAAAGTTTAGGTTCTTTGTCTGAAATTATGGGTGTTTAAAATAAATAACTTAACCGTTACCTTCTAAAATAACTTTGCAAAGCCAAATAATCATTATCATCTTCTTTAGATGGATCGTCACCATCCTGGTTTTCATGATGTTATTGTGTGAACACTTTTTATTAAAACATGGTTGCTCTGTGCATAAAATCTTTCCCTTTTACATTATTTTTTTCCTGAGGCAAACAGACAAATTAAGATGACTTAATCATCTTCCTTTGTAAGATGGGCCGAAATCAGAAAATTCATATCCTGGCTGGTTCATCGTAACTGTCATAATGTTTTGTTGTACACATCTGTTTGAAACAGCTGGTTGCCTGCCTGAATCAGCTCAATACAAAATCTCCTGTCTGTTTTTTTCAGCTCTTTGTTGCAGGTCTGATTGTCTTGCTGCTGGATGAGCTGCTCCAGAAGGGCTATGGTTTGGGCTCGGGTATCTCTCTCTTCATTGCAACCAACATCTGTGAGACAATTGTCTGGAAGGCCTTCAGCCCCACCACTGTCAACACAGGCCGAGGTATGAGTACTTGGAATGAATTTAAAGCTGAATGAGGATAAAGGGTATATATCTTCATATGTATTATAATGGGTAACCCTGGGACTCCTGTATTTCATCCAGGTACTGAGTTTGAGGGAGCCATCATTGCTCTTTTTCATCTTCTGGCCACCCGCACAGACAAGGTGCGTGCCCTGAGAGAGGCCTTCTACAGACAAAACCTGCCTAACCTTATGAACCTCATCGCCACCGTCTTTGTGTTTGCAGTGGTCATATACTTCCAGGTGAGCTGGTAACACCAACTAAGAACAGTCCAGTGTCTTACCTGCTTTTATTGCACTAAAGGCTTTTGGATGTCATGTTTTGAAGCAAAGATCAGCTTATCAGGTCACACTTCAATCACCAGGGTTTCAGGGTGGACCTGCCCATAAAGTCAGCACGCTACCGTGGTCAATACAACACCTACCCCATCAAACTGTTCTACACCTCCAACATCCCCATCATCCTGCAGTCTGCCCTCGTCTCCAATCTCTACGTAATATCTCAGATGCTCTCAACACGTTTCAGCGGCAACTTCCTCGTCAACCTCCTGGGAACCTGGTCTGTAAGTATATAATGTGGACTTTGCCTCCAGCACATCCAGTCTCAGTCTTTGAGACATGTTTAAAGACCTGGAGATTGTGTTAATGAGTCGTTACTTTCATAAAAAGGGCACAGCAGGTTCCATGTGTTCTAGTTAGCCCCGGACATGCAGCATCTTACTTACTTTTTTGTTTAGGACTCCACGAGTAGTGGACCAGCTCGGGCCTACCCAGTGGGTGGTCTCTGCTACTACCTTTCTCCTCCAGAGTCATTTGGTTCTGTCCTGGATGACCCGGTTCACGTGGTTATCTACATTGTCTTCATGCTCGGCTCCTGCGCCTTCTTCTCCAAGACCTGGATTGAAGTCTCAGGATCCTCTGCCAAAGATGTAAGTCTGTGTTTGTACTAGAGATGGTATGATACCATATTTTGCTTCGATTCACAAACCTGAACTTGCGTTTTGGCCGATACGGAGTACTGATCTGATACCGGTGTGTTATATATTTAATTATGTTTTAACAACCGTATACTACTATCCCTGTATGGATGTTATATTATTTCTATCTTTGTCGGTCTGGCTCAGGTTAAACTCTTTGGCAAACACAAACAATGAATGCCACAGAACTTTCATGTATCATCCAGTTTGACACTCAGTTATAACGTAAAAAGAACATAACTACTTTAACGTAGATTTTCTGCAGGGCTTTATTATGTGGTATCGGATTGGTGCATAAACACCAGTACTTCCCGATATTGATACCAGCGTTTTAGGCAGCATCGGAGCCCATACCGATACCGTTATCGGAATCTGTACATCTCTAGCTCGTACAAGCATTTGAAACTTGCTTTTTGTCAGTCCCACATGAAATTAACCTGCGTATATCACTTTGTGTGTCTCAGGTGGCAAAGCAGCTAAAGGAGCAGCAAATGGTAATGAGAGGACACAGAGAGACCTCTATGGTGCATGAGCTTAACAGGTACAAAGCAACCTTGCAAACAGTCTCAGGTTTCACATTTATTACTTGCAGCATATGGAACGTTGTCCAGAATTTTCATGTATTTATAATGGATTTACTATTCACAGGTACATCCCCACAGCTGCTGCCTTTGGTGGCCTCTGCATAGGAGGGTTGTCTGTGATGGCTGACTTCCTGGGTGCCATTGGTTCGGGTACAGGAATCCTCTTGGCTGTGACAATCATCTACCAGTACTTTGAAATCTTTGTGAAGGAGCAGAGCGAAATGGGCAGCATGGGAGCGCTGCTTTTCTAGGAAATACCAGCCGGACACACATGAGACACAAAGCATCCACCCCCCCATCATTGTTTTTTTTCTTTTTCAATTTGCGCATTCAGTACATTTTGCAGCTGGCATAGGTCATTTTTCTCCACCACTTGTGTTTTCCACCATTGCCTCTCCAGCGTGTCAATGCTGAGAAAACCTTTTTGGTTACTCCCAGCGTTGAGCATAGTATTGTGTGTCTTCAGTCCTTTTACTTACAATAGCTATTACCCATCTCTCTGCAGGCTCTCTTATCAGCTGAAGAATGCCTAAAAGCACATAAGGATGAGGTGCTGTCTTTGACCTACCTCAGGCATTGTTCATTGCAGCATGTTCAAAGAACACTAGGACAACGACAATGTGTTGGTGCTTATTTCAAGCTGAACGCACTGCCTGGACATTTCGGGGGACTTGAAAGAAAACCATATATGAATAAAATATGCTTGTTCTCCCGATAAGGTATATGGTAATATTAGACAAGCTGTTGGTGGTTTTTATTTACCTTTTTTTATTTTGATATTTTAAATCATGGACTATGTTTATATTCACTTGGTCTTAAATAGGGCACAGTATTTGTCCTCTGTCTCTGCCTGGTCCTCAAAGGAAAGTGTTTGTGTTGTCATGCTCTTTTACTCCCAGACTGGATCACTGCACAATGCTGCCGAGATGGTCGGGATGAGGGTGGGTTTGATGGGGTCGAAAAGGGGTTCCATTTTGGTTTTTACTTTATGTAACAGACATAATTGTTATAAAAAAAAAAAAAACTTCCCAACATAGTTGGAAATTGTGTTTTTATTCCATTTGTTGTGTTTTGTCCTGGCATGTTATGTGACCTACTACAGGATACTATTTGTTTGTCAAAAAATGAATAATGTATGTATAGTGGCATAGCAACTGAATGGTCATAGCCAATAGTTAAAGCTCGATTTGACTCTAAAGGGCAGTAAGGCAAAAAAAAAAAATTATCAACTTAATAGGGCTCTTCCTCTGATATTAGTACACAGATTAATGTCCATTGGGTGTGTTTATACTCAAATTGTACTAATCACTTAACTTCCACTAGAGGTAACTGTATGAGGTGTAAGATACACCTGCTAGGAAAGATTAAAATGTAACTCTAAGGGTGTTGTAGCTAAACAAACTGTACACAGTATGCCAATACATTACTTTCAGTAACCTCGCATTACATTTAATGTTTATATCAAATGTTGCTAAATATACTTTAATGTGAGTGACAATGAGAACACAGACAGAAGAAATGTCTTCAAGACCAACCAACAGTCCCTGACTGAGAAGGTCACCAGGGGTGGAAGTAAGTATTATACAATATGGCCAATATCAGAATAATGTATATTATATTATTGGATTGTAAGTATATTATTACATGCCTTAATCTGTTTATCAATTCTTTATATTTACTGCAGGGTTGCTTAATCTATAATAATAGCCAACATAATGTATCAATTGATTTATACATCGCATTAGTAATCTGAATATGCAAAGTAACTGGAAACGTATAAAAAAAACTGTAGTCCCCCTGAGATGTCGTGGGGTAGGAGTTTAAAGTAGCAGAAATAGAAATACAGAAATACAAGTGCATAAAAATAATATTTAAGTACAATACTAGATAATGTAGGCCTACTTCGTTAAATTATTCACAAACAATTTATTTTAATTTCACTTTTTTTTAAATTAAATACAATACACACATATTACATGTGTAGACTGTAAAAAAAAAAACATTCACTATTAAAAAAAGCTCGAGTTACGTCATTTTCGTGCGCCCACATGTGACCAGAGAGGGTCAGTGGGGGGGCGGGCTGTCGGACGCCGGGTAGCTTTCCAGCTTTAGCTAGTCAAATGCAAAACCTGCCGTGGAGTAATATCTGTCACGTTGTTCATTTTTTACCACGGAGAGTGAGGCTCGACGGACAAAGACACCGGCAGCCATGTCGTACTGCAAGCAAGAGGGTAATTTACATCTCCTTTCATTCATTTTCACTCCGTGGCTGGGCAATGTCATCGAGCGAGCCACCACGCTAAGCTAACTTTCTAGAAACGGCGTTAACTTAGCACAGATTACATTACAGTAGGTTGTATATTAGCTGCGAGGAAAGCCAAGTCTCCAGCAATAGGGTATGACATTGTAGTGACTTGATACACTAGCTGCAGTCATTTGACACGTAAGTCACAAATTTGGGAAATCGGCTAACGTTACTAGCTAGCTCTGATCCCGATGGTACTGTCGGGGCTTTCAAACGGCTGAGCAGGTCAACTCGGGTCAAAGATACTGGCATAGTACGCACCCAAAGGTCACTGTAAACAAAATAGTAGCAGCTATACTATCCAGGACCAGGTTGTCTAACGTTACTTTATTGTAATCCTTGTGTTGTCGTTGTTTGTCATGTAGGTAAAGATCGCATCATCTTTGTGACCAAGGAGGACCACGAAGCGCCCAGCAACGCTGAGCTCATTGCCGATGACCCCAATGATCCATATGAAGAACAAGGTTAGTCATTTTGGAAAAAGTGGACCTGACTTCCAAATATTCTTTACCCCATAAAGGAATTCTTTCACCTGCCTCTGTCTGGTTTTCTATTTTTTTTTAGGTCTGATCCTGCCTAATGGAGACATCAACTGGAACTGCCCATGCCTGGGGGGCATGGCCAGTGGACCATGTGGTTCTCAGTTCAAGGAGGCTTTTTCCTGCTTTCACTACAGCAAGGAGGAGGTGAAGGGCTCGGAGTGTATCGACAACTTCCGTAACATGCAAGAGTGCATGCAGAGGTACCCTGAGCTCTATCCCCAGGAGGAAGATAAAGAAAGCTCCCAAGCAGAGGCCAGCTCTAGTTCTGTCTCCGCCGCCCCGACTGAGGGCTCTGCCTTACCCCCTGAAACTGACTCTACCCCAGCGACTTCAACATCCGACAGCACATCGCTCATAGACAATCAGACTGCCAGCTAAGGTCCATCTGTTGCTACCCAGGGTACTCTGTGTGCAAGCACTGCCCAGCATAACTGACTCTCCATGAGCAGCTGTGATTGGTCTTTCCTCCTGTTTAAGTCTACAGAGAGGACTTACTGAAATAGCTCTGATGCTCATGGGCAGAATTTACAGGCCATCAGAGAAGGACTTTGTGACTAAAGAGAAACATACCGTTATGTATAAAAGTATAGGCTACTTTGTTTTGCTGAGAACTCAAAAGTCATTGAATAAAGAATATGATTTAATGACAGCAGGCCAAGCTATTTGCTGCAGGGACAATAGTTGAAAGACTCACTTTATATGCAATTGGAATTTAATTTGCTGTGTCATGTCAGTCAGAAGAGCTTGTTTGTTAGTGTTCATTATGTCTGTTGTCTTGTTCATTAAGTAAGGAATGTCACTTAGCGCTGATTTATCACTAATCATTGAATGGATGGATGGATTAAATTTGTCAGTAATATTAACAGTAATCACTAGATTATTTTTATTCAAGCAATGATCAGCTTTTCTAAGGAATTTAACCTCCACTCAAGACAGTTTTGACACTCAACTTAAGTTAGTCCCTTTGCTTTCCATCACGTGAGAGACCAAAACACAGGTAATTGGTAAGAAAACAAATACTACTGTTTCAGCTGTTCAGTGACCATAAAATTGATATTAAGAGATGTTTTTAGCAGTTTGTTGACATCTTGTAAAAACTTCAGGGTCTCCATCTGTTGCTGTATGAGCTCTGGTCATCATATTTGTCAATTGACACTGTATCTGGCCTAGGCCAAAGTTGCTTGTCACATTTAACTGTCACTGCATAAATGTTTTTGTTGTCTTAACACTGTCTAGATGTTTCCATTTGGATGCGTTAGTTGCCATTCATTAAAATTCAGGCCTTAAAAGACTATGGGTTTTTCTCAAATGTCCACATTAAAATGATCGTCAAACAATTTCAACTTACATTTTCCGTTTGCTTCTTCTAAAGTCAAAGCATAACACTCTGTTGTCAGGGATTTTCCTTTTTCACATGTTGAAAGTATTAGGGATTTTATGCGAGCTGCTCTCACTGGAGTTACAGAGAAGATTTACAAGTTGAGGAAACTGTGACTATATATTAAGACAGAACCACATTTTACAGCGTTCACCCTGTTTTATCCATTTTCATTATATTGCCTGTTTATTTGTAATGATAGTTTCATAAAATTTTATTGAATCCAAATTATGTTTAGCTTTCAAAAATTATTTACTATTTATGAAAGAAGTAATAAATATTTTAGAAACCCTCTGAAATTCAAAGAACTTTGCCCCGTCACATAGTTTCTACATATGACTACTTTAATCTTTTGTACATTTCTCTTTGCTAATAAAAAAAGAGGAAGCAAACATTGAATAAGAGATTTGTTAAAACTTGGATCTAAACAAATCCAGGTATTCATTTTAGTCTTTATTTTGTGTTGCACACTCACACATTGTGAGTGCCTTTCTTTAATTTTGGAACCTGGACTGATCATCGGTTTGGATAATTTCCTCCTGATGACAGCATGTTGTTCAGTGGTTGTCAGTCCCTTTTCAGATTTTTCCACTCAAATTTTCTTGAGAAATCCTCTGAAGCCTGTCCCGCCTTTTTGGATCTACAGTATGTTCATGTGCATCCAGTCCTCAGGCTCTCTGATATAAGTAGACCAAGTCGGGGTGTCCACGGGACCACCACACTCTGCATGGTGACCAGTAGACGGCCTGTCCCAGCCTCCTCTGGACCTGCTAGCAGATACTCCATACCTGGTCAAAAAAAAAAAAGGTAAGACATTGTTAATTTATCTAATCTAATAAAAATCTATCTCTGTGGTGTTAGCTTGATATTTTCTAAATGTTGTGTCACTGTTATAATAATCTTTTAATGCTAAAAGTCTCTTTAGGAAAACCTTGAAACTGAACAGACCAGCACTGTGCTTGGTGTAATAATATTACAAATCCCATCTCTTTGTCTGTCAGGATCTCATCTTACCTGGGTTTAGAACAGGACAGGTGCAGCCGCGGCTGGTCCACGACAGTGGATAGATATGGATGGTTCCCAAGTAGAGCGCCACTTTGCTTGATTGAAGGACCTTGCGAACTTTGACCTGCACTTCTGCGTGGCTGCCTTTGTCATGAGCAGACAGCACAGTGGCTTTGATCACTGTCATGGGCCACACAGGAAAAACAGAAGACTGACAAGGCAATTTAAAGCAAGTACAGATCATTTGATTTATAGAGTGTGGTTTACAACCACTCTATCTGTAAAGTGTCCTCAGATAACTCCTGTTGGGTGTTGACACTATAAATCCAATTGCCTTTAAATTGAATCACAGTTAATAAAACAGTTTTCAAACTAAAGTAAAAAATTGCACATTATTTCTTACCATAATCATGTTTGGTCGTACAGAGGTCAGACACACTCCTCAGCTTTTTCTCTTTACAGCTACACTTTCCTGTGTACAGACGTTGAGTTAAGCTCCGATCCATTTTTAACTCCATAATTACACTCCATAAAACAATATGATTCCACAATTGTAAGCCTTGCAATACAGATGAACTTCACCGTCATTGAGCAGTACATCCGTAAATCAAAGTACTACTCACCTGTGTAATGCAGAGCAGAGACGGCAAGCTCCTTTGACCACTGTACTTCTTCTTCTACTGTGAACATGTGATCCAAATCAGGGATTTTTCCACCAATGGGCACATTGGACACCTGGTTATTTGAGTAGCTGCAAAAGTGGAATTGAACCCATAAAGTCAAGGTTCATTGTAAGCCCTCAACCACACTGAGTTCAGTTTTAGCTTTTGTGTTAGTCTGTAAAGAATTTGGTCATGGATTAAGCATATGGCTGACCTGTCCAGACACTGCCCATTGGTTGGATCACAGCTGTGAGTGCAAGTGCAGGGTTTACAGCCATCCCCTCCAAAACCCCAATAACCAGGCAGGCAATGTCTGCAGCTTGTGCCGCCTACACCAGATTTGCAGTGGCACTGCCCGCTTCTAGGGTGGCACCAGGGTCTCTCCTCTCCAGGACGAGGAGGCAAAGAGCCCTGTGGATCACACCAGCAGCCTGAGAAACAGAAACACAAATACAGCTGTGTATGCTGCTCTTTTCTCTTCTATCGTCAAATTAGGAATTTACAAATATATACCAGAAGATGGAGCTATAAGACATCATGGTTCTTTTTCATTTCATCCCTAAACCTTCCTAACTGTGAATTAATTCCCCTGAGATTAAATAAATGATGAAACCCCCTTTATTTTGCTTTTTACCCCCTGTCTGAAGTCTCTTACGTGTGCACGTGTGGGGGGAGTTAAGGGGCAGGGATGGGTGCCGGTGGTAGCCGGGGCGACAGCGCTGGCACCTGCGCCCGACGGTGTTGTGTCTGCAGTCATCACAAACGCCCCCACTGGTGCCGCCGGAGGAAAGCCATGCCCGCTGAGAGAAGTGACAGCTATCTGCGTGGCCGTGACACTGGCACTCTGAAATCACATACAGTGGTGCTCAAAAGTTTTACATACACATGCTTAAGTTGACTAAAAGAGGAATAAAAAAATCTGTTTTGGAAATTTATTTTAAAACCTAAATTAAAAAATGAGGTAAATCCAACCTTTAAGGACACCAATTTTCTTTGTGAATGAATAACGTATTGTAAATAAATAATGTTCTTATTTAAATACAGGGTCATAAGTATACATACCCCTATGTTAATTCCCATAGAGGCAGGCAGATTTTTATTATTAAAGGCCAGTTATTTCCTGGATTCAGGATATTATGCATCCTGATAAAGTTCCCTTGGCCTTTAGAATTAAAATAGCCCCACATCCTCACATACTCTTCACCATGCTTAGAGATAGCATGGTTTTATTTCAGTTAGACTAATACCTGGTTTGATTTGCATTGAGAGATGATTTTATAGAAAGTATCCCATGCCTATCTCTAAGCATGGTGAAGAGTATGTGATGATGTGGGGCTATTTTAATTCTAAAGGCCAAGGGAACTTTATCAGGATGCATATATCCTGAATCCAGGAAATAACTGGCCTTTAATAATAAAATCTGCCTGCCTCTATGGGAATTTAACATAGGGGTATGTATACTTATGACCCCTGTATTTTAAATAAGAACATTTATTTATTTACATACGTTATTCATTCACAAAGAAAATTGGTGTCCTTAAAGGTTGGATTTTACCTCATTTTTTAATTTAGGTATTAAAATAAATTTCCAAAACATGATTTTTTTATTCCTCTTTTTAGTCAACTTAAGCATGTGTATGTAAACTTTTGAGCACCACTGTAGGTGAGTGTGATGTCGTAGCGTTTAGAGAGATGAGAGAGAGACAAAGTGAGAACATCAGGATGGATAGTCTTAAAAGGTAGATTGTTTTGTTTTTGTTTGTATGCCCCAAGTCTGATTTAAAAATAAAACATCTTAACAAAGTGTGCAAATAATATTGCTCATCTAAAAAAAAAAAACTAAACATGTCTTGAGTATGTACTTAACTATCTGCTTAATAAGAACTACATATTTAATTCACTTTAAAGCTCTTCTCTCTTGTTTTTCTTTATCAGCAGTATGAGTATTGTGCATTCCTGGTGGTGGTCGCTTACTCTGGCATGGGTTGGACTCCCCACTGCTGCTGTTGGCAGGCCTCCAGGGACGATCGTTGTAGAGCGGGGCACACTTCTCACAGTGATTTCCTGCTGTGTGGTGAGTACATAGGCACCTACCAGACACCTGGAAAAACACATCTGGGGCTGCTCAATTACAGACACCTGCTGTCTGGAAACAGCTATAAAATAGATCCAGGCAGGTGGTGTGAAGAGTAAATCAAGCTATTTAAAGCTCTTTAACTGGCAATTTCCCCTTCAATAATTACATTTTACATCTGGACCTAACATCCTGTTATACAATACTGTAATAGAACAAAGGAAAACCCACTCACCATGTCACTGTCCTGTCTTGTGTCTTGGCTGCTGTTGTATGGTACACAATACTCAGCATGTCCATAGCACAGACAGGTCCCTCTGGCCAGTAAAGTATAAATAGCATAAGGTGTGTAGGCTGAGCTTTCTGTTGAGGACGTGGAAGTCAGAGCTGAGGCCGTGGGGCTTGTCCATTCTGCAGGTGGATTTAGAGGTGCCGGACAAGTCTGAGCTTTTAGCAGTCTGATGCGGAGGTTAGTGAGTGTGAGGCGGGCGAGGGCCTCTGGACTGTAAGGGTCCTGTGTTTTACCACTGCTTGGGTCTAGTGTCCGTAATATTACCTGGCAGAAGAAACAGAACACCATTCATCACTGAATCAAACATTATGGCTCTGCAAAAAGATAATACACAAGCCTACATCTTTGTGCATATTCTCTTACCTCCCCCCCACTGCAGGGTGTAGCACTGGCATAACGGGATGTACACAAAGACCCCGGCTGAGTAAAATCATCAGGCAAATCAAACTCCATGCTGCAATTGTGTGAAAAGAGCTTAAGAACTTCCCATGTCTTTCCAAAGTCAGCTGAACGCTCAATGGCCATGGCAGCAGGCCGTGGTGACCTGAACACTAAAACTACATGGGACAGACAGAACCGGGCTTCAAGGTCCAAGCGGATCTCATCCTGCTGCTCCTGCACGGTGGTGCCTGCACCTGACGCCCACCAGGTATCTGGATGCAAGAAAGGGTCATCCGTCATGTGAGCAGATGGGTGGGTGTCCTCAGGGCAGAGGAGGTGGGGGGTTACAGGAGGATGGGGGCAAGGGCTGTGTAGGAAGGAGCTGTTCCCACAGCAGCTTGAGTGGGTGATGAGGGTCCTGCCACTAGCCAGGTTCCCAATTGGTGGACTACAGGCATGGTCCACACATCTGGAAACTGACACAGAGGGGGATGGATAGTCAGTCTTATGACATATAGCAGAGTATATTTATTAAGTGTGATAATACGGGTATTCAGATCTGTGCTTTTACCGTGTATGTGTTGGCAGAAAAGCATTCAATAAAAGAAAATAACTTTCCAGCACGGACATCATAGACAAAACCAAGCTCCTCTTCATTGTGTTTACCATAAATATTTGATTTGCCTGACCATTGTGCCACTGCTGCTTGCTCTGACGTGACACAGAATCCTACCCTTTCCTCATTGGACAGCATTAATACTCTCAAGTTACATGTAATGGCAAGACAAAAGCAGCCCCATTATCAATTTTTTATTTATTGGTTATAAACAGGCATTGCATTTATTCTTTACTGTTATGACTTCAAATTCTAAGCAAATACAATGTCACCTGCAAATAAAAAACCATCAGACATCATAAGGTCAATAATTGAATTAATATGTAATGGAGCTGAGTCAGCATAACTGTTTTCCCAATCACTAATATAGCTTAAACTCAACAGGAAAAAAGAAGGCCAGATCAGCCAGAATGACTCAACACTTTCAGAGAAAGAGCATCAACAGCAACACAGATGACGATGCTTCTCACCTGCTCCGCTCCTCGTAAGAGCCAAAAACAGCCAACAGAGCGCCAGCAGCATCTGGTGCCGACTTTTCCCACGCATGCTAAACACTCTCATCCTTGTGTCTGCTGTTTTTACAACATACGTGGTGCAATAAACCCCTTCCCGCAGAGATTAGTCCGAACATTATGTGTAGCCTTTCTAACGGACAAGGGCATATTTCCCTGCCAATTACGCAATGCGCTAAGTGTGCAGATGATCCCAGGAGTGTTGTTCCGATGCCTTTTCAGGAACAATGCTGAAAGAATCTTTCATAAAGTTCAAAGCATCCTCAGAAACAGCCAGTGCATCTCTCTAACAAAAGTGGATTGTCTTCCCCCGTAGCAACAAATGGATCATTGGTTAGCCCAAGAATGAACGCTCCATATTTGACATAACGAAATGTTTCCAATTTTCTGGTGTCTTGTCTTCATCGATTTTGCGTGATAAAAAATGACTGTTTGTTAGCCTAAACGACAAAAAGTATAGGTCCTTCTCAAAGCTAATTAATATATGTAAAGGCTGTCATTAATTCTCAGCCAACCTGAAAGCTCCGTGTCCCAGCAAGGTCCACGGCTCTACGCGTTTACGCACAAGAGAAGAGTGTGGCTCTATTTATCCATGGTCCCCGCCCACCCACATAGCCTACACACACGAGGATGGGAGGGTTGGACTGAACCCACACAAAAACCAAACTATCTTGGATTGTGCATTTTTTTTCTCCACTCTAGCAGAATTGTATCCATTGAGAATCTGCTAAAGATCGTGCACAGGGCTGGACAGAGCTGCGACTTGCACGGGCTAGTCAGCGCGGTTAATGTGAACCAGCCGCACAGCGAATATCAGCTAAACCAGGTCCCTCCACTAACCAGGGCCTCGTAATGGGGCGAGGAAATTAGTTTTCAGCTGCAGCAATTCCAAGTTACAGGTCTCTTTGAAGTCTGGCAGGAAGAAACCTGAGAAAAGAGACAAAAATAGTCCTCAGTGCAGTTATTTGCAGCTTGATGGAGCATTGTGGCACCGAAAGAATCTGACAGCTTGGTGTTTCATGCAAATGATTTGGACAAGAAAAGGGCCTCTTTCCCATCTGTATGCCTGACTGGATAGATTACGCTGCCATTCTTCATTATAGCACTGGATAATAAACACACACGTCAGGAAATCTAAGTCCTTTGCTGAGCCTGATGTATTTTCCCTCTGGCACCCAAAAGAATAAACACCATGTCTCTTTAGTTTGGTTGGCTCAACTTCAAATACAGGAGGCTCAGAAAATTGGAATGGACGCACAGCATTGGATTGGTTTCTTCGAATGTCTTTAATTTCATACAAATTGTTTACAGACCTGACTGCTTGCTTTTCCCCAAAATGGAGAACAAAAACAGAATTAATAAGGAATGGCATATGGTTTGATGTTTGTGTTGACAGAAAATACAATAAAATGTTTAGGAGCAGCCAGCAGTAGATTACTCACATAATGTTATCCCAGTCATCAATCCTTATTAATCTGACATTTGTCCATCTGTGTTGATTTTAAAGGCATCTCCCTTTTTTTATTCCCTTTTCTGTTGTCTCTTAAATCATATATCACCCTATCTCTATATGTTGTACATTTGTCTTTGTTCACCCCTCACTGAGCTTTCCTTTCATCCCTCTGTCCTCCTGCTCTCCACTTTTAACACCAGATATAGTATCTGGCAGGCCTCCACACAATAAAACCCAGAGGATCTCCGTTTTCTGGCATCTCAGTTTCTCCTTTCGTCACACTCCAGTGGTGCAGTATTTGCTAAGAATAGCTTTATGGTAGATTAGGGTAATGCCATTTATGAGGAATTAGCTGTTATCTGGTTGTGTTAGTGGCATACAGACATACTGTATGGCTGCTTTGTACTCACTTAGATTTGGTTCTGGCTCAATGGGGCACACAGCAATGAGATTCACATATTTTCACAGGTTGCAGGATGTGAGGATCTGTGTGCATTTGGTTGTTTATGGAAAGGGGATAATGGATAAAACATAGAGTCAAATCATCAGTGTGGTCTGTTTGCTTCATTGACAGAATCAGGTTGGTTCTGAAAGAAGTTTGTACTGTATGTACACACTGCTATCTGATTTCTGCAAAGGCACCAAAATTCACGTCACTGAGGTTTGAGGTCAAGGTTTGCAGCAAAGCCATAAAATATTTTAAGAGCAGCTGGTTCAAGTGCAAGTAAACTATGTTTGGTTGCTCATTTCGCCTTCAAAATGGGAAACAGATTGAATTCTTAATTGACTTGAAATTGTAGTTACAGTAAGGGTATTTGTCTGTGATAAAGGAATGCAGAGCCACCCACATCCAATAATGTGCTAGTTTAGAGTGTGAGCATATCAAGGAGGATAAACAACACAATCCACACCGCAGTTAACGTGTTACATTCTCAGGGCTGAGAGAAAAATGTCTTTTTTTCCCTTATACCTCAGCAAATACATTCTCTCAATGTTCAGTGTGTATATTCATCATGGCCCCCTAAGCTGCAAGAGGTCAAATACCCACCAGGAAAGGTCCCAGTGATCTCCTACCTGGCTCCCTCTCTAATTGCTCCCTTTTCTCTTATTTACAGGGCTTAACAGGGGCCAGGGTCAGATGAACAGGGACTCCCTCTTCCCGCCCTTATAATCCTCAATGTTTGTCCAGGCTGCTTGTGTGTTGAGCACATGGTGTCACTCCACACTTTTCCATCTCCTTCTCCCTCCATGTCATCTTTCAGTCTTTGTGTTTATCTGCTCACATATTCCTCCATGCAGGGATATAGAGGATTGTGCTGCTTCCTCACATGATTTTATTTGCATTTAGGCCTCACCAGCCAACATTATCAGGCCCGGATTTATCTCTCCAAATATTACTATTTAGTCTATTTAGTTGGTGTGTGTGGATTTCAAATCATCAAGGTTATGCTAGTCCAATTTAAATGTCTCGTTATGGCATTGTTGTTATGGAGACTATATTGACACAACACTTATTTTTCTAATTTAAATTTCTCAGTTTAGCATAAAAAAAACATAACAAACTGTCTTAGTTTGTTATGGCTTTGTTGTTATGGATGCTATATCACTATATGTGCGCTATATATAACACTTGATTGATCAGGCGTCGATCACAATCTAACATGATCAGACCTTGATTTGATTCTCCAAGATGATCTATTCAGTTGGTGTGTGTGTGTGTGTGTGTGTGTGTGTGTGTGTGTGTGTGTGTGTGTATTTGAAACCATCAAGTTTATGCTAGTAGTTTGTTATGGTATTGTTGTTATGGAGACCATAATGACACACAGTAGGATCTAATATGACGTTATCCACTGGCCACAAGAGAAACCAGTAAGTGCCATGGTTAATAGGGTGTGCTTGAGTTATACACTGAGGTCAGAGTTAATTATCCTTTTGAACTTTACTTTTGGAGAAAGACTCGTTGCTTTTACAATATAAAGTACACAGTCCTGATTAGGCGTGCACAATGTTGGAAAAAAACTGACATTGCGATATTTTTTTCACCTGCGATATACAGTACATGGCGATATGAAAAAAGAAAAAGTGTTTTTTTAACGATTACATAAATAGCTCTATTTAGAAATAATAAATAATTTCTTGACTACTGCTGTGATTTTGTAGGGGAGTGCATGTAGGCCTACACAGAAGATAAAAATGAAAAAGGATCTTTTCTAATGTGTACCATTTTTGTTGAACTTTAATGCTTTACAAACACCAAATCAAGTAAGCTCTGTGACTAACGTTACTCTTCTGAAGTGGTTTTGGAGAGGGACATTAGGTAGAAATACACTGGCTGACTAGCATGACACCATTGTAGTCATTTAATACCAATCTAGACTGAAAATTATATCAATAATGCATGCATGTTTAGCAGCAGCTTTCTGCGGGGGAAATGGCCGGGAGACGCTGTGATTATGTTGCATTAATCAGGTAATTTAATTCGTATTTGCAGCGAACATAAATCACTGACTACCCATCAAAACTATGCGCATCACTGTGTCAGCGGCAGCTGCTGCCTACGGTACTTTTCTACACACGGAGAGCCTCACTTTCCACATCAATAAACCCCGTGGTACTAACATCACAGGTTGCCCACATGGCTACCTGTCTTAAAGGGGAAGGATCGGCCGGTAATAATCATGTGGAGAACGGTGAAAGTTTACTTTTTTTATCCAGCAGCAAAAAAGGATTAGCGTCGACATCGCAACGTCCTGTGACGTTACTATCGCTCATGCGCACATCGTGATATCGATGCTAAAACGCAATATCGTTTAGCCCTAGTCTTGATGTCTTATGTATAGGCCTACTGCAGATCTAAGAAATTCTAGCTTATAGTTGCACCTTTTAAAATCATACAAAAATTCTTAAATACTTTTCCCTGAAGCCTGTCAGTTGACATTCATTCATTCAAACCTTTATTTAACCAGCATTAAAACTCTCTTTTACAAGAGTGCCCTGGCAAGTGGCAGCAGTTAAAAGGTCAAGGTGATAGGTCAACTGCAAAGTTCTACAGTGCAAGTCCAATAAAACTAAGAGGATGGTATTTTTCGGGTAGTTTCAGTTGGTGTGTTGCTTTAATTTATAATCATTGTGTGAGCACGGTAATCAGTGTGGACAACTCACAAACAAAGTGTCTTACAGTAAATGTTTTGATATTCAATTTCAATTCAATTCAATTCAATTTTATTTATAGTATCAATTCATAACAAGAGTTATCTCAAGACACTTTACAGATAGACCACACTCCAGAATTTACAAGGACCCAACAGTTCTAATAGTTTCCTCCAGAGCAAGCAACAGTGCGACAGTGGCGAGGAAAAACTTCCTTTTAGGCAGAAACCTCGGTCAGACCCAGGCTCTTGCTAGGCGGTGTCTGACGGGCCGGTTGGGGTTAGAATGAAGAGTGGCAATAAAAATAGAAAAAATTAGTAGTTTGTAGAAGTTCTTTGTAGTAGTTCATGGCATAGCAGGACGCTGTGCGGCATTACAAGGCACAGCAGGACGTAGCAGGACGTAGCAGGACGTAGCAGGACGTAGCAGGGCACCGCAGTGTAGCAGTTGAACATGGCATCACAGAACGTGTAGCGGGACCATGGCGACAGCTGCTACCCTGATTTCAAGGGTATGATATGATCCTCATGTCATGAAGTGCTTTTAATAAGCACAAAGAAACTGTTTAAAAGTTGGTTTACATGCACGTACACATCTCCGTTTTGTGTTGTGAGTGTGCTAGCATGATAGGTTTAGGTTGCATGTTGCCTCTTTGATACGAGGGGATGTATGACAGAGATTAAGCTGTCAGACCAGAATCTGATAGAGGCCAGATGAGGCAGGATGAAAAATCAAGGCCTCATTGAAGCACTTGGGCAGCTTGCCAAACCAATAATGTGTGCATCTGTGAGCTTGTGTGTGGATTTGTGGGTAGAATTGTGGGCATATGCAAGTGGAAACTATGCTGAACTGTTTCCATTTATTTTTAATAAGTTTAAAAATAGTTAAGTTTAAGTTTATTAAGTTTAATTAATTCTTAACCAGGAGGAATGTTGGGATTATTAAAGAGTGGCTTACTTGAGGAGGCTTTAGCTATACCGCAAATTCAAAATATACAGTAAAGCACTGTAAATGAAATGTCAATACCCATAATGCAATGTTTATCACAGTAATTAACCGGAAAAGAAAATTATGGTATTTTACTGGGCCTTTTGTGGTAAGTAACTGTAGAAATTACAGCAAAGTCTAACAGTGTGAGCAGTGATATTTATATCTGAAACTCTTGTTTAATATTGGACAACAAATTAACCTCCCACACTACTGGCCCCTCTGGTCTTGTGTCACTGTCTGACTTCTTTACATCTGTTTATGATGTCATTGACTAATAAGCTCAAGATATACAGTACTTTTGTGATACACAAACACATACACAAGCATGCACATACGTGGACACAGACACAATGTCTTCACAACTCTTTCTTTCCGCTTTTAATCAACCAACCACAAAACAAAATGGAATGTCAGTTATAGATTCCACTCACTGCTTTTGTTTTCTTCCAGCTCACATTCGCACATCCACTTAGAGGAAACATAGTGACTTGGCTTACATAACATTTTATTTTAACTGTCTCAAAGACCTATGAATTCAAAGTTTGTACTGTACACTGTAGTTTGGCTCGCATTACCAGACCTATCTTTACAACTCTGCAGAGGAAGTTCTGGCAACAGGAGCAAACACTCCTGGATAGGAGAGAAAACGATCAGGGGTTGTTTGCATTTCTTTAAACCAATCACACTACACAACGCTGAGCTGCGGACGCAGCAAGCGTGGCTCTTTGAAATACTCTCAGGAAGGAACTTGCTTTGGTGGAACATTTGCACCCCGCACATACATATTAAATGAAGTTAACTGTTCACAAAATCCATTAGCGTGAGCTATATAAATTAACTGGATACATGGTTAAACGTCATTTGCTCTTAACAGTGTATTGCTGTGTGTCTTTTGTCCATAGCAAATCCCCACCAATAGGTCCCAAAAGGTCCCAGTTAGAGAGTAAATGCCATAAACATATTCTTTGTAAATCTTTATAACCATTCCCTGAACAAACCAAGCGGGCCTTCCTTTTTGCACAATCCAAATCTTCTTCAAAACTTGCCATTTACAGCGTGTAATGTTGCTCAGAGGTTTCGGTTAATGTTCCTCGATGCAACCAGAGTTTAAAGTTAACACAGAGAAAGCGGAAAGTGAGGGACATCCGGCAGAACTTCCGGTGGCGCCGGAATTATCTGGTAAATTAACCGTTGTCAATCCAGACTAGCACAGCACAACTAGCAGAACAAATCTAACTACCAACTACCAAGTGTTGGGGGTCAGAGGTCAACACGATGAGGCTGGGCTATATTCAACATCAGTTAGATGCAGGGAGCCACAAGCATAATGTTTATGCTCACATAAATACACACTAAAAACTTTAGTTTTTTTTAGCTTTACATCACTGAGATTTTGTTGAATATTTCTATGACCCATGTTGTTTGACCATGGTTGTGATACTAAAAGTCACACTAACAAATGTAGCAAATGAGAGGAAAAATCAAAGGCAGCTGTTTGAGGTCCTAGGGGTTCCAGTCTGTCTCTCGTGTCTGGACACTTTGCTTCTTTGGGGCCCTTCTCAGCTCATTAAACAAGTATTTATTGGCATGCCAAGAGTACACCTGTGAGTCATCTAAACCATGACGGCAACTTCAATGTATAGCCAAGCACAAGGGTCACTGTTAAACAACAGTACCTCATATGACTGGGCAAAGTGAAAAAGCAAATCTGCATGAAGGCAGCCGTATATGTATGTTGCTGGTTTCAGCTTTACTCTTGTAAAATGCACCACCACAAAACACTATGATGTTAACATGACACTTGTTGCCCTCATGGTGGTTCTGTTTTATCTATGAACTTACACCAGTGGCATTCATTGACCACAGTGGTGTTATCACTCAGATCAGATGCCCTTTAAAAGAGGAAAAGGTGTTTTGAAAATGGGGTGAAGTGATGAGTATTAGGTTGTACGAGTAAGGTGTAAATGATTCTTACGATGTGTCCAGGAGTTCTATTTGTTCCTATAGCACCATAGTGTTAATGTGTAGGACTTTAAAGCTCTTTTGAAATATTATCCCTGCATGTTTTTCACATTTTTGATATTTCCTTACAACATAACAACAACTTTGTCTATTCTAAAGAAAGTTTAATGAGTCTGTACTGGAAGCTACAGCATGCCTTTGTATGTTTCCATTGCTGTGTGCAAAAATAAGATCACACTGCAACCTAAGGGTGTGCCTGCATTTGTGGTTAGATTGTGGGTTTCTGCAGAAGGTAGGTGGGAATATGTGCAACTTCTAAACCCTGCTGGCTTGCCAACAATGTGACAGTAACAGGGGGATAGCCAGTGTTTGATCTCATCAGCCAACATCTGGCCCTCAGGAGGAGCTAAAGTAAGCGGCACATGCTGATGTCATTAGCGTAAAATGGGAGTTATATTCACACAGCCATGACCCTCACAACATCCCAGTACTGTGGAAGTAGGGGAGAGGGAGGATGAGAAGTGGATGAATAACATGAAGATTTTAGGGAGAGAGAGAGAAACAGAGAGAGAGAGTAGAGAATGGATAGTACATCTGGGTGATTATGTAAGTGACTAATATTGATGTTCTTCATTGGCTGATGTTGAGCCAGATCTTTCATGTCAGCATATATCTGCTGCTATACTGTTAGAACAAGAAGTGAGAAAAAGGCAAGAACAGGATGGATCAAAGCTGTAACAAAGCTTGTTAGGATTTCATCAGTTCCACTCACCCAGAGCTGGCTACATCTGTCCAATCAAGTCCCATCACCATGGTGGGTTCCTGGCTCCAGAGATGGGATCAGTAGGCCTATTACCAACCAAACATTGGTAGGCAACCATGTTTTGAGGACCACCACCTCATCAGAGACTTGTGGTTCTCACGAGGTTTTCTTTGGAACCTCTCTGGCTGGATTTAATCATTACCGTTAGACATGTGCTAAGGATTAATAAATTGCTGTGGTCAGGATGCTTTGAGTGCTGAGGCACTCTGATATGATAATGTCATTGCTAGATGTGGGTTATTTAGACCCGTGGGGAAGTCTTTCATTTGGTTTAGGCTTCCTCATTGGGTGAGATCATTGCATTGAGACTGAGCTCTATTGAGAAGAAGCCAATGAAGCGGAAGGCCTTTTGCTAAAGATTTCCTCTTACTAAACATTTCAACAGGCGTATGCGGCACAGAATTCCAGTATCCATGATCTATATCAAGTCAGTCTAGTTAACCTTTGTTCTTTGTCTCCACTGTAAAGATTTTTGTTCATGATCTTCTCACAGAGCTAAGTACAGTGATGTAGGTCACTTCTGACTTTTGTCCCCATGATCTTAGCCACACTATAACTCTTTGATGACTCTTCTCTCCTCTCCCCACTCTACCTTAGTTATCCCTATCTGTGTGGAAGCAGGTCCTTCGCAAGTGACACGTGAGGGTTTAGACACATGAGACTATTCATCTGTGCTTGGCTGCCCAATCTCAGGCTGCTCTGATGGATTTCAACTAAAGAGGCCAGGGGCAGGAGTAGGGGCCGCAGTGCATGATGCCTGTGCTCTGCTATGGGAAACAGACAAGGTTATGATGCCCTTGTGACCCAGGAGTGTGGGGATCGCACGGGTCAATGGGGTTTTCCCTCTTGTGGACACATTCAAGCTGTCATCACTTTGAAAGGAAAAGAGTGGAAATTTGCGTAAGTGTGCATTCCAGTCAAATTCCATTCTTGCCATTACCGTCACTATTTTCACCAGGAACCTAATGGGATGTGAGTGTTCTGCTTACCTGTGGAGAACAGTGGTCATGTGAAATAATTACTCACAGTTTTGAGTACCAATATCCCAGAGGCTTAAACCATCTAAGATGTGTATGTACATATATCAAGAAATTATAAATATATATTTGTTTCTTCCAAGCTACAACTTGTGTTCTGCTTCCATATTCAAACTGCGTTTTTCAATTGAAGTTAGAGGACAACTAGGATTTGGGCCTTGTTTGAATGAGAAATGATCTTACTTAATAAAAGTCTATTGCTCCAGAGTAGCTAAACTATCAGTTTCTACAAGGGACAGGCTCACAGTTTTACCCATAGGCCTACATTTGAATTACTTGAATTACTATTCTCTGGACTACTTATTTTTTGTCTTTATTCACTTATTTAATTCGTGGATGGCTTTCTTATACTTAAATGTTTTTCCTTTCCAGTGATTAGAGGAGTATTCAGATATTTTATTTCAGCAAAAGTAAAAATACTACAATGTAAACACACTTTGTTTACTTTATTTCTATGTTCGTGTTGCTCTGACTCTCACTGCAGTAGAGTAGGGAGTGACGCGTCTTCGTCTCCATGACAACCGTTGCCGCGTCCAACATATCAGTAACTTCCACTTTGAAACTGAGATTTAGAAAGTTCATGTCGCCAATATGCTGAGAATACATAAAAGGAGCGTTAGAACGAGCAGTCTAGTTTGAAATAAGGTAACGTTGTGTTTTAAATACTTGTTTTTTGTCGTTTACATAATTTAACTTAGTAAACGTTCCTTGACCTAACGTTACTTGTTAATTTCGTGGGGACCCATCCAGACGTGATTTGGCTAGCTAGCTAGCTAACGCATACGCTCGCAGTTGAACTTTGCGTAACTGTTAGCGCTAACACTAAACAATAGTGTTGGGTTCTTGACTTATTAGTTCGCTGGCTTGTTAGTCAGCTAACGTTAACGTTAAAGTTATTTAGCTAGCAGCAGCGCTCGGTTAAACCGATTAAAACCTAAGGTTACACGGGCAAAATGTTGATAAGGTTAGGTTAGCTCAAAAGTCTTTCGCCCGTGGATGTTCATTTTCCATTGTCCTTTTCAAAACATAGCTAGGTAACTTACGTTACGTGAGGTGCTTTTAGGGCAGAAACATAACGTTACATGCTTCCTACGGATCCTTGACATTCCTAAAGATGTGTGAATTAAATTTGTGGGGGAAAACAAGTCTTAAAGGTTTTTAGACAAAAGATATGGATCATTGAAAGCTTGCATTTTTATATTGTTGTAAGAATATAAAGGAAATACAATTTGAAGAAGTTGGGCATGGATTGGAAAGTCATTACATTTAATGTTTCAGCAGATGTGTGGCCATAGTGGAATTTGTGACTCTAAACTGCACACAAACCAGATGTGGAAACCTGAATATTAATTACCCAGTTTCAATCCACATTTTGCATGTAGACTAAGCATGCTGAGACAATACAGTCCAGCATATTTTATAAGCAGCTAACAGGATTAAATCCAAGCTTTTTTGTGTACACATACATTATTTTATTCTGCTAGAGGATGGAAAGGAAAAATGTGCCTGGTTTCGGTGTCCTGGTGCCTCATCCACCCAGCCAACCTCCAGAGCCCAAGCCTCCAGCTCTCAGTCCCAGGTGCAAACTCCCTCCAATTAGAAAATATTCTGTGAATGAACAGAAAGGCATCTACTCAGATATCATCACTGCATTCAAGTTCCAGGTAAAAGCACATTAGCTTATGCCTCTTCAAATTCTGATTGTGTGTGAAGGCCATTTTGCTCTGACCAAAACCAAGACTGTTTATTGATTAGTCTTATACAGCGGGACCTGAGATCCAGCAGAGGTCACATGATCAATCCAGCTTTGAGTTCAGTGATCTCAACACAACTAAAGGTGAGATACTGTATCATATGACATTTTCAGTAATTATTGCAGATATGCCAGCTATGTATTTATAGGAGAAGCATATTAGCACCATTATCCTTCTGCACTGTTTTCCTTAGTTACAACCTTCAAAACTCCAACTGACCAGTGCAAGATTGTTAAAAAGGATAACCATGGACCTACATCACAGCAATCACAGACTTCTTACTTCTGCAAGGGTGGAGATGCACCCAAGGTCCAGATACCCTACCAAACTGTTCCTGGCCAGATCCCTCACAAGTTAGAGATAGAGAGGTATGCAGTGTTTGTGTGCACCATGTATGACTGAACCAGGTATAGTTGTACATTAGCTGGTTTAGTGGGGTCCATGAATTGGTTTATTTTAACTGCCTGTTGTTAAGACTAATTTTTAATTTTTGTGTTGTTTTCTTATAGACGTCGAAGGGAATATTTGAAGCTAGACATTGAACAACTCCTAGCAGAAAAAGGCATATACTCCAATCTTCTAATGCCAAGACATCAGAGCAGTAGTGATGAGCATGCAACTATGACTGACAATCCTGCATCACCCTACCTCCCCCTGGAGGTGAGTCTGTTACTGCTGCAATTTATTCTGAAATGCATTTGTGTAATCAATTACTGTTTACATTCCATATTTTGGGGCACGGCACAACCCTACACTAATTTTTCCCATGTTTCTCCTTTAGGTATTTGACAATGAGGAATATGACTGCCGGACTCCAGAAGACTGGCTTGCACTGGGCAATGCTGAACAATTACCTTATCAAAAACCTATTCCTGCAAAAGCCCTGCTGCCTACAGATGAAAAGATTTGTTCTGGTAAAATTTCCTCAGACATATACAGTGTAAACAGAGATAGACATTATTTTCTGTTCTTTGATGATTACTTTCTTCTCTCTCTTTGAAGAGGATCCAGAAAGCTCCTCCCTGGAGTATAGCTGGCATTTAGTTGGGGTTTTGACTATAGTAAGAAGAAATGCCAGTACCTGGTACAGAAAGTTCACCAAAACAGCCAACTGACAGATGAAAAAGGAAATCCCATTCTAAAGGAGAAATCCAAAAGGAGCAAATCTACTGGTTGGTTTTTACTTTTTATTATAATGACAGAATATTGTCTCCTAATTTCCTTTTGGCTATGTTTGTTTTGTTCACCATCCATGCATGCCTTCCATCTACTTCATTTTCATAGTAATAAACACCTTGCAAGCAGGCACTAAGTTCTGGGTACCCAGGATCAGAGTGGTATTTAATGCTGAGGACCCACGAGTCTTTGTCGAACGGATCCAGTTTGCCCTGCACTGGAGGGAGAACACAGAAGCTCTGCTTCTCTACCACTTGTCTGTGGACTGCATGCCCATCTGGAGTGGAACACCATCTCTTGATACAACCAGTTTCCAGCGTATCAAAAGACACACCCTGTCAGCCCCTGGACTCAGGCTGAAAATGTGAGTAATGTCAATGTCATGTTACTGCTGTCAGTGTCAATGTCTCCTTGTTCAATATCTGTTTATAATAGATCCCTCTGAGTTGAAATTTTAACTAACTAATAGGGAGAATAAAGGGAATATAATGTGTGCAGTCTGGAAAAGTGTATAGAGGATCTGGAGAAGGAGGTCAATCTGGAATTTGAGTATACAATGAACCGCATGAGCTTTGACAAAGTAGTGAGGAGCCACCCAGAGGAGTTTTCACGCATCACCTTGCCAAAGAAGGATCCTGAGTATGTACCACAAAAAGGTAAGACTGTTAGCCTTTATACATTTGATTGAGTCTTTGGGGTCAACATTAATGAATGTATTACCCCCCAGAATCTAAAGAACTAGGTTGTTTTATGCATGTACAGGGTGCGTTCCAGTTCCTCACTTTGCCTATAAGAAGAACCAAGCTGCTTTTGTCTTCCGTTCCCTGCTAACAAAGCCAGAGGTGATCCGTGCATTATCTGAAATATTGTCTGAGAGCAACAAAGTAGCAACCATGAGGCTTTTCAATGTCACCTCAATCAAACCACTGCGACTGGAAGAGTTTGAAGTCATCCAGTCCCAAATGCATACTCAGGTATTGTAGCTTTTCATTCTGCAGATACTGGGCTTTAACTTCAAATTATCTTTCATTTTTGTTTAAAATAAGAATTTGAATGCATTATTTGATTGTCTGGTCATCACTGCAGATTTAACCACTACTCATGCTAAGACAATGGGTTTGTATTCAAACCGATTGTAAAAGATTAACAGCAACAGCTCTTCTTTTATCGTCCCTTTCTTTTGTCTTCCCGTTGACCATGAACTTGTTGTCCTTCCGGGTCATTCACAGTATACTGTATGTCAAAGTTTAGTTAGGATACATTTTTCTAATTATTCTTTTTTCAAATGCTATACAATGGAATAAAACACCCAAAATTCAGTGGAAGGAATCATTCATTTTACCTGCGAAGAATGTTGAATGGCTTCCATACAATGTACATCCATACATCCAAGTTATGTTTGGGCAATTTGATTGAAAGAAACCCATATTTTCTAATGGGAAACGGATCAAGTTTGACCCAAGGACGACACAAGGGTTAAACTACTATGGTACTGGTAAAAAAAGGCCCTTTCATTTAAAATTAACCATGGATACATTTTTGCTGTTGATGTAACTGTGATGATCACAAAGGAAAATCTTGCAGAGAAGGAAGCATCTAAATTTCAAATAAAAAAGCATCAAATATTTTTCTCTTTCTTCAGATAAGCTTGTTTCTTAGAGAGGCGTGGATGGTCACACTGAGCAACAGCATCCGTGCCAACCTGGGGAATATTGGCAAGGGCTCGTACAACGTGGACGAATCTCGCTGGGAGATATACAGGATGTCCAAGCTTTACAAACTGATGGCCGTGGTGCGCTTTAACATGCAGGATTCCCTGCGCTTCCTTGTGGAGAATTCGCTGGTCGGCCTGACTCAGCTGATATTAAACTCTTGCCACAGTGTGCTGACATGTCCTCCTGACCTGGCCTGGAGGGATGACCTTATCACTAGCCCTTACAAGTAGGATAGCATGCGCTTGCGCACATTGGCACACATTCACATTTATGTAAACATCTTCCTCATACACTTTTGTGTTCAAATGCATCCACGTTTTCTTATGTTGTTCCTATATCTTGTCAGTTACATACTCAGTTCAGTTTTAAGGAGTGTTTCATCATGAGCAGGGTTCAACAATAAGGGCAAGTAAAAGGCCAGGTTGGGCAAGTAAATATAACAACCCACTTGCCCATTCGGGCATCATTGTATCATAAATGATGTTGTTGTTCTCTTGCCCTTGTTGGCAAAATGCTTGTTGAATGATTTGATTTTAATGTGCCATTGATCAATCATGAATTGAGTTGGTCCTTGCCTTCAAATTTTTTTTAAACAAAAAAGAAATTGTGTAGGGGCCAGTAAAAATGTACTTTTGGCAAGTAAAAAAGAACATTTACCTGCCCAACCGGACAAGTGAACGAAAACCTAAACGTTGAACCCTGCTAATGAATTTTACTAAATATTTAGTATCATGTTGGTAATATTACTCCATTTTCTATAACTAGGCCAAAAAATAACCCTCTGTTCTTGGTGGACTTGGTTCTGGATCAGACTGGGGTTCATTACAGCACTCCATTGGAGAACTTTGAGACATCTATTGTTGACCTGTTTGATAAGGCCATTCTGGCCACGTACAATGTACCACAGCTTGATAAGGTAAAACAAAATCTGTAACCTGAATCACTGAACATTGAATTAAAAAATGTAAATGCAATGTAAACCATGTTCCATGATAGGTTCCTTTATCCATTAATAATGACAAACATACTCTATGGAACAATAATTTAACGATTCCTCTCTTGTCTATGCCAGTTTGTGATGCAGAGTTTGTTCATTGGTGGCGATCTGTTGCTCGAGTCAGTGAATTTGTATGAACCAAAAGTAACTGAGCTGAGAGGCAAGGTCCACAATGCTCTGATACAAGCAGCCATACCTCTCAGGGCTTATGCTGCTGAATACGAGAAATACTTAGAGCTACACAATTTGGACATGGAAACCCTTCTCAAGTAAGTTTGTTTAAAGTTACGTATGCAAGTTCTCCCACAAGGTTTAAGATCAGTCAGATTTATGTTCCGTACAGCTTGCTTTTCTCATTAATTTGTCTATTTAAATCTTCTCTGCCAGATCTCATATGCATGCAGAACAGACATCCCAAGAAGTGAAGAAAGAGGTGGAACAACATCTTAAAGACAAGGAAAGGCTTGAGCACTCTCTGCCCACCTCCATTGTCATTGGTCCATTTGTTGTCCGTGTAGAGGTGGTACGTCAAGCTCTCTCTAACAAAAAAAAGGCTTTAGCCAGTGCAATGCTGGACCACATTGTTCTGAAGCTACGCAAACAGGTTGACAATGTAAGTAATTTGTTTAAAGGCTAGAAAAACACTTTACATAGTATAAAATGCATTGGTGTTTTATACAGGACCTACATTTACTGACCTTTTCCTACCTTAACATTGATCAAAAGTTGGTATCTTGTATGTGTGTGTAGGTATGTGAAGAGTACAACACATTAAGTAGAAAGCTACATGAGAAGCCCAACAGCATTGAAGAACTGGCTGAAAAGAGGGACTGGGCAAACCAAATACCAGAACAGCTCAAGAGTTACAAGGTGCACATGTGTGGACCGGCTATTTCTGTTAAGTGTCATATGAAAGGTTACTTTGTCAAAAAATTCCGATAACCTTTTTTTAATCTGTCCACAACAGGATCTTATGGGCAAGACCCTGTCAGACTATGAGCTATTAGATGAACTTTGCTACTGTCTTTCAGATGAAGATGTTAAAAAAAAGTAAGTGTAAAATCACCATGCTAATGTTTTGAAAACTAATCAGAACTTGAGTTTGCATTTTCTAATGTGGGATTAAGAATGATATGATGGGTTCATAGGGGTTAGAGTGAATAGAGGAACCTGAGGCGTTATTAGAGTGATTGCTGTAGTTACTCATCTCTAGGTGGACAGCTATTTGGTGGCCTCAAAAGATAATTGTCCAGATCGAAGCATTAGCTGTCCAGAATGTGGAGGATGAGGAGCGCTTCCATAAGATCCAGCTGGTCGACCAGAACAATTTTGAAGAGCACCTAGACTCTTTGCAGGTCAGCTGAGTCAACTAATTGTTTTTGTTCAACAGCAACTTGTTGTCTCGCAGCCTCATGTAGCTGCATCTGAAACTAGACCCCCTTCATGATTTGTATTTTTTCAGAATTCTTCTTTTGATCAGACCTCCTTCAACAATCTCCATCCATCCACTCTAGACAGAGCATATTACTGTATGTTTCAATGTTAGAAATGTTAGCAAGGTACTTGGTGTTATTTCTTCTTCTTTTGGCATTTTAGACCTTTATTGACAGGACAGCTGAAGAAATTAAATGGGAGAGAGAGGGGGAAGGACATGCAGCAAAGGGCCGCAGGCCGGAGTTGAACTCTGGCCAGCTGCATCGAGGAGAAAACCTCTATAAATGGGCTCCTACTCTACCAACTGAGCTGTCTGGGTGCCCCTTGATATTATTTTTTATAAATCATCACAACTGTGTTTATAGATGCTGGTTGCTGGGTTTGCGGCTTATACAGACATTGATCATGCCCATGAGGTGGCCAACGAGGTCAGGCGTACAAGCAAGCAACTTAAGGAGTGTCAGACAATGGCTCAAACCTACAACAACAGAGAACGTCTTTTTGGTGTTCCTGTCACTAATGTAAGTGAAAGAAGATCCATTTAATTATGTCTAGATACATTTAGTCTTTTCAGATGCCAGAATATTTCCTCTTGTCATGCTTTTTCTGACTATGAAATCTCACTGTGTGTTACAGTATGATCGGCTGCAGAAGCTGGCAAAGGACTTCCAGCCTTTCAAAGACCTATGGACCACCACCTCTGATTGGCTACGTTGGCATGAGAGCTGGCTCAATGACCCACTGTCTTCCATAGACCCTGAGCAGCTTGAGCGGAGTGTTACAGATGCCCACAAGACCATGCACAAATGTGTTAAACATTTCAAGGACATTCCAAGTAGGTCTATCCCCATTCAAATTTGATTCAAGTGTGATTGTTATTATGTTTAACGTGTTCTTTTCTTTGCCTGCTTTCTTTGTCTTACATGGCACTAGACTGCCAGTTGGTGGCATCTGTAATCCGCAGCAAGATTGAGGACTTCCGTCCTTACATTCCTCTGATTCAGGGCCTGAGGAACCCAGGGATGAGGAACCGCCACTGGGAGATGCTTTCGGAACGCATTGAGATAAAAGTCAAGCCCAAAGCAAACCTGACTTTCTCGCGCTGTCTGGAGCTTGGCCTACAGAACCACGTGGATGACATAGCTCATGTGGCTGAGGTAGCTGGGAAAGAGTACACCATTGAACAGGTACCTTTGAACGGGAGTCACATTCTAAATACAGTGTTTATAAAGTTGTATTTGTGTAGGATGTGTGATGAATGGAGTTTCACTGTGGAACTGCAAAGTTTGGACATTATTTGGGCAGCTTATTTTATTCTTTACATTTTTAGGTTTAAATGCGATTTTCACAGTAGGAGCACTTCTGTACAGTCTAAATAATGATGTTGAAACAGACTAAATGTCTGATTTTTTCACGTGCTAGAGCATGCGCCCATATGTAGAGGATTAGTCCTTGACGCAGCGGCCGCAGGTTTAACTCCAACCTGCAGCTCTTTGCAGCATGTCATTCCCCTCTCTTTACCATTTCAAGTCTAAGCTGTCCTATCGGGAATAAAGGCCTACAATGCCCAGAATTTTTTTTTTTTTTCAAACCCTCTCACTCAGGCCCTGGAAAAGATGGAAAATGAGTGGTCAACAATAGTCTTTGATGTGTTGCCCCACAAAGAGACAGGCACCTACATCTTGAAGAGCCCAGATGAAGTGTCGCAGTTGCTGGATGACCACATTGTCATGACGCAGGCCATGTCCTTCTCTCCCTTTAAAAAAACCTTTGAGGCCCGTATCAACACCTGGGAGAGCAAGCTGAGAATGACTCAAGTACACATGCATACACGCACACACACTTAAGGTCTTGTGTGTTGTATCATTATAATGCAGTGTCTGTCCTATTCTGGTGCTTGCAGGATGTGCTGGATGAGTGGCTGATGTGCCAGTGTTCCTGGCTTTACTTGGAGCCTATCTTTAGCTCTGATGATATAATTCAGCAGCTGCCTGTGGAAGGAAAAAGATACCAGCAAATGGATCAAACATGGAGGAGAGTCATGAAAAGTGCTTTCAAAAATCCCACGGTGAGAGCTTCCACAACACTTATTAATGGACAAAAGTTTTGTTTTTATACAGATATAAACATAGGCTAGATAATAATGATGCTTACTTTGTTGTAGGTGATTGAACTGTGTCCAGATGCTCATCTATTGGACAAGCTGAAAGAGTGCAACACACTGTTGGAGCAGGTCCAAAAGGGACTTATTGAGTACTTGGAGACAAAACGAAGCTCCTTCCCCAGGTAAGCTTTAATGAAATTGTCATAAAATTCCCCTGACTTTCAATTTCTGATGGTGATTATAGCAGATCTATGATAATGATTAAACATTCCCTTTCCTGGAGAGAATATGCATTGATGTCACTTTTTAATACAATAGCACAACCTCATCAACTGATTTTGTAAAACGGCAGTAGCTATGAGACCAAATGAAATCGATTAAATCATTTAAAAAGTAAAGGCTACTTGATTCAACAATGATGCATGTGGATGATATGTGAGCTGAAATGAGTTTCCATGCTAAATTATGGCACACTGTCAATCACACAGACTTAAAATATTTGTTTGCAAAATTTGTTTGTAGATTTTACTTCCTGTCAGATGATGAGCTCCTGGAGATTCTGTCTCAGACTAAAGATCCTACTGCTGTACAACCGCACTTGCGCAAATGCTTTGAGAACATTGCACAGGTTTGTTCTGGCGTTTCTTTTCAATTACTTTGCTTGTATATTACTGAAAATATAACATGCATATCACATACGATTGAAACTTCTGTTCGTTCTCAGCTTCAATTCCAATCAGATCTACAGATCACACATATGTATTCTGGAGAAGGGGAGGAGGTGAAGCTGTACCTGCCAGTGTCGCCTACTGGAAATGTGGAGAATTGGCTCAGGGAGGTCGAGAAATCTATGAAGGCCACGTTGAGGGATAACATTGACCGCTCACTTAAAGTCTACCATGAGGTCTGCGATCCTGACTCTCATTTTGATGTGTTTTCTATACTTGCATTGCATTTTCATACAATTTCTAGGCATGTTTTAATAGTCCAGTTTTTGTATCACCTGTGTATGCACTTCTGACCCCTCAGCAACCTCGTGTAGAGTGGGTATTATCATGGCCTGGTCAGGTGGTTATAGCTGGCTGTCAGGTCTTCTGGACTGCTGAGGTGTCTGAGGCCTTGGAGCAGGGAGACTTGGCCAGTCGCCTTTATCCCCAACTACAGAAACAGGTGTGGACTTGGTATTAGACTGGCACATATTCCAACTAAATAAATCTTTAAATATCCATAACAGTGTTTTCTCTAGGTGTTTGGAAGATTTGGGTGTAGCGATAGACCGATTTTATCGGACGAAAATAAATCCATTGTGGCAGGGATTACATTTTTATGATGTAAATTGAGGAAGCAAAAGCAATATCTGCTCCAGATATTGGCTCAAGAAAATCGGCAGCCCGTATTGGTCAACGGCTAAGGCTGATGAAAGAAAAATTGGTATTGGCATCGGCACCAAAAAATCCATATTGGTTGATCCCTATTTAGGTGCACCTGATTGGGGGTTTAGGGGTCCTTCCTTTAAGAAAATGTGAATTTTTCGATTAAAAATGTTATTACTATATCTGTGTCTAAAACGTTGGAAATGCTAGAGCAGATAATATAGAATAACACTCAAAAACCTAAAGATAAAACTTGCTAAAAAGTCAACTAGGACCAACTAGAATCATTTGATCTGAGAAAAGTTATTTAGGTTGTTATGATGCTCACATTGATTTTACATTAATTTGGCCTAGTGCCGCCTGAAACGGCTTGGGTGCTGCACCTTACAATGATAGGAAAAACTACTTTGTGAAAAAAATACACATGCTATTTATTGTTCACATTTGCACTGTACATTGTGCACAATACAATATACTGAAATTCATAAGATTTTCCATTTTGTTTCTGAAGCTGGGTGACTTGGTGCAGCTGGTGAGAGGACGTCTGTCTAGGATGCAACGAGCTGTGCTGTCTGCTCTCATTGTCATAGAAGTCCATGCTAAGGATGTTGTAGCCAAACTGTTGGAGCAGGAGGTCTCAAGCGTCAGTGCCTTTGAGTGGATCAGCCAACTCAGGTTATCTTTTGTTGTTTTGTATTTTCTTACGCTTTTTTAGTTTTGTCAGTCCTAATGTTGAAGTTCACTTTATACTATCATTCTGCAACAATGTGGGTGCAGAATATTGATACTGATCTGATACTGATTGTAGATATTACTGGGCCAAAGATGACTTGTACATCCGTGCAGTGAATGCAGAGTTTTTGTATGGATATGAGTACCTTGGTAACTCCGGACGTCTGGTCATTACCCAGCTCACTGACAGGTAGTTGTTAAGTCCAATGTTGTCTACTTTTCTTTTCCCTGAATACCATGTATACTCTTTTTAATACACAACTTCCTGCCTCTTTCAGATGCTACCTGACCCTGACAGGAGCTCTACACCTGAAGTTTGGAGGGGCTCCTGCAGGTCCAGCAGGGACAGGAAAGACAGAAACCACTAAAGATCTGGGAAAAGCCCTGGCTATCCAAACAGTTGTTTTCAACTGCTCTGATCAGCTTGACTTCATTGCTATGGGCAAGTTTCTTAAAGGACTGGCCAGGTGAGTGGCAGTTACTGATAGTGCTGGGACGATATGCTTTTGTCTTGAGTAATTCTTTCACGGTACACGAGTGCCGATTTGATTTATATTGTGATTTTCATTCATTGCGATTCTTGGAAGTATTGCGATTTGATAGTATTGAGTATTGTGATTTTCTTTTTCTTCTTTAACTAAAACAGAAGTTGAATAATACACCTCTAGAGACAATATATCATAAGACATTTTTTTTAAAGAATGCACGTCACATCTCAGACTGACATTTATTTATTTTGTCAAGAAGTACATAACATGGATTATCTGCATGTTCTGCTTTTGCTCTGTTTTGCTGGGGACGGATATGATGTAGGCGCCGTCAGCATACCATATAACAGAAAATATTTTGTCAGTATAGTCAATCATTGGTATGAAATAAATAAAATAAAAACTATAAATTCTGGGGAAAGGATTTGATTTAAAAAATTGTCACAAAAAAATTACGATACATACAGTATGTGAATCGACTTTTTCTCCCACCCCTAGTTACTAAAGTACGATAGAATGTCAGTTTCGATGTTATATATCACAAATCTTACATCAATCACATTCATGTTGCATTTATGTCTGTCTTCCTTTTTTGCAGCTCTGGGGCCTGGGCATGCTTTGATGAGTTTAATCGTATTGATGTAGAAGTGCTGTCTGTGGTGGCACAACAGATCACCACCATACAAAAGGCCCAACAGCAAAGGGTGAGAGGTTGATTCACTATAAATCACATGCTGGTACCTACTGTACTTTACCACAGAGTACTTGACCAGGGTACCATTTTGTGTGAATATCTTGTACTTTTATTTCTTCTGCATTTCAAGAAAGATGTTTAAAAATGTTATGCTTTAGTAATTACTTGTAATTGAGTACTTTCCTAATATGAACTTTCAAAGTGTATATATTGTTTTTACCCAAGTAAAGAATTTGATTTTTTTTTCCCACACTGCATTCCACACATAAAGACACAGTCTGTGTACTGTTTCTAAGATAATTGTGTGTATATTGTGTTTTTAGGCAGAGCGGTTTGTGTTTGAGGGCACGGAGATCCCTCTTGTCCCTTCTTGTGCTGTATTCATCACTATGAATCCTGGTTACGCTGGACGCACTGAACTGCCTGACAACCTCAAGGTTTGAAATGATGATTTAATTTTGAATGACTGTATAACACTAAGTATAAGCAGAATGAAGTTCAACAAATTAATTTATATATCTTTATATGTCTACAGGCACTGTTTCGTCCTGTGGCCATGATGGTACCTAACTATGCCATGATAGCTGAGATCTCCTTGTACTCGTTTGGCTTCAGTGATGCCAAAGTCCTTTCCTTGAAAATCACCACCACTTTCAAGCTCTCCTCTGAGCAACTCAGCGCTCAGGTATTGTATGGATTCAGAGGAGATCAGACATTTCCATCTACCAAGAAAATATGCTATTTGCACAGGACAGTGGTTGTATGTGAAACTGAAGTGGCAGCGTATATTGGGACAGACATTATTTGTTTAACCTTTTAATTTTACAGCATTGGACTATAAAATATTGGCATACGAAACATACCGATAGTTGCATAGTTAACCGATAGAGACGTGTGTGTATGCATTTAAGCATAACAAAGATAGGAAGGTGTGCTGACTTTTGCTCTTTTTTATATGAAGGATCATTATGACTTTGGAATGAGAGCTGTGAAGACTGTGATCTCAGCTGCTGGAAACCTGAAGAGAGAAAATCCTGACATGAATGAGGTTAGAACTTTGTCTTTTGTTAACGGTGGGGAAAAAATGACACAAATTTTGAATGGAGTTGTAACTACTACCTGTCCCGTTGTAATATCTTATTCTTCTAAAATCTTGCTGTCTCCCAGGAGTTGATCTGTCTGCGAGCCATTCAAGATGTCAATGTACCAAAGTTTTTACAGGACGACCTGAAGCTCTTCAACGGTATTGTGTCCGACCTTTTCCCTAAGACAAAACAGGAGCCAATCAACTATGGCACCCTGGAAGAGTCCATTCGTAATGTCTGCACCAAGATGAACCTTAAAGATGTGGATGGTTAGTGTTTCTGGAAGTACAGGAAATATGTTTTCAGATATGCAGGTATCCAGCTACCTGTATTTTTAGGATGAGTAGATGACATTGTTGTGGTGATTGCAGGGTATATAAATAAGTGTATTCAGCTGTATGAGACCACTGTGGTGAGACATGGCCTGATGTTGGTGGGACCCTCTGGATCAGGCAAAACCAAGGTGAGTCTTTCCCCTGTCACGATATTGTTTAAAGTTTTATTCACAGTTCTCTTGTTTTGCAGTGTAGAATCCTGAATGTCAGTATAACTGTTGTGTGTGTTAGTGTTATGAGATACTAGGTGCAGCGATAACAGCCCTAAAGGGCCAGCCCTCTGTGAGTGGTGGTGTGTATGAGGAAGTTCAGATATACGTCCTCAACCCCAAGTCTATCACCATGGGACAGCTATACGGAGAGTATGACTTGCTCACACATGAGTGGTAAGTGATGCTTTGTTTCTCAACTATAGAACAAACAAAAAACGTCAGACCTATACTGCACACACACACACTTTTTTTCCACCCCTATAGGACAGATGGTATCCTCTCATCTGTTATCCGTGGAGGTGCATCATCAATGGACCTTGAGAAAAAGTGGTACATGTTTGATGGGCCAGTGGATGCTGTATGGATTGAGAACATGAACACTGTTCTGGATGACAATAAAAAACTGTGCCTTAGCTCTGGGGAAATCATCAAGCTTACTGATGTAAGATTAAGTTTCATGGTCTTCACTTTTTTGTCCATGTTTTCCCCTGCCCCACGTGCATAGATGTTTTGTGTTTTCCTCTTACAGGTGATGACCATGATGTTTGAGGTGCAAGACTTGGCAGTGGCATCACCAGCGACAGTGTCTCGCTGTGGTATGGTCTACCTGGAGCCCAGCATTCTGGGCCTCCTCCCTTTTACGGAGTGTTGGCTAAAGCAGGTCCCTGAAGCCCTGAAACCGTTCACAGAGCAGCTCAACTCCTGTTTGCCAGGTTCCTGCAGGTGGGAGGGGAGAAATAACTGAGAGACACCAGCACTGAATCTTAAAGCTTTTCATTATGAATGACTATATTCAAACAAACAATTTGCTGCTTTAATTTATTTATTTTTCTGTATTTTCACCCAGGACTCCATCGCATTTGTCCGCACATCAGTAAAGGAGGTCATCACATCTCTGGACAGCAACCTTACTTGTAGTTTGCTTAAACTTATGGACTGTTTCTTCAATCCCTTCAACATCAGAGAAGTGTGTGCAGCTTCTTTCTGTTACATTAACCTCCATTAAAATAAATATACATTCAGATCTTTTTATATTGAAGCATTTAGAACACTTCTGAGATTCCACTTTGTATGGTAAACATTGAGTGCTTTAGGAAAGCTGTACAAGATACTTTAAAACATAAGGTTTTGAGCAATCTTAAAAACTGCAGTGTTTTTGTGAATAAATGTGTTATCATATACATCTGCAATGGCGAGTGTGGTAAAACAAAACAGAAGATGCTCTGCTATTGAAAAACATTGATTGAGTGTGTTGGGTTAATAATGAATCTACAGTCATGCTATCATTCAGTCAGTTACATTCTCACTGCATCACAACAACAACAACAACAACAACAGTGCAGGAAGTTCAACTTTATCATCATAATTCATCTTTGATGAAAAACCCTGTTCTGTACTGTATATGTGAATTTAGTCAATTATGAGCCCCTCACCAATCCTTTATTGTCTCGTAGGATGCAAAGCCACCACCCCAAAAGAAATTAAACCGTCTGAAGGAGCTGATTGAGCCCTGGTTCTTTTTCTCTCTGGTGTGGAGTGTGGGAGCCACAGGAGATGCAGCCAGCTGTAAGCGCTTCAGTGCCTGGCTCAAGAACAAGATGGCAGAGGAAAAGGTCAGCATCTCCGCTTTCTCATCCCTGAACCATTATAAGTCTAATGTGATTTTTATTGACATCTGTAATAATCCTTGCAAAAGGTATATTTTTATAACCAGAAATGTATTTGTCCTTCAGATCCAGTTATGCTTTCCAGAAGAGGCTGTGGTGTATGACTACAGGCTTGATGATGCAGGGATAAGTAACTTTGAGGATGAGGAGGAAGATGAGGAAAGAAAAGTAAATAGATTGTGCATAATCATACAGATTGTTCATGCAACCAAGACCATCAGATGCATTTTTGCTTTTTACTCAATCATTTTTTTCTTCTGGTATCCTAGGTCCAGTGGGTCAGCTGGATGAATTATGCAAAGAGTGTTGTAATCACTCCAGAGACAAATTATGCTGACATCATTGTTCCGACTGCTGACACAGTGAGAATGTCTTTCCTCATGGATATGCTTTTGACCAATAAGAAACCTGTGAGTATTTGGAATGGAGTTGAACTTCACAGGTCTACAAATACTGTAAATGTTAGTAAAATTAGATTAAAACTCTATCACTTGTCAGCATCAACTGTGAATTTTTAACCTGAAGCACTTATTCAAAACTCATAGCACTCATAGAAGCTTTTTATATTTGCCTGTGTGTGTGATCCAGGTGCTCTGTATTGGGCCAACTGGCACAGGAAAGACCTTGACCATTTCAGACAAGCTGTTGAAAAACATGTCTGCGGAATACATCACACACTTCCTCATGTTTTCTGCCCGCACCTCAGCCAACCAGACTCAAGATTATATTGACAGTAAACTAGACAAACGGTATGCCTGCTCTACAGTACATCGTCAATCCAGTTACACATTATTTACAATACTACAAACTATATATTTGTGACCCACCAACAGACGGAAAGGTGTGTTTGGACCTCCAATAGGAAAGTATTTCATCTTCTTTATTGATGACCTAAACATGCCGCTGTTGGAGACTTATGGTGCTCAGCCTCCTATTGAACTGCTGAGGCAGTGGATGGACCATGGAGGCTGGTATGACAGGAAACTGATAGGTAAGATTTCTGGAGGCCTTTTTGCTTTTCCCACCTTTTTGTTCCTTTAAGCTTTTGATATTTTATGTTCTTTATTGTCACACAGAGTATTTCTTCATGCCTAATGTAATAACTGTTGTAATAATAAAGAAAATACTAATAATAATAATGCATAGATTCGGGTTTTGTTGTTTTTGCTCAGAAACGCAAAACATCTCATTAGATTGAGCTTCTCTTTGTTTCCCTACCCTTTCTCCCAGGGACATTCAGGAACATAGTGGACATTAATTTTGCCTGTGCCATGGGACCCCCGGGGGGAGGCCGGAACCCCATCACTCAGCGCTTTACACGCCACTTCAACTTCCTGTCTTTCACTGAAATGGAAGATGCCAGCAAGAAAAAGATTTTCTCCACCATTCTGGGCAGTTGGATGGGTGAGTCGGGTCTGCTAATCTGTCAAAACAGATGTTGCTGGGGAAAGATTACTTACATCACCTTGTAGAAAAACAAACAACAGTCTTTAACTGAATCTTTGTTCTCTTTCAGATGGAGATATGAGTAAAGACGAACCAGGCAGTAAGTCAAGATCACAGAGAAAGGGAGTAGATTAAGAGTGCATAGTGTGAAATTGTAAAATTTCATTTATTACTGTAAGATACAAAACACATCTAAATAATTACCGGTTTAAGTCATTTTAACTTACAAAATAAGCACATAAGCTCTATCAAGCCACATGTTGACCAAAGCATATCTTCTGATAAAAAGAAAATGTCATTACATCTCTCTTCTCCTGCTATTTTTTTCAGGACCTGTGCCAGCAATTCAGCCGCTGAATGAGTCTCTTGTAGACGCTACTATCCGAGTCTACTCTACGATTACCTCCCAGCTCCTCCCAACTCCAGCCAAGTCCCATTACACCTTCAACATCAGAGACATGTCCAAGGTCTTTCAGGGCATCCTCATGGCTGAGGCTGGAAAGATAGAGGTATTTAGATCCAACAGAATCCATCATTTTTTATCAATGATTTTATTATTAATCACAATTTAGATTTTATGTTTTTAACTGAAACCTGGTTAGACCATAATAACAGTGCTGCTGTTCTCATTGAGTTAGCTCCCCCTAACTTCAGTTTTATGAGCGAGAATAGAGCAAATAAGAAAGGCGGTGGAGTCGCCATTTTGTTTAATGACTCATTCCACTGTACGCAAATATGTTATGGAAATTTTGCTTCTTTTGAACGTGTGGCTCTGCAGTTAAGGTCTTCCCTTCAAGCTATACTTCTAAACATCTACAGGCCACCTAAATATTGTGCAACCTTCAATGATGACTTCACTGAACTGCTGTCTATAATCTGTATTAACTTTGATTGTGTAATCATTGAGGTTGATTTTAACATTCATGTTGACAACCCCAGGACAGGGGGACCAAAGAACTGTGTTGTGTTTTTGAGAACTATGGACTGACTCAGCATTTGACGGAGCCCACGCACAGTAAGGGGCACACTCTGGACCTGATTGTCTCCAAGGGTCTGAATATTTCCAAGGTTGTGGTGACTGACGTTGCTCTCTCTGATCCTTCCTGTGTTTTCTTTAACGGCACTATCTCTGTGCCCAAAAGTGTCCAAATAAAGTTAATCAAAAAACTGTATATCACTGAAAACACCAGTGAAACATTTATTCAGCTTTTCTCCTCCACACCCGCCCTCTCTGGGCTCTCAGCGACTGAGCTTGTAGATAATTTCATCTGTAAAATTACAAATGTTATTGATACCATGCACTTAGGTCAAAGTTGTCTCTGGTTAAAAAAGATCGCCATGGAGAAATGTCCTACTGGTGATAACAGAAAAAAAGAGTGTTGAAAAGTTGAATGAAGGTGGCATTATAACACCTATAAAGAGAGACTGCAAGAAGGTCCTTCTTCTCTGACATTATCACTAGAAACAACAATAATTCACGTGCTTTGTTTGCTGCTGTTGATAGGTTAACAAACTCCTTCAGTACCAGTAGCATCTGAACTTTTATCTACAAATCCTGCAATGACTTTGCCTTCTTCTTCAAAGACAAAATTCAGAAGATTAGACAAACAGTCAGTGCCTCCATCAAGTACAGGATATGTGTTGTCACAGTGTTCAGGCAAAACTAATTCCAATATGACAGAATTTCATTCAATCATCTGAAAACCTCCTCTTGTTGCCTTGATATTCTACCAATGGGTGTTTTAAAAAATGTTTCGAATTGTTTGGCTTCTGATCACTGAACAGTTTTAATACCTTTCAGTGGGGTTTCTGACCACACCACAGCATTGAGACGGCTCTTTAATGACATCCACCTTAACACAGAAAGTGGCAAAACTACAGTCTTAGTATTACTTGATCTTAATGCTGCATTTGACACGGTCGACCCTGATATATTACCAGACCGATTGGAAAACTGGGTTGGCCTTTCTGGCTCAGTACTAAACTGGTTTGAATCCTACTTAAAGAATAGGGACTACTTTGGGTCAATAGGTAATTATGCATTTGAGCATACAAATATGACGTGCGGAGTTCCCCAAGACTCCATTCTGGGGCCTCTTCTGTTTAACATCTACATGCTTCCACTGGCTCAGATTATGGAAAACAACAGAATAAGTTACCATAGTTATGCGGACGACACACAAATTTACATAACCATATTGCCAGGGGACTATAGTCCAATACAAAAACTGACTAAGTGCAAATTAGCAACACAAACATATTAATGGCTGGATGTGCCAGAACTTTCTGAAATTAAATGAAGGAAAAACTGAGGTGGTTGTTTTTGGAGCAAAAAAGGAACAATTAAAAGTCTGCGCTCAGCTTCAAACAACAATGTTAAAAACAACAGACAAAGCCAGAAATCTTGGTGTAGTCATGGACTCAGACCTGAATTTTAACAGCCACATTAAGACTATTACAAAGTCAGCCTATTATCACCTTAAAAACATATCAAGGGTAAAGCGACTTATGTGTCAACAGGATTTGGAAAAACTTGCTTTCATCTTCAGTAGGCTTGACTACTGCAATGGTGTCTTTACAGGTCTCCCTAAAAAATCAATCAGACAGCTACAGCTGATTCAGAATGCTGCTGAGGAGTCCTCACTAAGACCAAGAGACTGGATCATATCACTCCAGTTCTGAAGTCTTTACACTGGCTTTATGTGTCTCAAAGAATTGATTTCAAAGTACTTTTGCTAGTTTATAAATCACTAAACGGTTTAGGGCCAAAATACATTTCTGATGTGCTACTACACTATGACCCACCCAAACCTCTCAGGTCATCTGGGACAGGTCTGCTTTCTGTCCACAGAGTCAGAACTAAACAGGGAGAAGCAGCATTCAGTTTCTATGCTCCTCATATCTGGAACAAACTCCAGAAAACTGCAGATTCGCTGCTACTCTCAGTTCTTTTAAATCAAGGCTGAAGACCTTTCTTTTGGATGTTGCCTTTCTTTAAATGGCTATTCATTTCTTTAATGTTTAATTTCTTATACTGCGCTGTAACTTTTATTCTTGTGTTTTATCTGTTTTTATTTTTTTTACTGTTTAACTGTTTTTGTGTAAAGCACTTTGAATTGCCCTGTTGCTGAAAGGTGCTATACAAATAAAGCTGCCTTGCCTTATGAAATGTTGGACTACCCATTCAGGTAAAGTCACTTGATCCGCTAAGTACTTACAAATTCAGTTAACTTTGAAGCAACTAGTACCAGAAGTGTGTTGTATGGCTTTTGTCACCCTAGCAATGGAGCCAACAAATAGTCTGGGTGCCCTTGAATAATTATATGTAAGTTTTGACTAATGAGAAATGTCGGAACGATTAAAAAGACGCCAGTATAAAATCAGTGTTACTTTGGTGATTTTAGGACAAATTGCAGCTGCTGCAGTTGTGGTATCATGAAAACTGCCGGATTTTCCAAGACCGCCTGGTGTGTGCCGAGGATAGAGACTGGTTCAACAAGCTCCTGAAGGACTGCATTCAGGAATTTGACTGCAGTTTTGAAGAGGTTGTGCACTGCCAACCTGTTTTGTATGGAGATTTCATGATTCCTGGAGCTGACCGCAAAGTCTACACATTCATAGAAGACAAGGAACGGGTGAGTGGTGCCAACCAATGTTGGAAATATGCCATTGTATAACCTTCTGTTGCTAAATATCTGACCAGTTGGCTCATGGGTATTAACATTGTACTTTGTGAGCTTAATTTATAGATTCCCAATGTCAATGTGTTTTTTCATTTAATAGCATAAGTGAGTGACCGTAAACCCACTAAAAGGTTTCTACCTCTATATTATATAATTTAGTTGGCGAAAGTGATGGAGGAATACATGGAAGACTACAACCAGATAAATACCACCAAGATGAAGCTGGTGCTCTTCATGGATGCCATTGAGCATGTGTGCCGTATTGGCCGCATCCTTCGCCAACCTTTGGGCAATGCCCTGTTGCTTGGAGTGGGTGGGAGCGGGCGTCAGTCCCTCACTAAGCTGGCCTCATATATGTGAGATCTCACACTTTGTACAACTCCCATGCCAACAGGCTAAATACAATGTCATGAAACAAGAAAAAATATCTCAATTTACCTGCTTTTTAAAAGGATCACACTGCTGGTTTTGTGTGTGTTCAATACTGCTTTCTTTTCTTTTTTTTAAAGCATAGAAAAATTTTACGATTGATGTCCTATTTTATGAACAGCTGTTTCCATTAATTTCAGCACACTATAAAGTATCAGACATGAGAGAGATACAGTAATATGTAACAATCAACATTCAGTTGATTTTGTTTTATACCAAACTGTAATTGCAAGTGCAATTTTTATTGATTATTGAATAATAGTTCAGGTACAAACAGGTGCTGTTAATAAAATAAAAACATAAAAATCTCTTCTGCAATTTACTGTTAATGTGCTTAAACATGCAGGAACACCAGTATGATCCTTTAAATATTTTGTGGCCCAGTCCTCATAGTGCGTTTGTCCATATTCAGGTCAGATTATGAGTGTTTCCAGATTGAGCTTTCTAAGAACTACGGTCAGACAGAGTGGAGAGAAGATATTAAAAGAATCATGCTTAAGGCCGGCCTTCAGGACCTGCAGATCACCTTTCTCTTTGTAGACACGCAGGTAAAGTGTTCTCTTATGCCTTGCTGCAGTATACTTCGTGTGGTAGTTAATAGCATTGCTGATACACAGTCCTAGTACATACTGTACTGGAACTTTGTTGTAGGAATGCTGTTGTACAAAATGCAACATGTAGATCTAAATGATCTTATGTTCTCAGCAGAAGGCTATGCATCAAATATTCATCAGTATCTTTGTGTTAAACTCCCAGATTAAGAGTGAGTCATTCCTAGAGGATATCAACAATATTTTGAACTCTGGGGATGTTCCCAACCTGTATGCCTCAGACGAGATGGAGCGCATCCAGGAAGCCATGAAGCCAGTGTTGCAAGATCTCGGCCAACAGCCAACTAAAGCCAACCTCATGGCTGCTTACATCAGGAGGGTCCGCAGCAACATCCACACTGTACTCTGCATGAGGTTAGTAATTCTGTTGGTTGGTTGATCAAAAGCAAATTGAAAGAAGTACATACATTTGGCCTTTATCTTTGTTCTTCCTATACCTCGTTTCTTCTTTATTTTTTTCTCTGCAGTCCTATTGGTGAGGTGTTTCGTGCACGCCTGAGGCAGTTTCCCTCACTTGTGACATGTTGCACCATAGACTGGTTCAGTGCCTGGCCAGAGGAGGCTCTGGAGGCTGTGGCCACATCGTTTCTTAATGAGCTGCCTGAGCTAGAAGCCAGCCCCACAGTCATCAGGGGACTGGTGAGCATGCTGTGTGTGTGTGTTTGTGTGTGTGTGTGTGTGTGTGTGTTCTGATCTGTTGAGCCCATGTTTGTTTTTTTATTCATCCTTGACGTACCACTTCCGGGATTGCTCCCTTGCCACTGGAAAATACGCTGGATTTCACTCATGTAGTCCGGATGTTGGTTGCTTTGGGCTTCCTTTGTGTTGACATTTTAAACTCTGGTTGATTAAGGGGGGACATAGAGGACTATGGTTAACCTTTTCTCAGATCTCTGCAAGGTAAATTCAGCTAGCTAGACTATCTGTCTAATTTGAGTTTTCTGTTGCATGATTAAAACAACTTGTAAACGTTCACATGTTCCACCAAAACAAGTTCCTTCAGAGCCTATTTTGCAGTTGGAACAACTTTTTATTAAACGCAGTCTCTCCTTAATTGATTCCCTTCTCCAGACATTGATGTGTGTGAAGATCCACCAGATGGTAGCAAGGATGTGTGAACAATATTTGGCCGAGCTTTCTCGACACAACTATGTCACACCCAAGAGCTACCTGGAACTGCTCAAAATCTTCTCAAATCTCACTGGACGCAAAAAGCAAGAGCTGTGTGCTGCTCGTGAACGGATGAAGACTGGCCTGGACAAGGTAGGGAACTGAACTGGAAAAATATATATAAATGTAAGTACATGTTTACACTCTTCTCTGACTACCTGCTATTCTGTGATCATGGAGCTTCTTAGCACAGCAGAGGATGTGAGTAAGATGCTGGAGGAGCTGGAGACAATGAGACCCCTTTTGGAAGAGGCCGCTAAGGACACTGAAGTCACTATGGAGACCATTAAAGTAAGGAAAACTAAGATCAGAAAAAAAAAATCAGTAATAGTGTAGCAATAACTGGAACCAACAATAACGGGCCAATTTATAGTGTTTGTCCCATATATGTGCAGCAGTGTTTTTGAAAAACATACCAACTTATGACTTATGTTGCCAGAAAGACACAGTGGTTGCAGAGGAGACCCGAAAGTCAGTGAAAGAAGAGGAAGCCAAGGCTTCAGAGAAAGCTCGTTTTGCAGGAGCCATCGCAGCAGACGCCCAGAGAGATTTGGATGAGGCTCTGCCAGCCCTGGATGCTGCCCTTGCCAGCCTCAAGTCTCTCAACAAGAATGATGTCACTGAGGTCAAATATTTTGATGATGATAGGTTGAAGATATTCTTTAATTAGTGCACTGTACAGTTTAAATGTATACTACAACCACTAGAATGTTTTTTTCCATAGGTGCGAGCCATGCAGCGACCTCCTGCAGGGGTAAAGCTGGTCATTGAGGCAGTGTGCATTATGAAGGGCATCAAACCCAAAAGGGTACCTGGAGAGAAGCCTGGCAGCAAGGTTGACGATTACTGGGAACCTGGTAAAAGTCTGCTTCAAGACCCTGGAAAGTTTCTGGAAAGCCTTTTCAAGTATGATAAGGTAGAGTTCATATCTAGTAGCATATGTTGTCCTTGTCTTTCCAGAACACCATTGTTGTCTTTTCACATTTTGCTTTAATCTCTTAAATTTTCTAAATTTTATTGTTAGATGCTAATTTGGTCATTTCCTTCTTAGAAGATGTATTAAAGCTGTTTTTTCTGCCAAAAATCATTTCTGCAGGAAAATATCCCGGATAGCGTGATCAATATAGTCCAGCCCTACATAGATAATGAGGAATTCCAGCCAGCCTCCATTGCCAAGGTTTCTACAGCCTGTACCTCTATTTGCCAGTGGGTGCGAGCCATGCATAAATATCACTTTGTGGCCAAGGCTGTGGGACCTAAAAGGGTAAAAACTGAAATCCACATTTTAGCCATTGGCTATCCATGTAAGACACCACTGTATTTACAAGTTTTTCTAAAAAGTGAGTCTTCTAAATATTTGCACAGAAAGCTCTCCAGGAGGCCCAGGAGGATTTAGCTGTGACCCAGCGCATCCTGGATGATGCCAATGAAAAGCTAGCAGCGGTGGAGGGTGGCATTTCCGCTTTGCAGGCCAAGTACCAGGACTGTGTGGCTAAGAAAAATGAGCTGGACAACAAGTACCAACTGTGTGAGGCCCGCCTCGTCCGAGCAGACAAGGTTAGAAGGAAGGATAAGATAAGACTACACTTCATTAATCCACATGGGGGGGATTTTAACATTGTAGCAGGACAAGAAACAGACCAAAAAGATGGTTAGAAACAGAATACAGATTCATAGAAAAATACAGTGTAATGCAGTGTAATATTGCACTGTAATATTGTCTAATAAGAATACTTTTTTTTTTATCATTTTTAGGTAATTTTAACATGACGTTTTTGATATTGATAGTTGCATCATGATGATGCATTATTGATCTTCTCCAGCTTATAGGTGGACTGGCAGATGAGAAAGTGCGTTGGAAGGAAACAGTGGAACATCTGGATTACATGGTCAATAATGTGGCAGGCGATGTGCTTTTGTCTGCAGGATATGTAGCATACCTGGGACCCTTCACTGTAAGTGACATGTAACTTAGTGCTTGAGTATGAATACATGTTAAAAAGTTGCAATACCCATAATATACTGTATATACTGTGTACATAGATCCCATTACAATCAACTGCATTTTTATGAATCCATATTGTGATGCTTTAACTTAAAAAAATGTAACTTTTGTTTTTGCTGTCCCAGTAGACAAAAAAAAAATCTAACCAATAAAAATAATAAAATCTGAAGATAATGGTATTGTTGTTGATAAAAGTATTGTTGAAAGCATGATTTCATAAAATAGTGATTTTTAGTAGGTTGGCCATAGTGTGTCTTTTCCTATTCCTATTTAGTGCAGCACTATTGCATTGTTTGCATGAAGGTGCACTGTTTTTGTGTTTAGGGAAAGTACAGGACAGCCATGGCTGAGGAGTGTTTGCATTGTTTCAAAGAGCTAAGTGTTCCACACACTGACAAACCAAACCTGATCAACACCCTCGGAGATCGAGTCAAGATCCGCTCCTGGCAGGTCAGAACCTACTGACCTTCAGGGTTTAAGCCTCTTACCATTTTAATTGTAAATAGTCAGACCATCAGACTGACCCAGTACTGACTTGTGTACTTTTAGACTTAAATTTACTTTTAATTATCATTTACCTTGTCATCATACTTGTCCTTTCTATGTGCATAGATATCAGGTTTGCCCAATGATAACCTTTCAGTGGAGAACGGTGTGATTGCTCAGTACTCTCTGCGCTGGGCTTTATTTATTGATCCTCAAGGACAAGCCAACAAGTGGATCAAGAACATGGTGAGGACTATCTGTTTGTATATGTGTGCTGCTCCAACCATAACTGCAGAGGGTGTCAGTGAGACAAAAAGACATGAGATGTAGGCTAACTAGATTGGAATTTATTCCTGACATTACGTGTATAGTTTGTAATTATACTTTATGTACCAGTATCAAAGTTGACATAGCAGAGTATCCAGTGCAGTTCGATATGTTGTTAAATAAGTTTCGGTACATATCGTTGTACTTGTTTTGGCTGTGTAGCAAACAGTGGTTAGATTGTTGGGGTACCTCTTATTCCGCATCACCAACAACTCCCCTGAAAAGCTTCTTTGTCTGTAGTTGTATTTAATCTGGGGTGCCCTGGTAGCTCACCTGGTAGAGCATGCTCCGCATGTTCCAAGGCCCAGGGTTCAATTCCAACCTTTGGCCCTTTGCTACATGTCTTCCGTCTCTCTCTCCCTCTTTTCATTCATACAACTGTCCTATCAGTTAAAGACAAAAATGCCCTAAAAAAGTATCATTCATTCATATTTGCTTCCTGTTGTCTCTCAGGAGCAGGACAATGCATTGGAGGTTATTAAGCTAAGTGACCGTGACTTCCTTCGCAGTCTTGAGAACGCCATTTCTTTGGGTAGACCCTGCCTCTTGGAGAATGTAGGAGATGAGTTAGATCCTGCTCTAGAACCTGTCTTGTTGCAACAGGTGAATACACACATCTTCTACAAACAAAGATAATTTGTACCGTCTGGCGGTGTTGTGCAAATATCCACCGTACACTGGTTTGCCTAACTCACATTTTTGGCCCTTAGACATTTAAGCAGCAAGGAAATACAATGCTGAAGCTGGGGGATTCAGTCATCGTTTACCAGAAAAGCTTCAAGATGTACATCACCACCAAGCTGCCTAACCCTCACTACTCTCCAGAGGTCTTTACCAATGTCACCCTCATTAACTTCACCTTGTCACCCAGGTAATACATGCTTTAAACAGATAAAAGAATTTTTTTTTATTTTTTTTTCTTCTTATCTGGCATCAATTATCTCAGCTATGGTCACATTTTTCTCAGCTACCCTTCAGTGCTAAGCTCTGACAGAAAAGTCTTATTGCTTGTCCTAATTCACTCTGCATCCAAAATTCACAAGTGGTGTTATTATTTAAATATAGGTGCAAAGCATAAAATAGTTATATTTGAAAGCAATGCTAATGCAAGTTTGTATATTTGTTAAGTTTGAAAAAGGCAGTCTTTCAGTCTTATCTGTTTTTAAAATTTGTTGGTCAATACTGTACCATAATATTCTGCATTCCATATCTCAAAATTACATGGTGAGACGAAGATGTTAGGGATACATTAAAAAAAAAAACAGCTAGCGACCAGATATAAACCAACGATTGTCAGAATCAATGTAGGGTATGTACTGTATTCTAACAACTATGTCTTGGTTTTACTGTTTTTGTGTAAATGTGCATTTTTTTGCGTTTCCAGTGGTCTAGAGGACCAGTTGCTGGGCCTGGTTGTGGCTAAGGAACGTCCAGACCTGGAGGAGGCCAAGAACCAGCTGATCATCAGCAACGCAAAGATGAAACAGGAACTAAAAGAAATTGAGGATGAGATCCTGTTTCGATTGAGCTCCACAAAGGGGAACCCTGTGGACAATGAGGAGCTCATCCAAGTGTTGGGGGCTTCCAAGATCAAAGCTGGGGAGATCCAGGTAAGATAGTAAGAGAGCTGTTATCTCTAATATTACATATGTCCTACCATAAAGTTCTTAATTAACTAGCTTGGAAGCGTTTTTTTCCTCAATTACAACTCTCTCCGAAACCAAAATAAGATACAATAACAATGTGCCATCAAACTCATAAGCCACTGTTGTTGGAATTCTACTAATGCAAACTGGTTTTACTGGCAGGCCAAAGTGATGGCAGCAGAGCAGACAGAGCAGAGCATTGATGCTACCCGTCTGGAGTATGTTCCGGTGGCTGTGCGCACACAGATTCTCTTCTTTTGTGTATCGGACCTGTCTAATGTTGACCCTATGTACCAGTACTCACTGGAGTGGTTCCTTGGCATCTTCATGGCTGGCATAGCCAACTCTGAGAAAGCAGGTACAAATGAGTTCCACAGTAAATGTCATCATTCTCTTTGGTTGCAAGATTGTTCACACGATTATGCCTGTGCAGATGGAAAATTCATGAAAACTGGCTTATGGCATTGAAACCAGATGTCAAAAATATTTTTCTGCTTACACTGATTTTTTTCTATGACATTCTGTTTCTTACAGACACGGTGGAGAAGAGAATCACCAACATCAATACATTTTTCACTTTCAGCCTGTACAGCAATGTGTGCCGCAGCTTGTTTGAAAAGCACAAACTCATGTTTGCCTTTCTCCTGTGCGTTCGTATTATGATGAATGAGAACAAAATTGATCTGGTGAGAAACAAGGGAAGATCTCCCTATCCCCTATTTAATTTCCTGTAGGGACCCATAGAAATACAAAAGTTAAGTCAATCCAGGTACATTTGATGAATCTGTGTTATCTCTCTGTGGCAGGCTGAGTGGCGCTACCTGCTATCTGGAGGAATGCCCGTCCAAAGGCTGACCAACCCAGCAGTGAGTTGGCTGTCGGAGCGTGCCTGGCAGGACATCCTGGGCCTCAGTGCTCTGGACAACTTCAGCAACCTGGCAAAGAGCTTTGTCGAACATCTGCAGGGTTTCAAGAGGATTTTTGACAGCAACCAGCCTCACAGGCACGCGTAGATAACCACTATGTTAACAAATGTACACAAGCATCCTTCATTTGTACTCTGTAGAAGATGTCAATATCTATTAAAGTGTGCATGTGTGTATGTTTTCCTAAAGGGAGCCTCTCCCAGGAGATTGGGACACAAAGATGGACACATTCCAGAAGTTGTTGGTCTTGCGCTGTCTGAGGGCTGACAGTCTTGTTCAAGGCCTGCAGGACTTTGTCTCAGCTAAGCTGGGACAACGCTTCATAGAGCCTCAGGTAGAGTCACTCTCCTCTCTTTCCTTAATGTTAATGTTAAAACCAATATGTATGCAGTGACACAAATGTATTCTTATCTCTGTCACAGTGGCTTAGAATGGTAATTAACATGGCAATAATGGTTCCATTTGTTTGGGCTTGTTCTGCAGCAGTGCAAACATTGGTAATGTTTGTAGTACTAAATTAACTATGCTAAATTTGTCTGAAAATGATTTCCGGTTGTTTGCTCTACAGTATGCAGCAGCAGTATAAATGGCTTGTTACTCCTTCTCCCTCCATCTTTCCACAGACGTCAGACCTGTCTGTGGTCTTCAAAGAGTCGTCCCCCTTCACTCCCCTCATCTTTGTCCTGTCCCCTGGCACTGATCCTGCTGCTGACCTCTACAAGTTTGCTGACGTCATGGAGTTCTCCAAGAAAATGAATGCCATCTCTCTGGGCCAAGGCCAGGTCAGGACCAGGGGGTGCCTGGGAATTCTCTCTCACTGTCTTTTTTGTACACTCTCTGTGACCCTGGGGAAAGGCACTGTAAAACACTTTCTCACAGAACCAGGCTATTCTCATTTGTCTGATGGCCACCACCTATGTGCTAATTGTTTTCTCTATTTATGGCCATAGACCAGGACAATGAACAATACTAAGTTGACAGATGCTAGATTTCAGGACACCACAATTAAGCTTAAAAAATAACCCTAAAAGCCTTGTGTGTAGGTTTTTTTTTTAGGATAAATGCAGACTCATCCTTCAGAATCTGAAACCTAGTGGCTGGCCAACCAAATCTCCCAGCAACACACTACCCCTGTGGCTGTTCAATAGGTCTTAGTGGGAGTTTATCACATTACCTGCAATTATGTGAGAAGCCTGTTGTATCACCCTGTCCTCAATTTCTGTCTACATTGAACTGAGGGCTCTTAAGCATTTCTGAAACACTCCTAGAATGTCAAATTGGCTGTGAGGAGATTCCCTATGTTACCCACTCTTTAAATAAGGTAAACTTCTAGAAAACATGGATGGTTTCTCTTAACCTAACCTCATGTTAAGTTAAATGTTTTTTGGCAAAACTCTTGGTGTCTTCACATCTGCCTTTTCATCTGCTGTTGTTTGTGTAATTCAGGGACCCTGGGCTGAGACCCTGATGCACGCTGCAATGAAAAGTGGTCAGTGGGTATTCTTCCAGAACTGTCACTTGGCACCCAGCTGGATGCCTGCCCTTGAGAGACTCATTGAAAACATCAACCCAGTAAAGGTCAGAACATATGCATACACATACTGTACACTGTACGCTTGAATTGTACAGGTAAGCCTCATACTTACTTTGCCAGTGTTAATTACTTCCTTGACTTACTTCCTTTACTACCACACATGTCCCACAACAGGTGCATAAGGACTTCCGTCTGTGGCTCACAAGTCTTCCCAGCAACAAGTTCCCAGTGTCCATTCTCCAAAATGGGTCAAAGATGACCATTGAGCCTCCCAAGGGAATCAAGGCCAATCTACAGAAAACCTACCTAAGACTCACCAACGAGTTTTTGTCCTCTTCCACCAAGGTCTGCGTAGTCAGTAGTCACTCTCTGAGTCTGTTCCTGCTTATCATATTTACCATTTTTTGTGAACATCTAGTATCTAAGTTATTCCTCTTCTCACCAGGTAACACACTTCAAGTCTTTGCTCCTGTCTCTGTGTCTCTTCCATGGAATTGCTCTGGAGCGAAGGAAGTTTGGCCCACTGGGCTTTAATATTCCCTATGAGTTCACCGATGGAGATCTGAACATCAGCATTAGCCAACTCAAAATGTTCTTGGACGAGTACCAGAATGTCCCATACAAGGTGAGCAAGATAATGTTTATCTATATTTAACAACTGGCATAAAGTTACTAGCTCCAAAGCCACATCATTTGCAATAATTTCAATCATGTTCCCCCTTTTTTTCCTAACTTATATATTACACATGTCCCGCTCACTGTTGATTGCGATTATGACACATGTCTTATCACTGTGGATAGTTTAGGCATTAGCTTACAGAAACACAGGCCCTTTAGTAAGATACATACGATTTGGTCTCTCGTGTGTGTGTGTGTGTGTGTGTGTGGTGTGTGTGTGTGTGTGTTGTGTGTGTGTGTGTGTGGTTGGTGTCTGTGTGTGTCGTGTCTGTTGTCTGTCTGTCTGTCTGTCTGTGTCTGTCTGTCTGTCTGTCTGTCTGTCTGTCTGTCTGTCTGTCTGTCTGTCTGTCTGTCTGAGAGAGAGAGAGCATGTTCATCTAAGTCTCTCCCCTTTTTGTCCTCTAACTGTACAGGTGCTAACATACACTGCAGGGGAGATTAATTACGGAGGCCGTGTGACAGATGACTGGGACAGACGATGTCTACTCAGTGTGCTGGAGGATTTCTATTGTCCTGCTGTGCTTATTAATAATTATGCCTACTCTTCATCTGGAGTCTACCGACAAATAGACACAAATCTGGATATCAAGGTTAGATAAACGCAAGAACATTCAAAAATTGGGATAAGAGTAGTGTCTGCATTCGTTGGTATACTCCAACATTATTGTATATTTTCAAAGGTTGATAATCACCGGGTTACTCACTTTTCAGTCTACATAATGGTAAGTCTTCATGTGATTCAGCAGGACAGCCATCTATGTAACATGACGATATCTGTAATCAACAACATACCACTAAAATATATTTCTTTTAAAAGCAAATGATACTCACAATACAATCTGCCTGGAGTGCTGCTCGAGTGTGTATAAAGTGTCCCTCTGGTGCTCTTCCTCTTGTGGATCCTAGTTTAGAAAGGTTTAAGGAATATGAGGCCCTTAAGAGGGTAATGATTAAAGAGCCTTCAATATATCTTGGTTATTAAGTCATAAAACATGCCAATGTGTTTCAGCCATTGAGTGCAGAATGGTCGCCTTTGAGCTGTCTCGTACTTTTTACTTTGAGTAATGGCATAAGCTACTTGGTCTTTGTGTTTCAAGATTCAAAGATTGTTTATAGCTATTTTACAGTGTGCTGGACTTTTGATGTGTGATTTCCTCTGCTGAACATGGTCTGTCATATGATTTTACCTGTTTATACTTATGTGACAAATTACTTATCCATATTGATCATGTAATTGTGACTTGCCAACAAGTATAGGAAACAGCCCAAAGGCGACTATTTTGTACTTGCCCTGCCATGAGGAAGGACTTAATGGCTGAAACGTGGAGGAATGTTTTTATTACTCAATCACAAGATATAATAGGCTTTTAATGAATAACCTTTTGAGTGCCTCAGATTCCTTAAACCTTTCTAAAATAGTCATAGACTATGTATTCATTACATTAAAGGTTCAATTCACAAAGACAGGGTGGAAACAATGTGTATAAGATATTTTTATCAAAATGACTGAAAATTATATGCTCTAGTATGTAAAGTGTTACGTATGAAATAATACACATAAATGCAATTCCGACCTCTAGGGTTACTTGGCATACATTCGTGGTTTGCCCATCAATGACACACCTGACATCTTTGGTCTCCATGACAATGCCAACATCAGCTTTGCCCAGAATGAGACCTTCGCCCTGCTGGGAACCGTGCTTTGTCTCCAGCCTCGAGCTGCATCTGCTGGGGGCAAATCTCTGGAAGAGGTACAGATATCATTTATTTAGATTTTCCTTTACTCATATACTTTTACTACTACTTGCAGCCTATTATTGTATGTATATAATAACAACAAAGTGAAAACATTGAAATTTCCCCTCACAGGATTACTAAAGTGTACATTATTATGATCATTATTATTATTATTATGTACACTAACTCAATACAGATCGAAAGGTGTGGGACAACTGAAAACATCATCCTTTTCTCCATCAACAACAGAACATACTTAACTGAGCAATGTTTAGAAGCCTGTCAGGAACTTGATCTTGATCTTGAACTTGATGTGCCTCTTCCTGTACTGTAGAAAGTGGAGGAGATAGTTGCCAGCATTGTTGAAAAGATTCCACAGCCTTTCAGTGTTCAGGAGTTAATGGAAAAGTACCCAGTTCGCTATGAAGAGTCCATGAACACAGTGCTCATCCAGGAGGTCATCAGGTAATATAAGCCTGTGCTATAAGTAAAGCTCACAAACCAAATTGTAGGTCTCCATAATATAATAACAATACACGTCACTCTGCTCTGTTGCTACACATTTAGAACAACAAACCCAAGTCAAACTCCTTGTGTGTGTGTATACATACTTGCCCGTTTAAAACTGATTGTGATGTGTTTGTCTTTGCACAATTTGATCAAATGAATAAACACCTGTTATGCACGTAACTTGTAATAAGCTGATAGTAAGATAAAGGAATGACTGAGTAGTACTGCATCAGATATTTCATGTTTAAATCATTAGTACTTCAGTAATTGGTCCTTGCATTTTTTGTCTTACAGATATAACAAGCTGCTAGAGGTTATCTCTCAGAGTCTCCGAGATATTGTGAAGGCCCTGAAGGGTTTAGTGGTGATGTCATCAGAACTGGAGCTCATGGCCAACAGCCTGTTCAACAACATGGTTCCTGATATGTGGAAAGCCAAGGCAAGACAAGCCACACACAGTTATTCTCCTTTTGATTCCCTTGTTGGTACCAGAGCCCAGTAGTCAGCTGGCAAGTTACAACCCCTGTAAAACATTATGTAATGTAGCATTTTGTAACATTACCAACATTACAAAATGCTGCAATTATGTAAATGCATTCTCTTCTGGGGGGTTGTTGGTTGGTTCAACGACTATTGTTATTATGAGTTTCATTTTGACTGTAAGCTATTTGTAAACAGAATTGATCAGCGGGATGGAGTTGGCCTAGGCCGATAACTGCAGTGATCAAGTGACAGTGTCTTCTGTTCAGAAAAGTGACATGCTCTCTCGCTACGTCTCCCATGTTTTATGGCGCTAAACCCGCCAATCAGATATTAGTCAAACATATTTTTTAGGGTAAAGAGAGGATAGTTGGCATTAGTGGAGCAGGTGGAGCATTTGGGGGGTGCAGAAGATTAGGGGATGTACTTTAAGGCAATGCAAACCCAAAATGTCAAAACATAGAATACAGCAGTGTGCCTTGAACTGAACTAATAATATGCCAGTTAGGGATGAGATTTGGACGTTTGACATTTGGGAGTGATTTCAGTGTACAATATAATAGATTTCCTTTCAGTGACATTCTGTCCAGCTCTAATAATTCTAGGCTCTGCTTTCTAAGAATACATAGTTCTTTGACTGGCCATGTGTCTCTCCCCCTCCAGGCGTACCCTTCTCTGAAGCCTTTGGCATCCTGGGTGTCAGATCTGCTTCAGAGGATCAATTTCCTGCAGAGATGGATCCATTACGGCATTCCACCTGTTTTCTGGATTAGCGGCTTCTTTTTCCCCCAGGCTTTTCTCACTGGAACCCTCCAGAATTACGCCCGTCGCTCCGGCACCTCCATCGACACAATTGGATTTGACTTTGAGGTCAGACAGTAAGCTGTAAATCTGACAGTCTGTGTCATTGACACTGTTTTTAAAACATAATAATTTCAGCCCTAGAACTAAATATTTGCCACTCTAAATTGACTGTGTATGAATATCATCATCTACCATAATTTTATTAGAATTGTTTGAAAGATTTAATATTAAATGTATGCTAATGTATGTTAATATTAAATGTATGCTTTAAATGTATGGGGCGGCTGTGGCTCAGTGGTAGAGCGGTTGTCTGCCAATCGGAAGGTTGGTGGTTCGATCTCCAGCCCTGCAGTCCCATGTCGAAGTGTCCTTGGGCAAGACACTGAACCCCGAGTTGCCCCCGGTGCTGCGCATCGGATTGTGAATGTGTGTGAGTGTTTATCTGATGAGCAGGTGGCACCTTGTACGGAAGCCTTGGCCACAGTGTGTGAATGGTGAATGTATCCTGTATGATGTAAAAAGCGCTTTGAGTAGTCGTTAAGACTAGAAAAGCGCTATATAAATACAGCACATTTACTCTCACCCGTTCTTCCTTATCTCTTTTGGAATCCTTACTGGCTCAGGTAATCGGGAAGTCAGTGTCAGAGATAACAGAGAAACCAAACACAGGCTGCTACATACAGGGTCTATTCCTGGAGGGGGCTCGCTGGGATAACCAGGCAGGTCAACTCACAGATTCCAGGCCCAAGGAGCTCTACACAGAAATGGCCCTCATCTGGCTGATCCCCAAACCCAACCGCAAACCTCCAACCTCTGGGGTCTACATCTGCCCAATCTACAAGACCCTCACACGTGCTGGTTAGTGCACACCGCGTGACTGGATTAACTAATATTATTTGTTAGATTAGATAGTGCTTCGCTAACAAGTTGTTTAATCAGAGATTTATGAAATATTTTAGTCAAGGAAATGGATTACCATAAACTTTTGCTTAAGAACTATTTTTCAGTTTGACGAGGTGTTGACCTGCTCGCTCTAGTGCTTGTGTGTATCTCCTATTGGTGGTTTTATTACCCACCCAAAATAGACTCCAGTTAGTGTCTTGTTTCACGAAGCGACTGAAAGTGCAGCTCTGAATTTCCACCCACAGCACATAGCCAACACCTTAGACTACTCAGAAACACTTTACTAGTGTGATGATGGAAAAATACAAACAATTGAAATGTCTTCATGTGACTGAACTGCTTTGTGTAATTTTTTTAGGGACTTTGTCTACAACCGGCCATTCCACCAACTATGTGATCTCGGTGGAGCTGCCTACAGATCACGATCAGAGGCACTGGGTCAAACGGGGAGTCGCCCTCATCTGTGCACTGGACTACTAAATACACACACACCCTTACACACGCCCTTTTCATATGCAGGAAAACTCAAATCAAACACAGACACTTTGTCTATGCACCTTGAGTCTCTTGAAATGATCTCACTAAAACTTGCTGTGTAATAAACTCTTTTTTCACAATGCCATATTATTGCAATGATGCTATGTAAGATTATTTACTTTGATATAATCCCTTGGTTAAAGGGATCCTGCTGCAGTTTTCCGCCTACTATACTGTAGCTTTTTAGGACCCCATGTAAGTTTTGCTTCAAATCTACTCTCCTCCTTTACTACCATAAATCAACAAGCAGCTTATCTTGTTCTGCACAATGCTTACTGAAAACTGAACTGAATATACGTCCTGCTCCTTTAAGACTTCCACATAGAGCCAGTTGAGAAATCTGACTTGACTGTAGGAGGGTGGTGCTTATACTAACAGTGCCAGGGACTTGCCATGTGAGCACAACCAAAGGGGTCTAGGTCAAGGAGAAGCTGAGATCAGCATTATCAAGAGAATATCCTAATCTCCCCTCTGCTGTCTGTTAAAGACGTCTCTAACTGGAATTAAACATTCACAGACATTTACATAATCTTATCTTAAATATTTGAATTTCTTTGAGGATACAGATTTGACAGAATACTACTAAAACAGATTGGCGGTTGTTTAAGTTCAGTGAAACAATAGTTATTGTGTAGTTGAACAAGTGTCATTTTTTTTTTATAAGCTGTATTGTGAAATTAGTGAGTGGAGTCCATACAGGGGCTGTTGACCAGGTCAACCAGACGCGCCAGCGGTGCTGAAGGATTCCTCTCAGTTTACGCGATTACGGAAAGGAGGCAGGCGTCATCGCATTGCTTTGGGGACTTTACGCTTTCTTCTCCAGAGCACAACTGGTGTCAACAAGCCGGCGTTAACATGCTCCAAAATGGAAACGGAAAAGAGAAGCCGCTGCAAGCGCCAAAGGCTGAGGCAGAGCCGGACTCCCCGGATGACAACCCGAAACAGCAGCAGCCCGCTCACCCTGCTGCTGAGAGAGGGGACGCGGACAGCGAGTCCACACACTTCGCCTTGCCCGTTTATCCCAAAGTGGAGATAAAGCGCAACGCAGTGACGGACGATTATAAGATCTCCAGTCAGGTTCTGGGTTTAGGGATCAATGGCAAAGTCCTACAGTGCTTCAACAAGAAGACTGGAGAGAAGTGCGCACTAAAGGTAGGCTATACTGAAGTTGGGATAGACCACTTCCGCTCAGTTTACACACCTCATGAGTAACGTTACACAGTAGCCCGGCCTAGCTCCTTTAAACCATAACATTAAAAGATAGATTCATCACAGTATTAAAAACAAGACTTACAGGCGTTTTGTGTGTTTCCCAAATGATTCTACTTACAAAATAGTTTTACTTTGTAAAGTTTTACTTTACAAAGTTGATATAAAGAATGTTGTAAGTTGTTTTACTTTCAACCCTGTCGGTCAGTATGGAATAGGCAGCAGGAGTTTTTTGAGTATTTCATTATGGTGGTGAATCTACACGTTTATATTTAGACCAGGAATGAAGCCCTTTTAAACAAGGATGAAATGTAAATGAAGAAAAAAAAATGTATTTGTTTACTGTGTTATTAGTGTCATCTTGATATAAAAACATTGTTTGGTCTGTGGCCTGTGTGTTTAAGATCTTAGAGTCGGAAAGTGAGTTTACTTGTTAGTCTGTTACCAAAATTCAAAGACATTTTTACCTTTTATTGAGGTCAGATTTCTGTCACAAACATACAAAAGTCAGGCTAACAGTGAACCTTTAATAGTGACAAACAATACTAAATGTGTCTGCTTGTGTGTGTAATTTTGAAAAACTGGTGTAAGCATGTGCAGGCTCTCCTTTTTGTCTGTGTACCTGCTGTTCACATTGGGTTTGACATGCCTAGATCACATGCTTTGCATGTGGACAGGCTAAACATCATCATGGAGCTGTTTTGTGGAATCTCAATCAATCACTGGATCAAACAGGTAAAAGGGACAGCTCACCCCAAAATCAAAAATCCATATGTTTCCTCTCACCTGTAGTGGTATTTATCAATCTAGATTGCATTGGTGAGTTGCCCAGTGTTGGAGATATCGACCACAGAGATGTCTCAGATATAATGGAACTAGATATGGCACTCAGCCTGTGGTGCTCAGGCTTCATACAAAATACAGATGAAAAACTCAACAGCAATGTCTCTTTACAGAAATCATGACGCGGTTAAGATCATTAAGATAATCCAGAGACCTGGTTGTAAGTAGTTTTATGTAACTATTTGCTTCCTTTCAAACTCCCGCCAACCACATCACTGCAAAGGAGGAAGTGTACTCATGGACGGGAGGCCATGGATGTATTAAGAGAACTGGATACAGTGTTTGGCGTTCATTTCAATGAGAGTGCTCAAAAGCGCATAAAACAATCATGGTTCTTCCGCGTTGACTAGACCATGATGTCACGATAGACATTAGATTAGATTAGATTAGATTAGATTATACTTTATTTATCCCACGACGGGGAAATTTTGTTGTTACAGTAGCAGCATTTTTCAATAACAGCAAAAAAAAAAAAAAAACACAAACAAGTAAGCACACAAGAAATACAGGCAAGCAATAGACAATGAAAATATGGTAGACTGAGTAAGTAAAATGGCGTCAAATAAAGGAATTTTAAAGTGCGGTTGCCATGATAAGAGAAACAATATTGCGATGCAAGTGACGTTAAAATTCAGTTGAATGTGTAATTAGAGTAATGAAGCAAGAGTCGGTAGCATAATTTAAATTATATTAACCTGAGACCATAAATATTGAAAAGTAAGTACTTGTAATAAAATAATATAAATACCGATATTAAAGATAAACAGAAAGTGTGTGATGTAGATGGGAGAAAAACAGGAACAGAAACTACAACATTATCAGGTAGTGCAGGTGTTGTAGATGCATGCACACTAGCAACAGTTTGTGTTGTCGTAGCAAGGTAGCCACATGCTCGTTCATGAGCTTCTCTCTCGTGTCTCTTACAAGTTGCAAACTCATGAACTCGCCATTTCATTGTATAAAATATTGTATATGTAGCCTATACAATTTAACGTTAAACATTGTGTTTTTGTTGTTCCTGATCATTTACATGCTTATCTAAATGAATGTATTTATGTCGTGCTACTAGCTAGCTACTAGCTAGTACTAGCTACTAAGGTTAGCCTGCAGTTTCGTGAATAGAGCTTCTCTTAATAACATCCATGGCTTCATCTCTCATCCACATTACAGGCTTTACAGCATACATACCATGGATGTAAGAGAACACATGGTGAATTACAACCATTAGCGTTAGCATTATCAATTATTACAGCAACAGGACGTGACGTTTTATACAAGGCCCCTTTAAGTGTTTGGGCTGGTAAGTTGATGTAGGCTACCCCAAAAAACGTTATCTGCTGAAATATAGAAGTTTCTTTTGCCATGCAAAGTCTATGGGAAAAGTCTTTCTGGGCCAGAGGGGTGCAATTCCACCGTTAGCTGCTAAACCCATGGTTGCTTTAAGACATGGCCCTGTTCCTAGGGGCTTGGGAGAGATGTGAACATCAATGGTGTTCTCCTCAAATGAGCTGTAGCCTCAGCCTGCTCAGGTAAGCTAGCAGCATTGGTTAGCTACAGTTACAGCACAGCTAAGAAACAAAAGTCTCTTATCCATGAGTATGGTTCCTTCTGCGTGGTGACATTGTTGGCGGGTGTAGTTTGTTAGAAAGAAAATTTTTAAACTGCTCACAACCAGGTCTGTGGATTATTTGATTAAGAGAGGTATGATTTCTTGAAAGAGACGTTGATGTCGAGTTTGTCAATTTTTTGGGCGCTTTGAGCCCCACAAGCTTAGTGCCATCTAGGTCCATTATATTCGAGAGAAGGCAGACATCTCTATGGACGATATCTCCAGCACTGGGCCGCCCACACCAAAACAATGTAGACGGATTAATAGCACTACAGGTAAAATGAAATGATGTGTTTTTGATTTTGGTGGGGTGAACTTTAAGGGGTGCACAGTCACCCAGCCATGTGCTCTGATACGTTATGCTGCTTCATAGAGACACGTGGATTTTGACAACCTTGTTCTGGGAACAATGGAAACTTGGTCACAGACTCAGAGAGATTTATTGGCTTACAGTAATCCATCTGGATCGGAGCTGCCAAACCAGGCAGCAGCAATGGCACAAGCAGAGCTGTAGACCCAGGCTGAGAGAAAGCGAGTGAACTGCAGCAGAAAAAAGGAAGTCACAAACAAAAGATGAGAAGCCAAGAGTAATAGGATGCTTGGTAGCATCATGACAGACTAAGAGCCGGGGAAAACAATTATGATTTAGAAATGGCAGCAGAGAGAATGATGAAAATACATATGTTGCGGAAAAATCTTCAGGCAATGAGATATTTTATGTCAGAGGAGCTGATGAGAAAAACAGAATTTGTAAGAAAACACTGAGTTGATGACATGGTACCACAGCACAAGTGGTGTGTGTGTGTGTGTGTGTGTGTGTGTGGTGTGTGTGTGTGTGTGTGTGTGTGTGTGTCTGCCTGCGCGCGTGTGCGTTTGCATGTGGTCTTGTTTAACTATAATTGATAATCGTGGGGTCCAATAACCGGGCGTCCAGTATACTTGTCCAGACAGCTTTGTGGGGCCAAACTGCTGGACCCCACAACTTTAAAGAGCTCTTTGATGGTTAAGACTTGTTTTCAGGATTAGGGTTAGAATTAGGTAATGTTTAAGGTTAGGGTAAAGGGCTAGGGAATACATTATGTCAATGGTGGGTCCCCACAAAGATGTGTGTGTGTGGTGTGTGTGTGTGTGTGTGTGTGTGTGTGTGTGTGTGTGTGTGGTGTGTGGTGTTTGTGGCTATAAAGAGAAGGTGTGTTAATCTGTGAAAATGTTTTTCGGTGTCGTCACGTAGTGGCTAAATGCATCCATAACAACATCACCTGCTCGACAGACTTCGACTTCCACCAGAGAAAGCTAACGGTGGGTCAGGATTAACCCAACATTGAGAAAGCACCAAAAACCCACCACTCTCATTGTCTCAAACCCCTTTGCTCTCTGAAGACCCAGTCAAAAGGTTTGAGAGATGACAAAGAAAAAACTCGTGAAATCTCAATACGCCTTTTGGCTCCTATTGGCCACTGTGGTTTGGTTTGGTTGTGAACGGAATTGTACTGGGCTAAGTGACAGAGGGTACCTGACTGAGTTTTTATACTACTTTATTGCCATTCAGGCTAATTTACAACTTCCCTGTATTTCTTTTTAATCTCAAAGCAAACAGAAATAATCAAGAGTGTTTGATGTGGGGTGGGGGGGGGGTGGGGAATGACTAGCTCACTGGCTTTTTAATTAAGTGTTGCTCTGAGCGCTAAACGTAATGGATGGGTTTAGGTTTAATCCACTTTGCAGCAGAGCTGGAGGGGAGCCATCCTGTTAATGTAATTCAGTTACAGTCAACAGGATTCTTTTAATTTGGATTTGTCTGACTCCCGCGTGGAGAGGGACCTGGGAGAGCTCTGTGGTACATAGCAGTCTTCTTGAGCACCTCCATTAACTGTTAATACATTTGGAAGCACGTGTTCAGTCGCTGATAGTTCCATTTTAGCGCCCGAAGAGCCTTCCAGCTTAGCACATGGAAAAGCTGCAGGTTCGTGCAGGCTTCCATTTACAGTACATATCTTCCCTTCAAAGTGTTTGTGTGTGTTCACCTCTGAGGTCAAGTCTTTGGCATCACGATGGTAGCCCATCTGGGTTTCCTTTGGTTTCCACAGAGACCAAACTGTCATAGAAATTCTCAGTGGTTTGGTCAGACACTGCCTGGAAGAGCTTCCATGTTTGAAAACTGCAATCCGATCTTACGCAGGTTCGCTCCAGGTAACCAACGCTGTTAAACAATCAGTCTCAGAGATTTGGGCTTAGGAGTCTCCATTGATTCTTCAGCTGCTCGTTGTGCAGTTCCAGCTCATTAACTGCTTTTGACGGTAGCATACAGACACAAAGTCCCTCCCCTTCTGGTGAACCCCATGGGACCTTATTTTGTAATGATGAGTGAACAGAAGAGACAAATGTTTTTTTGATGCTGTTTGAATTGAGCCATTTCATTTCTTTATTTATTTGACAGGGACAATACTCCTTAATTTACAGCAAAGCAACTGCAAATGAGCCAGATTTAGCTCAGCAGGCTAATTATCATCTGTTGTCGTTGGCCAGTTTGAAAATGGCAACGTAAAATAAATACAACAATGCCATGATTTACACATACGATCAGTTAAAAAGATAATTTTGCAAGTGAGGAAAGTCTCAGTTTGTCGTAGTACCACTTAGTTCTGTGTAAAACCGCTGAGTGAACTATACACACACGTTGTCTTACCTGATGTGTTTTGTCCTGTGTCTTTATAGCAGCCAGGAAGAAAAAGAACAAGAAAGACTTGTTGCTTGTGTGAGTGACGTTACATTCCTTTACAAAACACACTTTCTCCATTTGCAAAACTATCTTTTAAATTGACGAATATCATCTGTGTACTTCATGGCTCAATTCAAACAGGATCATATATTGATTTAAAGCTCAGCATTCACTACCGTTAATGTTTTATTGCCTAGACGGGATTTTCAAATTGTTTGTGTAAAGTACATTGCAGTTTTCATGTCAAGGAAAAACCTTTACTGAAAACAACGGTGTGTGTGTGTGTGTGTGTGTGTGGTGTGTGTGTGTGTGTGTGTGTGTGTGTGTGTGGTGTGTGGTGTGTGTGTGGGTGTGTGTGTGTGTGTGTGTGTGTGTGGTGTGTGTGGTGTGTTGTGTGTGTGTCAATTTCACAGTTTTAGTGACATGAGAAAATACTTAAATGAGTATCTAGTTCCTCTCACAATTGAGTCAGCAGTCTTAATGCGGCCCAGGAAACATACATATATGCAATAAGAATGTGGCCAAATGGGGTCCAAATTAGCTACAATTGTGGTCTGAGTGATGCACTTATAGTAAAGCTTAGATCGGGCTCAGAAAATTAAGCCCAACTGTACCCGAGCTTGTGCATGTTGTGTCCAAGCCCGGCCCAGCCCGGCCCGACACATTAACTGTAGCCCAATTTAAACCCGACAAGTTTTTAATACGTTGGCCGTTATAACTGACGTCGTGAACTACAGAAATCTGTTTAGAATTATCTTAATGAATAATGCAAAAAGGATGACGCATGTAAACTGCATGGTGTGTTTATTCAGAATGGAATAGATTGCAAATGGAACCAAATGAAGAAACAAAACTCGACTGTAGCTCTAGCAGAGAATCTATACTCTAACTTAGAGCTACGCACTTGTGATTTGATCACATAAATCAGAGTTTAATATAATAATGCTGTGCACTGTTTTGCTATGGTTCCCTGGTTGAACAACATGTTTCCTCTGAGCGGTGTGAAAGTCCAAGCGGTGTGAAACACTGTAATTTTAAAATTTGTAATTTTATTGGAATCCATATCTATCTATCTATCTATCTATCTATCTATCTATCTATCTATCTATCTATCTATGTGTCTAAACGGTGTGTAACTGGCTTTGAGCTATGTCTTCTCTCGTTTGGTGGGTGTGTATCTCGTTCACCCAGTCAGCAGAGATGTGTATGTAAACAGAGTGCTTACACACAAAACAGGGTGTTCAACGCACCCCCGTTTCAGTTTTTAAAAAACGTGTTGCTACGTTTTGTAGGGGCTGAATGTGGCCCAGGTGAAAACAGGGTCTATGACTAAATACCATGGGGGTAAGCGAGCGTCTACAGAGTACCTCCTATGGAGCCATTTTGATGCTATCAAGCCTCCCATTGACTGCCATTCATTTTGACGTCACTTTGACTGCAAATAACTGCAAATTCCATCGGAAGCACTTAAAGACTCTATTTGTCCATTGTTTAGTTCTAAAGAAACACAACAATGTATAAAAGGCTCCATTACCTTACAGCTCACGTTATGGCTCAGTAGCAGTCGTTTTGTTAAAACAGGCCAACAATTGTGTCATAACGATGCGACTTACTGTCGCATATTAGAGGAATTACCAAACAGTACAGGATACGCTCGCAGGCAGTTTTGACTTACATTATCTGTTTTGGTTTAATTACTGATGTTAACTAGCATTTTAGTTAGCAGTAATTAGCCTGTGCCTATGTTAACTTCTTACATACGCTCTCCGTCTCTGCAAGATTCAGAAGGATTGAGATTTCTCTTGGCACAGCTACCAGAAGACGTACAGCTTTCAAACAGTTTGCCCACATCACAACTACGTCTTCAAGCTCAGTTGGAGGCTGTACAGTAACGCTCAGCCCTCACCGGAAAAGTGCTTCTAATAGACTTCACTGGTCTCCGTAGAAATCAACGGGGTCACGTTGTCCATTTCTTTTACTGTCTATGCTTAATACCTGCAAAACTAGTTAGCCTCAACTGCACTTTGCGTTTAGTGCTAATTAGCAAACTAAGCGTTTGTGGCCTGGCTAGTGTTAGCATTCAGCTCAAAGCACTGAACTGCTAGCATGGCTGTAGTCCTGTTCCAAAAAACATATTAGTATTATTACTATATTAGTGTTATTATCACTGCCATCATTTCATAAACTAAATGTATTGGAGTCGTATAGCTTTAGCAACCCTTAAAGCGTTAGTGCGTAACTTTTTTTAAATCAATAAAAGTCATTTTATTACATTATTTATTATTTGTTACATTCAAGTCATTGCCAAATGAGTTGCTACAAATGCTAATTGAGACTATCAGCTCCACAAAACTCTCTGTATTTCTCAGTTTGGCTGTGTTCAGAAGATTGTGCCGTCCGGTGACTAAAGATAGTGATCTCTTTTTGAGAGTCCATCATGTTTTTTTAATCCTGTGTTCCTCTTGGCTACGAGGAGGTGTGGGGGCGCATGTGCGATCACGTAAAGGTTGTTTTATGCTTCTGAGGAGGCTCACGCTGAGCTTTTGCATTTGAGTAACATGGTATATTAACCACTTTGCTGCAGACTATGAGCAGCACTTTATTGGTACTAAAGATAAGCCGCCTTTTAATCAAGACACACAGACTAGCGCTCTCTGAACCACTAATATTTAATAGAGTGTAAACATGTTAAAGCTGTGTGTGTGTGGTGAGCAGGGAGGAAGACGGCTGTTAAACTCTGGCATTATCAGATCAAGGTGTGTGTTACAGCCACGCACATGGAACTTTCGACGGCTGGTGTGGGTGGAGCCCCGGGGAAGACTTTAGAGATTTGGCACAGCATTGCTGAGCCCTTGAAGGCATCGCAGTAGCCTTTTCTTATGTTTGCGTGTGTGATTGGTCCCTTGTCTTGTGTCTGTCTGTTTCTGCATGTCTTGTTTTGTCTCCCTCCCTCCCATTTTTCTTCTCTGTGATTTTTTGGCCCTGGGATGCGTTCTTATGTCCCAGTGTGTTGTTTGTAACTTTTCGTGAATGTTATGTTTACATCGTTATTTTTTTCTGAATATAGAAATACAAATTTGATCACAAAAAAAGGTGTGTCACAGTCTCTATGGACAAAGACGTTTGGTCTCCATGATATCGCCTCACATAAGAGAAGAGTCCATCAGAGGATTAACTATGTGTGTCTCAGTGTTCTAATCATCACCTCAGTGTTGTATATGTGGATTTAATCCAACACCATCTTCTATTATTGTAGCCAATATTAGTTCCCTGCAGGAAATTAAGGAAACCATCTCACATGCTGTCTGCCCTGATTAAAGTCATAAAGCAATACATGACACAGCAGAAACAAATCGGCCCACTGCTCTAGCTGGGTCTCATCTAGATCAGACAAAGTAGTCACAGGAAATCCTCGACTTCTACTTTCGAAACCCTGCTGCTCCGAAACACTCGGCCCTCACTTCCTCTTTGACATTAGCGAGGTGAAACACGTTATGAGTTGTTCTCTGGCATTTGAAGTGTGTGTGTGTGTGTGTGTGTGTGTGTGTGTGTGTGTGTGTGTGGTGTGTGTGTGTGTGTGTGTGTGTTGTGTGGTGTGGTGTGTGTGGTGTGTGTGTGTGTGTGTGTGTGTGTGTGTGTGTGGTGGTGTGAGATGTACTCCAGGTCCAAGTCTTTTAAACAACAGGAGATCACTCCATCCCTGTCACATCCAAAATACACGCTGACTCTAGATGTGTGCGATGTCAAGGGTCACCACCTGCTGTCTGTGTGTGTATTTGTGTGTGCGCGTGTGCCTGCCTGCCTGTCTGACTGCATTGCGTGCGTGCATGTTGCGTGCGTGCAAGCTACCTTAATGGCTACATGTGCTTGTCCTACACGTAGTGGGTCAGGGAAGACCGTCTGTAATTATGTTGATTTTTGTTGTTATTAAAAGCTATTTCGGGTCACTTTTCACCAACTAAAAAAAGTTAAATGTTTTTAACAATATAGGACAACATTGATGATATAGGTAACAACATAAAGGAAATTATATTATATATTGTTTTGTTGTTGACTAAATGAGTATAATATCGGACGTGATCTTGTAAATAGGAATAGGTGATATGTTGACATCTTTACGATATAAATAAGGGTTTTTTCTGATAGCAACAGTGCTACAACTAACAACCATTTTTATTCTCGGTTAATCATTTTTTACAATATTGTAAAACATCCATCTTTCAGTTTCCTAAAGCCTAAAGAGACATCTTCAGATTGCTTGTTCTGCTTGCGCTGAATATTATTCTATTATTAATCCGTTTTCATCATGCTCTCTCTCTGTGTGTCTCCCAGATTCTCTACGACAGCCCCAAAGCCAGACGAGAGGTGGAGCTCCACTGGCGAGTATCAGGAGGGCCGTATATTGTTCGCATCCTCAACCTGTATGAGAACATGCATCAGGGGAAGAAGTGCCTGCTCATCATTATGGAGTGGTAGGAGTCGCATTTCACCACTCTAACCCTCAGTTTACACACTCTGACATATTGGGATACTTACCCAACAACCATATAAGATTAAATCTTATGATTTTATTCCCTTAGAAAGATTGCAAAAATAAGATCAGCTCAGATCAGAACATACATGTATGATCATGTCACACCTCTTTACAATGGCTTCCTGATTGTTTTAAGATTGATTTTAAGATCTTGTTGATTCCTTTCAAGGCTCTTCATGACCTGGCTCTATATTATAATTTTTTTTTAATCTTTTATATCTTTTGATTTCTTATAAACTTTGGTGTACTTTGAGATCTTCAGGCAGAGTCCAGTTCTTAAAAAAAAAAAGCATTTTCAGAAAGCATGTCCTGACTTTATCTGAGCTGCCAGTTTGGGTTATTAGTTTTTAATTTATTGTTAATTACATACATTTTTCCCTTCATGTATTTTAGACTTTTATTTTTATTTTGTTCTCTTTGGTTTTTAAATGTGTTCCTTTTTTTGTAAAACACTTTGTAAGTGTGTTTTAAAAGGTGCTATAAAATTTGAGTTGTTTATTATTATTATTATTATTATTATTATTATTATTATATTTATTATTATTATTATTGTTATTATTATCAAATGTCAGTCATAAGACCTGCTACTCAGACGAGACAAAGTAAAGACGTCGACACCGATGGTGAGATAAAGGGAAAGAATTCCATCTGGGCTTCACGTCATGTCCATAAAATTACCCAGAGTGACTCCAGTGATGTAGTTAAACTTTGCTCTTTTTATTGCCTTCCACTTGTAAATTTAATTTAAAAAAAAACAAAAATATAATGATTCAGACAAATAGAGAGAAAGACAGAGGCAGTCTTCTGTTCAAAGGGGATTTTAAATGACTCTGACTAAATGACTAACTGGCTCTCATCATTTACAGTTACTGAAAGAGCAGCTGTTTGTGTTGTGTTGTATGTAGTGACCTGTGTGTGTGTGTGTGTGTGTGTGTGTGTGTGTGTGTGTGTGTGTGTGTGTGTGTGTGTGTGTGTGTGTGTGTGTGTGTGTGTGTGTGTGTGTGTGTGTGTGTGTGTGTGTGTGTGTGTGTGTGTGTCTGTTTGTGCTTGCGTGCGCTCAGCAATCTCTCACTCCTTCCTGTATGAGAGACGGTCAGGGAGGACAACATCACACACACATTTCTCTCCCGGCTATCGGTTCATCTGTGTGCTCATGAACCACAAAAAGTACAATCTTACTTAATGCACAGTAACTCACATCCAGGTCACAATGAGCACAACATTTTTTTTCCATAGGACCAGAGAGAGTTTCAGGTGGCAGCTGTTTCATGTGTGTTTGTGATTCTGAAACTGTAACATTTCTGGTAGTGAGTGTCTGAACTGTATGTAGGTCATAGGTCTCACCCTTCATCAGCTATGGTATTGTTATACAGTATATTATCATCTGCCCTGTAAGTTATATTCAATAAGGACATTTTGGTACTTTACCTTCTTCCGTCTTTTGGTCCGGGTTTTGGGGTTTGTTTCCTGTCTAAAAAATAAGAATTTCCCCACTGTAATTTTTTAACTTGACTTTTCATTTCTCTTTGCAAGAAACTGAAAGCTTTAGGTGAAAGTGTTTTGAGCTTTAAAACATCTCAACAGATTTCCACTGAAATCCAACACTGTGACTCCCAGTGTAAAACTGTAGATGTAGAAAATAGGTATTTTTGTCAAACTTACTGTACGTCTTTTACTTGTCACCTGAGTTTATCTGCCCTACTATAATTGTGGTGCTTTGTGCAAATGCAGAGGTCTAAAAACACATTTATTTAGTTGTTCCATTCCTGATTCATCCCTAATCAGAGTATAGTTTTCCAGTGTCTTCACTGCACTGCATGACACCATTTGAAATGACTTAGTGTAATTAGATGTTGACAAAACATTTAGAAAAATGTTCTTCCATTTTGTTTCTACAGAAGGTGAAAATGATGATTTTCTGTGTTTGATTGTAGTATGGAAGGGGGAGAGCTGTTCAGCCGAATCCAGGCCAGAGGAGACCAGGCCTTTACTGAGAAAGGTGAGGACTGATAAATATTTCCAGGAAAGAACAATATAAGGCAGACATTAATATACGTTTGTTCCTTTCTTTTACGCGATCCCTGTTTTATTAGAATCTTTTGTTGTGTGATACTGGAATTGCTTCTGGTTTGAGAGAGTATGCTTTCCTCTATTCCTCCCAGAGGCTTCTGAGATTATGAGGGACATCGGCACGGCCATTGAGTATCTCCACAACATTAACATCGCACACAGAGACGTCAAGGTGCAGAAAGATCAAGATCATGACAAATCTGATCCGTTCTGGGTAATTTAAGGACTTTTTGTCATACGTTCTCTTCTTCTTCTGCCTTCTATCCAGCCAGAGAACCTGCTGTACACCACTAAAGAAAGAAACGGGGTCCTCAAATTAACAGACTTTGGCTTTGCTAAGGAGACAACGCTACAAAACCCTCTACAGACCCCTTGTTATACACCGTACTATGTGGGTAAGTTGCTTTATGTTGTTTTCGAAATATTTTCTTTTTTCCTGACCGATGAACTGTTCTAAGGAAAGGTGCCATGGATTCTGTATATGGTATTTCTCTCAAGGTGGACAGATTTTGTAATATGGAAAACAATATACAATATTTTTACCACTGAACTCCATTCATATTTTTTTTTTTAAATCTATTTTTGTGTGTTTGTGTTTTACCAATGATAAGCTCCTGAGGTTTTGGGTCCAGAGAAATATGACAATTCTTGTGACATGTGGTCTCTGGGCGTCATCATGTACATCCTGTGAGTACTGGGTGTGGGAACGGGTGGGGGAGCAGCGTGGATATAAGCACAATTGTTTTTGTAAGATGCACTCTGTATATGGATACCTTCAAACAAAGCGGAAGGAAATCTTTTTAAGGTTTTAAAGTCACTCTGTCTGTCTCACCTTGTTTGTCTGTGTAGGTTGTGCGGCTTTCCTCCATTTTATTCCAACACGGGCCAGGCCATTTCTCCGGGAATGAAGAGGAGGATCAGGATGGGTCAGTATGAATTCCCCAACCCGGAGTGGGCTGAGGTGTCACAGGAAGGTGAGAAAAAATTAAAAAAAAACAATAAAAACAACACACAGTATACAGTTCACTGACACACGTTCACAATTTTTTAAGTTTTTCTCTCATTTCCGCCCTGCAAATGTAGGTTATTAAAAACATTCTCCAGAACTACGTCTAATTAACGTCAAAATTAACGTTATATAACCAGTTAACGCAAATTCCTCTTAATGCCACTAATTGTTTTGACGCGCAATTAACACATGCACGTTCTGTGAATTTGGGCCTCAGACCTCTCAGCAGTTTGGGAAAGAAGCAATGTAGCAGTAACGTTATAGATGCCTAGCAGAGACAAACCTCCATGAGCAGAAATGAATGAAGGAAAGGATCTATTGAATAGAAAGGTCAGTTTCAAAGCCCTTCCAGATGGTTATTGACAAGACTTAAGTCATTTGCATGTACTGTCGAAGTGAATTGAGTTAACACTGGAGTACGCCAAGTCTCAAGTACCACTTTCGGTGGACTGTAGGAACTAAATTGCCCTTCGGGGATAAATAAATCTATCTGTATCTGTGGCCGAACATACGTCTGATGTAGAGAACCTTCCTTCCTCTTGTAAAAGACAGGCCACGCGGGACAGTTTGCAGACGTCTGGATGTATGCATGGACTTGTACAATGTGTCCATTTCTGTAATGCACGAGGTCCAAAAAATGGGATGCTTAGTTAACCTTTACAAGTGTAAATTGGGACCATACATTGTGTTAGTGTTACCAAGTAATGTTAGACTTAGGTCAAATGCCCATCTGTTATTGCTTGATGGACTTGAGTTTTGCCTATTGACCTTTGAGGTTATTCTGGAGAATATTCTAGACATTATCTGTCATCGTTTTGGATTGTTGCAATAATAATAAACATTGCATAAAGCATATTGTCCACTTCCATGTTAATAAGAGCATTAAAAACTTGAAAAATATCCCTTTTAAATTATATTTAGAACAGACACAAAAATGTATGATTAATTTGCAATAAATTGCAAGTTAGCTATGGACAATTGCGATTCAATATTTTCATTGATTGACAGCGCTATCCAGTACACAACCTGTGTTTTACTTCTGAAGACTTATAATGAAGCAATTGCCCGAACCCCTCTATGAGACATCTTTCAGATACTTTAAGAGACAACGGCAAGCTGGTGTCATCCTCCTAACCAACAGCAGTGACTGGTTGTCTGTCTTGCGCATGCTGTAGTTTTTCTATGTCTTCACTCAATCTATCTCACCCTTCTCTCTCAAGCAATCCTATTTGCTGTGAAAGTAGACCATTCTGTCCCTGAGACTAGGAAAGGTTTTACTCAGCACAAGATTTGAATGTGTGGGTTGCTACTAATAATGCAAATTTCTTTGCATTGCCTTTGCTTTTACAGCCAAAGATTTGATCCACCAGCTACTGAAGACAGACCCAAACGAAAGAATGACCATCACTCAATTTATGAACCACCCCTGGATTAATGTAAGTGTGTCAAGTACAGCTAGACATTGCATACTTCCTGTACTGCTTTCTGTTTGTCTGTGCATCTATTGGCTCAAACCTTCATCTGCATGTATGTGTGGGTGTCTGTTTGCACTCTACAGAAGTCCATGGTGGTTCCCTCCACGCCGCTCCACACCACCCGGGTCCTGACTGAAGAAAGAGAGCTGTGGGAGGATGTGAAGGTCAGAAGCACAACAACACTGACCCCCTCTGGTCATATATATGCATTATAGCCTGACACTGCTGGGCTGTCAAAGCTTTAGGTACAACTAAAGCTTTCCTAAGCCCCAGTGTCGCTTTGCCAGACCTTCCTCATAAGCACTGTGGAGGAGGGTCTGGCTAGTCTACACAGCATTCTGGGATGGGAGAAAAACGTGCTCCGGTTTATTGGCATTTCTTTAAACCAATTGCAATTGTCAAACGCCTGACAGAGGCACGGTGCCGCTGCAAAATAGCTTCAGAAAGGAACTTGTTTTGGTGGAACATGTGTACGTTCAAAGATTGGTTTAGTCGTGCAACAGAAAATTTAGATTGGACAGATAGTCAAGCTAGCTGACTGGCTTTACCCTGCAGAGATCTGAGGAACAGTTAACCATAGTCGTCATAAATTGACTGGAGTTTAAAATTCCAACACAAAGAAAGTGGAAGGTAACGGAAATCCAGGCAAAAAGAGTGACATCCGGCGGAATTTCCGGCGGCATCATCACAATCCCCAAAGGGGAACGTCATGGAAAAAGCCCCAGTGTGACTCCAACAATTAAGGGGCTACTGAGAGACAGATTCTAAAAATGTGGTAAAAATCAATAGTGCAGAGGGAGCTATCCTGTAAATGCTGGATCCATCCTACCTTTCCCATAAAATAACAAGAGTTTCTTTCATGCATGCTTGGGAAATACCCATGTGTTTCAAACTCTTCTCTCTCAGTTTGTACTACTTTCTGTTAAAAATTGGAGTCTCCAAGCCCAAGCTGAGATACCCCCTGATGATACATAACACTATCATTGTCACTTTCGCAGCCTTTACAATGCTCCTCCAGAGCCACAGAAGACATACAGTACAGTATGTATGTCAGTAAGTAAGCAGTACTCTTAATGATCTTAATAATCAGTTGAGTGATTATAATGATTATCAAAGGAAAATGAATGAAACTGATTCAAATGTTTTAAACACAAAATGCATCAACATCTAAATGGCCACCAGAGGGAAGCAGTGTTCACAGTCTACTCTGTACAATGAGTAAATTCGGTGTAATATTTAACACACACACACACACACACACACACACACACACACACACACACACACACACACACACACACACACACATTTAAACACAAAGGAGCTCAACTGCTCAGCGTAATTTTTCTTTCTATGATTTACACAAAGAAATGTGATGAAATAACAAACACTGTTTGCTCTCATCAAGTTACTGTGGGCTTAATTTCCCAACAGCTGAGAGAGAGAGCATGAAGTGATAAGGTGTGTAAAGAACATTTCTCCAGAATGTGACCTACACAATACACCACTGTTTGGTTCTGCAATGGGCAATGCTCTGTTGTGTAAAACTTTTACCGATTGCACTCCTGAACAACCACTTCTCAAAAAGCACAAAACCGTTACATTCTTTCTACATACTGTAGGTAGTATAGATCCCGACTGACAAGAAGCACTTCATCATGAACCATGAAGGATGAAGAGTTTGAGGGTTAACATTTCCAGGGCTGTAGCCTGTTGGCCTGTATTTTCTCCAGCTTCTCTTGGTCTTGGCCAATGATAACTTGATCTTTACCCAACTCATTAAAATGGTCCCAGATATGTCCATATTTGCTTATTTTCATACTGTGTATTATGGAACAGCTCTTAAAGGAGTAGTTTGACATTTTGGGAAACACGCTTATCCGCTCTCCCATAGTTGAATGTTTAACAAGTTTGATTCCACTCTCAAGTCTGTACGTTTAGTATAAGATTGTCTTAGCGTTGATGACACTACTATACCTCATAATGACCTTAAAATCAAGATCTATATGGGAAACACATCCTCCCTCCCCCCCCCCCCCCCACACACACACACACAGTAAAACAGCCTACATACTTTCATTTTAATGAAGCTTTCAAAATGCTAATGTTTATACCCAAATAAACAGAAATTTGATTAAAGCAGTGTTAGAATAATTACATTAACAACAATAGACAGAGACCACTGACGTTATATCAACGTTCATTTCTACTTGTGAACACAAGGAGACAGTTTCCACACTACAGAATAGTACAGAAAATGCCTAACTAGGAGCTCTCTACGGCCGCTTATTTAGACAAAGTCGATTGTCATGTTATCTCATTCGATCTGGGAATCTCCTCTGCCTGCTCTGCCCCCAGAAACATACTGTGCCTTTCAAGGACAGACGATGACTCCATGATTATCTTGTTTGATCAGTATAATATGGTATTCTTATGCAAGCAGTTTTGATAATAATCAAAACAAGCAGTCTCAGAAAACTGAAACATACACTGTTCTTTCTTTTCATCCTTTTGTGCCTCTAAAAGTCTGCGAAATCAGCCGAGCTCTGTTTTAATATGATAAAATCCACCTATCATGTTGTCTTTTATCTCATTTCATTTTTTTTAATTCATACAAAAACCAATGTGTAAAAATGTTAACTTGCTATTTTTATCAGGGGTTATGTGCGGGAGTATGTCTTGGCCCGGAGCAAGGTCCCTGGTAAAACTGCAACTTGATCTCTTTACACTTCGGTTTTTGTGTGGATTACACAATTAATGTAAAACATGCTAATTAGAAAGCTTTAGAGCTGCTGATAGGAGGATCTTACCTTTCGATAAAGCTAGGGTAGCTGTCCCCCCCCCCCCATTCCAGTCTTTATGCTACGCTAAGCTAAGATCATACTACAGATTTACTCTATAAATGTGAGAGTAGTGTCAATGTTCTAATTTACCTATAAGTAAGAAACATAATAAGAATATTTCCCAACATGTCAAATTATTGCACTATTGCATGTATGCACTGATTTCTTGGATGTAGAGGGGTAAAAGTATATGTCAATCAATCAATCAAAAGCAATGTCATACATTAAAAAAAAAACTAAAGCACCTCATATGACATTTGAAGAGATTGGTTGAGAATAAGACTCAACAAAGGTGTACTTACAATATGACATTGTTCTACATAGTATCCTTTCTCCGGTTGCAATATATATAACTGTAGAGTAGTCTTCATTCAACTAGCACTCTCTGCTACACCTGATCCTCTGCCCTGTCTCTCATAGGAAGAGATGACCAGTGCTTTAGCAACCATGCGCGTGGACTACGACCAGGTGAAGATCAAAGATCTCGACACTTCCAGCAACCCGCTACTCAACAAGAGACGCAAGAAGGCCGCTGCAGGGGCCAAGAGTGGTTCCACGGTCTGCCAAAGTCAGTGAGACACAGGATTGTTGGTGGAAATCTAGAAGGCCAATGATGACGAAAAGCAGCTCAGAAGTTGGAAAAGTTTATTTGAGCAGTAGAAGACCATTAAGAGACCTGAACGAGACTCTTAAGAGACTGGATGTTAGGTTCTCTGAAATAAAGGGCAACATAGGAACAACAGCAAAGTCAGAGCTGGACATTTATAAGACATATTAAGACATGATATCACATGTTTCTCCTGTCAGTGGTAAAACAATCAACAGCTCTGCTCACTGTGGGTCTGTTTTTAATTATTTTTATGTATGTCATTTTTAGACCTTGCCGGTTTGTAAGAGTGTCTGTGTGCAGACATGAAGTATTTCTAGTGATCTAGTTATCATGTTTTGTGTATTTAAATGCTGGGTGTCCCATTCGAGCTCTCCTTTGTAACTAGCGTGCAAATCACACAGACAGACAAAGCAACTGTGAAACTAGAACATCCACTATTACCTGTGTTGTCTTTATATTGTCTGTGTTTTTTTCAGGAATTAAAAAAACGTCTGACACTGTCTGCCTTGTTATTATAATAACATGTAGCCGCCATACACTTCAACCCAAGGGAGTGTTTTCATTTAAAGCAACAATACAATGGCCCTATACATATTACAAAGCAGTATGTTTTACTCACCATCACTGCTTCAGATCAACATTGTGTCCTAATGGAGCAATGAGAGGCAACACACAACCTGTCTGCTTCCTGGCAGTGTGTTGTCAGAGTGTTATGTAAGCACCAGTGGTGTAATGGTTAGTTTCATTACATGGATGAGTTGTGACACTTTTTCTTCGGAAGTATCTTGTGTAAAAAAAAAAAATAGTGTATGAGTGTGTTTATGGGGGTTAAAAAAATGCTTTCAGTAAAGAGGGCCCACAGTTTTCACTTCAAATGAAACCCTGAGCAATGCAATGCAATGCAATGCAGCCTTTTGCTTATGAAGACCTCATCTGTCAGATACATCCACTTGATGTAGAGATCGGATTTGTCCATACGGTTGTAAATTAAACTTTTTAAAGTAAAGCTCCATGTGTGAGATGTTTTTCTGATGACTTTGGAAGTATTGTTTTTGTAATGGTGCCTTTCAGGCTTTGTGAGACCGCTATAAATAGCAGCAGTGGAGTAGTTATTTGGGATGCAGCCTTCTGACTGGAAAAGGTCAACATTATTATGTTACGATTGTATGGTGAGTACCTTTCCCCCACTTTGATCACAAGGTCTACCAGCAGTATTTAGGGGATGGGTTAAGGGAAGCTTATCATACAAACTACTTGCTGTAAATATGGGATGTCAGCCATGATTAAATGTGGCCCAAATAGAGCATGACCTCTCAGCTGTTGTTTGGTGCTTCATGTCTTTAAGTACAAACATTCTCAGAGTGCATTTGTTGGAATTTTACAGTGTGTTGCAAATGACATACCTCCTCATATTGAGGCAGTGGTACTTTTCCTTAGTCAGCCATTGTGAAGAGACGAGTGCAGTCATGATTACAGCACGTATCTGTTTCCCTAACATGATGTAAACATTGCAGTGTCTTATACACTTCCTACTTGTGTTTTTCCACCCAACAAGTCACTGATCCTCCCACTCCGTAGCTTCACAAACACCAGAGTCATGGCACTGACACCAGTGGTGGAAGAAGTATTGAGATTGTTTACTTAAGTAATGCCACACTGGGGTGTGGTAAATAAAAGTCCTGCATTGAAAATGTCACTTTGTAAAATGTCACTTAGTAAAAGTATGTATTTTAAGTATCATCAGGAAAATGTACTTAAAGTATTAAAAGTAAAAGTACTCAATGCTAAAAAGCCTTACACTTCAGAAACTAGACACAAAAAAGTGTCAAAAAGAGCATTAAAAGCAACAAAAAGGGTTGAAAGTAAAATTGTTTTAGCTGTACTTGTAGGCAGTTATGTTTTTGGGTAGTTTAATTTATGAAAAAACATCGTAGTTTAAAACTGCATGTGTTTTGTGTGCAAAAATCTTAATTTCTAAAATAACTAACTAAAGATGTCAGATTAATGTAGTAGAGCAAAAAGTACAACATTTATCTCTGAACTGTAGCGGAGAAGAAGTTGAAAGTTTTATAAAAAGATTCTTTTCAGAGTTAGATTAATTCATAAGTACCTCTTTATAAAAATTGAAAACATATCTCTCTCAAAAGTTGTCTGACAGTTGCGTGAAATAGCTTGGTGTATGGAGCAGAATTAGGCGTGAATTTTGATTAATGCGTATGTATGGTTATTTTCAATGGATTTGTATATTTTTGGTAGATGCTAAAAAGTCCCCATCCAAAAAAAAGGAACATTTTAAATTAAGGGGCCAAATAATTAAGGTGGATGCCCTATACATCAGGTCACGTTAGCTGGACACAGGACTATCTGAAATGTGTTATCTTATGCTAAGCCATGCTAAAGCCCAGGTAGTGCAGAATGTTACACAGTGAGTGTGAGGGGAATGGGAGTCTTTGGTGTGAGATGTGCAGGGGGTAATGTAGGATAGGGGGAGGTGAGCTGGGGGATCACTTTGCTCAAGAGACGAGAGTGTGTTAAAGGTCACTTGATAGCTAACTGTTTCCGTCATGCTCAGATCATGTTGTCTGAAACTGTCAGACAATATGATCTGTCTGAGCTCGCTGCATTCCCTTTCTGTATGTTTCATGGCTTTTGTGGTGTGTAGACCTCAATGATTTCTTTATCTGTGTGTGTGTGGGTGTGTGTGTGTGTGTGTGTGTGTGTGTGTGTGTTTGTGTGTGTACACGTGTACGTGTGTGCGCTCGTGCACGTGTGTATGTTACAGTCCTTGACCTTGCTTGACATTACTATGACAGGCTGCCATAGTAGAGCTTTCATTAGTGCCACTGAAATAGTCTCAAGTCAAGAGTGTGCTTTCCTTGGCCCACCAAATCTGCCTAAGGTAAATTATTTGAAATTGGTGATATATAGTACTTAAATGTAGTACTTGAATATTTAAGTAATCAAGTACACCTCCCCCCCAACTTGCATTCACCTCTACGTTTTTAATGTTTCTTGTTTTGTACCTTTAAATCAATGGATTGAGATGTTTTTGACACTGATAGGAAGGAAAAAATACTTTTTATTGTCAAAATAAAATAAGTCTTGCCCATCTGAGCCATTCACAGCGTCCACAGGTCTTTTGTTTACTAATGCCTGTCTCTCTAGGCAGATTTCTGTCTGTGCCTTACTTTTTCTAATGATGGATCTTACTGTGCTCTGATGATTGATAAACTACCTCTTACTAAACTTGTCACAGATTTGTTTGGGGTGTTTATCCTCATGATCTCCTAGCACACCCTTATTACACACAGATGATCCCTATTCATCATAGAAAAAACAACTTCTATAACCATAGGCTGCACCAGTGATGGTTTAAGTGTATTATAATTAAGGTGTGTGCACTGTGCAGTTTTGCAATCCAATTTTAAGCAATTACCTCAGCTCAATTTGTAATGATTTGCTTTCAATCAGATATTAAAGTTAAGTTCTGAGTTAAAGTTCTGCTTATTTATGTCAAAAAGTCTGATTAATCAATAGAAATATTAAGTTATTCCACAATTAAACATAAAAAGTTAGTTAGTGAAAATTAGCAAATAGCTTTAGTACTTATTGCACAAAAACAAGTTCTGCAAGTTAGACTGCTGCTGGAAAACAGTTCCTGTTTCTTTTAGCTATGCATTCAATGTTGTAGCCTATATCCTACAAGATACGTAGAACAGTTATTCCTATGAAGTCTTATTGTCTGAGATTATAATGTAGAATGTTGGTGTTTTACTATCAGTGATACACAGTTCAGCTGCATGACTCTATTCTGTAATGTTTCCTGCCATTTATAAAGCATTCTAAATTAAACCATACGTGACATGAAAAACAGCACAACTTAAGCCCTGTCAGGACTTGTGGGGACATTTCTCAGCAGGGAAAGGGTGGGTGGGGTGTAGGAGTGTCAAAGGGGGCAGGTAGGCTGCCACCTCATGCTATCCTAACACACACACAAACACGCGCGCACACACACACACACACACACACACACACACACACACACACACACACACACACACACACCCTTCACTGATGCTCACTGTACACAAGTGGGTGTGTAGCCTACAGTGAGCATCAGTGAAGCGCTCGGTAGGCTGCTGCCACACCGCCAGGCACTGCGCTGCTTCAGACAGATGCCCATGATGAGAGGCTGCTCCAGCCGCACCAAGCTTGCACAGAACCAGGACAGAGCGGGTAAGACGTTCATTTTAAGGATTAAGTAGACCCGTGCACGCAGGAGTTTAACTTGTGCATCTGTAACCAGATGACAGAGAGAGGCAGGTCGAGCAGCCCTTCAGAGACATAAACAAGAGCCGATGTGCTGTACGTGCGGCGCTGTCACCGAGTTCTTTACCCTACATAAAAACACAACAGGCGACAATCTTTGGTTTTAGTATAGTAACCATTCTCATGGGTAAAAGCAGTTGTGCTTTAAACCAGATGATGAAAAGCCAGACGGATGTTTTTGGACTGAATGCTTTCCGACATTTCCAGCTATTAATATCTCCATGCCCTATACTCTGATCATGCTGGAGATGCTGCTGCCGAGGTTTATGTTTTGCTTTCCTGGCTGTTTGTTTTGTTTATGGTTGGGATTGTACAGCTCAAACCGGGCTGCCGCGATCAAATGTCTTTAGTCTTTGGCACTAAATATTGGGTTCGTGATCTGAAGCGGTCTCTAGGTTGGTTTACTGCCGAGTGTAATGTGAACGTACTATATTTGGAAATGACTTGTCCAGTATTTCAGGCTAAAGGCTGTTAGCTACAATCAGAGCATGGCAGCTGCTTGGAGGAGGAGCTCACAGAGCTGTTTCCTGTTCAAGTATGCAAGATTTAACCTCAATGAAAACTATCTGACATTTCCCACAGTGCACATTTATTAATGATCAATGTAATATTTCACACAGGCTACCCAAGCGTAATGCAGATAATATAAGATACTTTAAATAGCCTTCATGTTGCATGGTCAACTTTTATGCAGCTGACAATGTGCACAACAGTCAGGGTTTCCCCCCTCAAATCTTACCTGGCTGAAAAAGCTAATATATATATATATATCCCTAGCATGAGTTGTGTGCCATTTATTTGTGGACTTGATGAACCTGACATATATTATAGTCCAGCAATCAGGGAATTTGACAGAGAAGGAGCTATTTAATTAGAAAACCTCCATCTCACCATATTTAGGTCACAGGGCCTGTTGCTCTTAAGACTGACACTGAAGCTTAATATAACCAGTGCATCAGATAGTACATAAGGAACGCATAAACTATTAACCTGAACATCTAAAGTGACTTATCACTACAGTATGCACACCTGAACAATGCAACCCAACATCTAGATGCCAACTGTCCTGTTGTGGTAAAGCTTGTAATGGTCAGTATTTGTTGACGCAATGTAAATGTGGATTTATCTCCATGGTAATTTTTTTTAAGGACTATTTCTTGGGGGCTTTTCCCTTTAATAGGGACAGTGGATAGATAGGAATGGGAGATGACATGCAGCAAAGGGCTGCAGGTCGGATTCGAACCCAGGACGCTGCAGGAGTCTGCATACATGGGGCAAATGCGCATACTGAGCGAGCTAGAGACAATCTCTCCATTGTAATTCGTTAAACCCTTGTGGAGCTACTGGACTGCATTCATTTGAAAGGCGCTCTGTTCACGTGACATGGACAGAATATTAGAAACACCTTTTTACAAATCCTCTGACACCTACGAAGGTAAATGGTGCAAAAGGTGAGAGCTTTTAGAATACGATGTGAGAACTTGCAGAACAAAAAATCTAAACATGTATGTTAAAATTTGCACTTTGGTGTGAAGCAAAAAATATTCCCACATGTGATCTGAATTTGAAGTCACACATAAAAAACACGAAAGCTTGTAAAAAAAAATAAAAAATCTTTTTTTTTCTCAAGTTCATTTTCCATCACAACCACAACTCAGTGATTAAAACCTCTCGAATATGTTACTGCAATGTGCTCTCTCGCATCACACAGTGGCGAATCTCCGCCCTCAACTTTTGCAACACTTCTTGCGATACATTTGGTGCAAAACTAATTTCCTGTGGACTTAGTCTGTGGAGCTCCGAGCCAACAGGACGGCCGGGGACAGTAGGGTTCTCCCGCCAAAAGAGGCACAACTCTTTATGTAGCATGGAAGCTAGCGTTAACTATCTAGCAGCCAGCCCGCTTCTAAATACTGTAAATACCTTTTAATGATCTCAACACTTTTTGACAGTCAAACTGAAACACTGGCGGTGAGCTCCTGGTCCTGCAGCCGCAGACGGACCGCCATCAGTGGGGCTCGGCCAGCGTAGCAACACTGCCACAAAGCTTCGCTGCCGACCTCGACCTAACCGGAGCTCCAGCGGGACACGGACAGCCCCACTCCCGGTAGCAGCGACCCATCAACAAAAATATGGTGCTTTTAAAAAAATGAAACCATCTTAACCTATTCTGGTACAACCTCAAAATACATGAGCACAAATGAGCATAATATGGGCGCTTTTTGGTCGGATTTTAAAAGTCTAACTTAATACCTTGACTCCTAGCCCCCTGAGGTATAAATGTTCATCAGGAATCTCTCTCTGCTGCATGTACTGTAGAATGACAAATGAATGTGTTATGCTGAAGCCAGTTGTGGAGTGTCCAAATCAAACATTGGATGTTTTATTAATTTTTTTTTATATTCAATTTTTTTTATGTTGCTTCCAATAAGGATACAGGCTATTGACACTATTGCATGGCAATACATGCGGCAATATATATGGCAAAGAAATTGGCCAGCAAACAAATTTCTAACAACTTTTTATTCTTAAAGCTGCACTAATCATTATTGTTATATAGACAGTGAAGCAAATTACTGTGTAATGTGAGAGAAGTTGTCTACAGGTGCACGTTGTTGCAATTTCCCTCTCTATGAAGTGTCTGAGCCTCTCTCAGCTCATTGATTTGGTTTTACGGCTCGCAGTTGAACGGTTTTGGTTCACTCTCTGCTCTCATCAACCCCATTTCCAGCCATAGCAAGCAGCTGCTGTCAGTGAACAAGCTGTGTGGTGTACTGTAAGCTACAGAAACAGCAGACATACCTGGTAAACCTAGCCTAATGGAGCATTTAGCATCTAAGATATTTCCCTAGGAGTTGGTGAAGACATAGACTATCTTGCTCCCTTATGAGGTCATAACGGGCAAGGTTGCCTCCCCTTTCTCTGCTAAAACCGGGCCACCCAGAGAATTTGGCCCACCCATGAGAGAGATAAATCATGGCTTTCAAACGCGCAAAGTGGCAGTTGGTCAAGGCCACACCCCCAGCTTCCACCTTGCCCCCCTCTCTTCTCCTCAAAAGCTACAGACTCAGAAATGGCACATACTAAGGAAAGCTCATTGTGAGACTGGCTCCAATGGCTGTAATTTTGCACAAAGGCTGAATTTTGGGAAAGAGACTTCAGATACAGTATTAGGGGACCACTTATATGGCAAGTGGATAGTGCCTCCCACTGAAGGAGACCGTCGTGTGACTCTAACGTTTGGATTGACTACACCATCGCCAGTGTACATTGTAGTTGATAAGTACACCGGCACACCTAAGTGTCATCACCAGACAAAATGTATTGAGTGAAATTCAAGTCAATCAATTTATAGTAATTTATGTTATAGCCTATAGGTTTAAATGTATTTCAGTTCATTTCAGCACATGTTTCAGGCCCTTTATCCATTATACAAGTTGCTCTAAAAGTACTGACAGTATAAAAATAATACGATAAATTAAATCCTAGTACCTCATCACCTTATGTGACCTGCACTGTTAGAAGAATGCTTTGTAACTCTAACATTGATTGAACATTGGCGCCATCTACTGGATCATTTACACTAATTGCCTTACTGTTTATTAAGCTTCACAGATCTGTTTACATGTAACTTGTATGTATGTGTGTATGTATGCATGTATACACTTTATTATATACAATGCAACTTATATCTGTGCAACCATTCATGTTTAACGTTACCTTGTTCATGTCTGTTTTCTGTGTTGAAAGCAACACAAAGCCAGACTCAAATTCCCTCATGTTTACACCTACTTGGCCAATAAAGCAGTTTCTGATTTAAAAAAAAAAAAAAGAAATATACTGCAAGTTCTTTATTTTTATTTATATACTATATTATTTATGAAGTATATTTGCAGATGGCCCCAATTTAAAAAAATCTGATTTGAGTCAATGGAAACTTGAGTTTGCTGAAAACTGCTGCTGGAAAGTTCAATTTCCTTGCGGGAGTCATCCCAAAAGGATCAATAAAGAGAAGTCTTAGGCTGAATCCCATTTCTCTGTCTTACCCCTACCCCTTGGCCCTTGAAACCAAGGGGTAAGGGGTAGGGGTGAAAACATACCCCTATGAAATGGGACACCACTTGGTGACATCACCATACAGAATTGATCATAAACTTCCAAGATGCCGTCTCCGTCTGTCGACTCTGTGGGTTTGGACAACAGTGTCATATGTATTTGCATATTTATATATTTTATAGTTATTTTATGTTCACTTTGGTAGTGCAGAGGCAGATGTTCTTATCTGTGTAGTACTTAGGTCTGTTTGCAATACAAATGTGTATACACATGTATCATGTGTACATACATATACACCCTGTATACATGGTGTGTTGTATTATCTATTTTAGTTATCACCGTTTTGAATGTCATTTATGTTCACAAAAACATTTTGTTGACAAACATCTGTCTTTATTGCTGATAAATTGAACATTACAGGGACAAATATTACATAAAATTATGTTACAGAACCATTATCAACTATTAGAACCATAACTAACATGTCACACACATAAAAAGGCACTAATATGTGTAAAACTAAAAAAATACACACAAGACCACAAACAAACAAATTAATCACAGCTGTTCTGATATTCCAGACCAGTCTGATGCATGTTGGCCAGTAACCCCCCCTCCCCCCTCACATTTCATCAGTGTCCCATTTCAAAACCAACAACAATATACAAGTGCATGAACAATGAACTGGAATTAATTACAAATTATTACAATAATACAGTAGGCCTACCAATGCAATATTGAATGGGTACAACATGAACACAGGATTTAGGAAACGTCTACATTTTCAGGCCCAAAGTGGAACAGCTGCTGTGTCCTCCTGTGTGATTCAGGGCGGTATATGTGAAGCACGTAGCGATGTATCATAGACCGTTAATATTAATATATATATAGCTATACAATCTATGCGATGTATACAGTCCATTCAAGGCAGAAATATGTGGGACTGTTGTGCAAATCAACGTTAGCGTTAGCGATTAGCGTTGCAAGCTAGCGATTTAAAAAAAAATTTCAGTTAGGAACATGGTTGCAAGTATACATGTACAGGACTGCATAGACCACAAAACAAGACTGTTGTAACTTTTTAATCAATTATTTAAGCCGAAAGTACTTACATGTATGTGTCTCTCTGGTCGACGGGCAGCCATTGCTACCTAGTGTGTTTTCAACTGAGGTCGTGTCCACACTAGGTTCCTAGGGGTATACACCCCTTGGTCTATCCCCTACCCCTCGGTCCTAATAGGTATTGGGACAGCACTAGGTCCCGCGTGAACGCGCAAAAGCTAGGGGAAGGGGTAAGGGGAAGGAATGGGATTCAGTCTGTCCAAGTCTAAAGGCTGCTCTGTTCTTTATTTAGTTGGCAAATGAAGACCAGCCAAATCACTGACTTATTTATTCCGTAATGGCTCATACTTCTTTTAACGTTGATTTGTTTGTACTTTTGGAGTGAATTGACTTTCATTTTGGGTAACAAGTTTATAAGCATGAAATATTATTAGCTGAGTAGGCTAGGCCTATCACATGAGCACCAGAAAGTAAGCAAAAAAACACTAACAAAATGTGAATCTAAACAATAAACTGTAGCCTAGGCCTACTCTAGTTATCAATATTAGGGGAAAAGTCACAATGACAACGTAAATAGTTCAGACATCTTTAGATAGTGAAGGCATGTGTTTCACGCGTTTGTAAGATGACATCCTTAGTTTAGACGTCATTAGTAGGCGTAAAGTTGTATGGCATTTCTAGCATACGTCACGTCGCCATTGGAAAATGTTTCTAACATGCAAGGCACAATCCACTCGCCATTCACTAAGGCCTATGCAAAAGCAATCAAAAAGCACCATGTCATGGGACCTTTAAAAATCGTGTGGGTCACTACGGTCACGTGCAAAGTGTCCCGGTTTTAGTTCAGGGAAATCTGGTCACCTTAGCTTGGATTGTGGAAGATGTAGCATCTTTCCTATGACAATCTATGATTCAGGAAGAAATAAAGTTTACGGATAAGTTCATGTAGGCAATTAAAATGATATTGTATGTAATTTCAATAAAATAGCCACAGTTTTTTGTTTTCTTTGTGGTGTTAACATTCACCAGTGTAGCATGAAGTATGGGGGGGGATTAGCAAACTAGCTAACTATCCGACCACTATTTGAGTAAAATGTAACAAGTTGATTCATCCACCCAGTCTTGTCACAGTGTAAAGCAGACATTGACTACATTGTTTTATCTATGGACAGCACAGTGCGCTCAGCTTATACTATTGTGAAGCGTTTGACTGACATATGACCTTAAACCCCCATAAAGTTCAGTTAGTTCGCCTGTGTTTGTTGTTGAACACAGCTCATGTCACTTACGGTTAAGCAGAGGATGTGCTGCGTCCGTACTACAGCTATTACGGCCGACTGTGGCCAGCCCGAAGCACGTGACAAGATAGAGCGAGAGATAGAGCGAGAGATAGAGCGAGAGATAGAGCGAGAGAGAGAGCGAGAGAGAGAGCGAGAACCGGCGACCCGCGACCGCATCGTCTCTCCATCAACGCGGACGGAGCAGCCGAGAGCAGCGCGGATGAAACACCGGTCATCTTCAGAGCAGCATCACGGGAAAAGGCCCCGTGTTCCCGCCGCGGCTGCCTCCACCTCACCGCAAGACAGAATGGAGGACAAACCACCGTCAAATCCGCGGGAACTCACACAGAACCCGCTCAAGAAGATCTGGATGCCGTGTAAAAATGGCCTTCCTGAGAAACACATTTCTCAAAGAAAGAGTGCGTATGACGACGTGGCGTCAGTTAATGTATGATGATTAGGGCGGTGGTTGAATGAGTATCCACAGACATGTCATTTTTGGTCTGAGTTTTGTTGTGCATTTGAATTCAAGGACGTAGCGAGCACTGTGGTAACTTAAATAATGCTAATTCGCCCCCCCCCCTCCCCCTCCCCCTTGCATGTAACGTTAGCATATATCTAGATATGCTGTGATGTGTTAGCTAACAATACAACGGTTATAACGCTAAACGCGTGCACCACAGTTCGCAGAGTTCAGGTGCCTTGCTGTTGCTGCAGCCATCTGGTTTCCACAGTTATGTAATGATTTACACGATGTTCGCCGCAGATGAGTGCTGCTCGCATCGAGAAGAAAGGATTGTTACTAGGGCTGTCCATCTCATTGTCTCTGTGTGCCAAACCAAGCCAAGCCAAGCACTAGTTGTTGGTAAACACAAACTGTATCCCTGCGGTCATGTGAATGATTTGCCCCCAATGGATGTTCTGTTGTGTTTTATCTGCGCTGATATTGGTCACTTGCCAATGCTCGCCATGCTTTACACACAGGTAATTTTACAGCATGGACATTAGCTTACAAAAAATACACATGGTGAAGTAGCACCCATTAAAAGCTACCACGCTCTCTGACCCAGTCATCTGTGCACACACTGCAACGGAGCGTCTGTGGAAACTAGCTGTTATCTCTCTTGTGTCTTGAGTAGTTAAAAGGCAGCGTTTCACAACTCCTCGGGCACAGCCAGGTGCCACCATGAACTCTGCTCCTGGTTGACTACATTCTCATAGTGCCGTGATTATATGGACAATCTTATATATATTAACATTGACTTTTATAATTGATGTAATATGCAAGCTAGTATAAGGGGAGATTTTGAAAGGGATGAAGGCATATTTGCAGCTGTGAAAATAATTGTTGAACAAACCCTTCGATAAACTAATTCTTGTACTGAGGCATTACACATTTTATACTGAAATAAGTTTCTCATCTTTCATGTGCATTATGTGTGATCAGCACATGACTTAAGCTTTCTTTCCTCTCTATCTTTCATTCCAGTATGTATGACCAACTGCCCCACCCTGATTGTGACAGTGGGCCTTCCTGCCAGGGGGAAGACCTATATCTCAAAGAAGCTGACCCGCTACCTTAACTGGATCGGAGTGCCCACCAGAGGTACGACTTCTTGGGCTCTGTTGAATAGTATTGTAAAAGCATCAGTTCTAAAGAATAAAGGGAATCGGTTAAGGATGTGCATCACAAGTTTAATGCTGAAGAGAAAGGTGAGCTCAAGTGTCCTTGCCTCCATCTCTCCAATAGAGTTCAATGTTGGACAGTACAGGAGAGAGTGTGTGAAGATCTACAAGTCCTTTGAGTTCTTCCGTCCAGACAACGAGGAGGGGTTAAAGATCAGACGGTAAGAGTGGCAACTGGACTCGGACTAACGTAACAATCCTTTTAGCCACCAGCCAAGTGAATGATGTTCTCTGTGATTTTACAGACAATGTGCCTCAGCAGCGTTGAACGATGTGCGGCAGTATCTCTCAGAAGAAGGAGGCCAAGTGGCGGTGGGTCAAATGTTAAATGCTGTTTTAGTTTAAATGTTTCAGACAGATCAAACACCGTGTGCAGTGCTGCACAATCTTATCCATTTTTTTTCTGTCCGTGTTTAACAGGTTTTTGATGCAACAAACACCACGAGAGAAAGGAGGGAAACCATAATCCAGTTTGCAGAGCAGAATGGCTTTAAGGTATCTTATCTTGTATCTTGGGTCACAATTCTGGGAGGACCTACTGCCTTGGTTGACATTCCAACTAAGCTTGATTTGTTCCTCTTTTTCTCTTTAAGGTGTTCTTTGTGGAGTCTGTTTGTGAAGACCCCGATGTCATACAGGAGAACATAGTGGTAAGTTTACAAGTTCATCAGTTTATTTTATCAATAGAAAATGAGCTTCTGGCCCTGTTGTACTCACTTCTTTGCTGTTTCACTGACCAGCAAGTGAAGCTGGGTAGCCCCGACTACACCAACTGTAACACAGAAGAAGCAGTGGAAGATTTCATGAAGAGGATCAAGTGTTATGAAAACTCCTACGAGACCCTCGATGAAGTCTTGGACAGGTGAGGTGAAAGCTGGAGTGGAGAGTGTTTTAGGAAATATTTCCTAGCTTTGGTAAACTACGGAAAATGATAGAAAATTAGAAAATTATCTATTCAAGTACACAGGTCTTTTCAGAACAATGGGGCACTAATTTAGTATGTCAATTGAAGATTTTAAGCGACACATCGCTTTTCTCATGCTAAACAATTCTGTTTTATTATGAGAAGCAAATGTATCAAAGCTCGCTAACGTGCGATAGAATAGGGAAACATTGTTTTTGGATATTACAGTTTGTTTGACTTACTAACTGTACATACTGTATTTCAGTGCATAAACATTAATTTGACTCTTTTGATTTTTGCTCATGCTTGCAGATCTATTAAATTCAGAAATATTTCCAAGGGTTGTTATGACATTCATGATGTAGGATAGTCCTCTGTGTCTGTGCTCATTTGCTTTTCTAGTTTCTAGTGTTTCTAGTATGATGATGTGGCACCACACAAACTGTGTGCTAATTACATTTCAAGCTTTTGTAACAGATGTTCTACAGTTGCTGACATTATTAATTCTATTTATCAACAATATGTTTATGCAGTAATTCATTAGTATTCCTTAACTAATTACGCCATGGTCCTCAAATCTATATCCTGGTTTTGGCTCAGTCATATCACACACACACACATACACACAAACACACACAGGGCAAAGAGAAATGTTCAGTAGAGTGGAGAGGAGAAGGGTTGTTTTGTGACTGTTGCGGGAAAATGGGCAGCTGGTATGAACAGCCAGGAATCTACACTTCACAGCGCTTTGCAGCACTTGTGGCGGTGTGTTCCCGGTGTTACAGTGTCTGTTGTCTCTTCTCAGGGATCTCTCCTACATTAAAATCATAGATGTTGGTCAGCGCTACTTGGTCAACAGGGTGTTGGACCACATTCAGAGCCGTATTGTCTACTACCTCATGAACATTCACATCACGCCACGCTCCATCTACCTGTGCCGCCACGGGGAGAGCGAGCTCAATGTCAATGGACGAATCGGAGGAGACTCAGGCCTCACACCTAGAGGCAAAGAGGTATATCGCACTTTTTCAACAATAGAAATGTCTTGAGTTTTTTTACTTGACTAGGTGAGTTAATGAGTGTAAAAAAATGTTTTCATCCCCATGCAGTTTGGGAAGAAGCTGAGCCAGTTCATCCTAGAGCAGGGCATCAGTGACCTGAAGGTGTGGACCAGTCAGATGAAGAGAACCATCCAGACAGCTGAGGCTCTTCATGTGCCCTACGAACAGTGGAAGGTCCTGAACGAGATTGATGCTGTGAGTACTACGTTCTTGGTGGCTAAGCATAGTCGTTTGCTGACATGTTTGTGGTGTTAAAGAAGTTTAACTTGTGTGTGATGTAATTTTAGGGCGTGTGTGAGGAGATGATGTATGAAGAGATCCAGGACCACTATCCTCTGGAGTTTGCTCTAAGGGACCAGGACAAATACCGCTATCGGTACCCGAAAGGAGAGGTCTGTGGCTAAAATGAACGTGATGTGTTGTCTAATGATGGGATGTGGTTATGTAACTGTTCGGCAACGTTGAAGTAGCATGCTTGTGGACATTGTGTCTCTGTTTGAATTTTTAAATTTTCCAAAGCAGAGTTTGTCCTCCTTTGTTAATATAGGGACAAGCTCTCTCACATATAAACTCACACGTAACCACAAACGCAATTAAACACCATCCAAGGGGCTACTGGCCACTTACCCTCTGCTAATGAGAGCGTGTGTGTGTGTTTGTTACTGTGTGTCTAAAAGTCTGAATGCCCACTGGTCTGTTCTCGCCTTCAGTCCATCCCATTATATCTCCATTAATCTGACACAGGGCAGTAAGATAGATTTGGGCATTAGTTGGCTGCCCAGGCAGACAGGACTGATGTAGAGCTTTGGGGAATCTTGTTAAAGCTTGTTGGGCTAGATGGCCTGTATGGACCTTTCCACGTGCTAAAATGTCAATCTGTTTAACTGAGATTGATTATTTAGCAGAAGTCGTGGAAAAAATGGATTGTATGGACGTTTTTACTTACCGATTGAGAGCTCTTTCTCTGTTTTATATATAATTTACCAGGGTTCAAATCCCTGAAGGGGTAAAACTCAACTGTTTTCGCTCCGGTTTATTATTATTTGTCGTCTTTCACCGCAACTCAAATTGCCGTGAGCTGGAATGAGCTAAAACACCAAACTTGGCCCAATGACTGGAAATGATCTGCATTCCGTTCCCAAGAAATATGAGCCCAATCGGCCACGTAGTGGTGCTACAAATAACAATCAAAACAGCACTTTTGGAAAGAAAATGCCCCTTACGCCATAAGTCCTATTGATTTGATTGATTATTGTGCTCTACAAAAAAGCCTCTTGGACCATAGAGGTCTGCCATGATGGATTTTTTTGCTAATTTCCATAATGTGAAAACCGTAAAATAAATAGAACATTGTCAATTTTGATCCCATTGACACAAAATTGGTGTGCAACTTTACAGGACTAAGATACAGGGCTTAGCAGAGAATGGCCTATAACTCAAGTTTATCTTGAGTAATCCTGCCAAAATCTATGGAGACGTCTGGCACGACAACCTGAAAATACATACCAAGTTTCGATCTGAAAATCTGATTTAAGGAGGGCGAAATGGTTGGACTTATTAAAATCTATTGTAGTGATGAAATCGTTGTGTGCTTGATCTCATCCCCTTTTCAATACAGCATTAAATTAGCTGAAGGTACTTTTCAGCTTTGTAAAGACCAAAATCATTCAAATCTGCTTGCGCCTTTTGACTTTTGGTAATTGGGCTGCTTACTAGAGGCGGCTGTGGCTCGGGTGGTAAGACCGGTTGCCTACCAGATCCCGGGCCCTGTAGTTCCATGTCAAAGTGTCTTTGGATCCCCTAACTGTTACCATTGCTGCGCCATCCATGTGTGAAGTTGTGGGAATGTTTATCTTACAAGCAGGTGGCACCTTATTTGGTTGCCTAGGCCATAGAATGTGTGTGAATGGTGCCTGTAATATGTAAAAGCACTTGAAGTGGTCATTAAGACTAGAAAAGTGAGATATAATTGCAGTCCATTTACATCCTTCTGTTGGCCAAGAAAGGGTTTGACCCCGTGAATTTCCGCTTGCACTTATAGTTTTTACCTCAAATGGAAAGGTTGTATGCTCTTAATGATTATCTCAAAATATCTGCAATAGAAAAATTATATATTTTGATAAAGCTGCTTTAAGCTGATAATAATGGTTCTCAAAGGAAATCATCCTCTGCTTTCTGCCAGTCTGATCTGCCTCTTTGTGTCTCTTCTGACTCAGTCCTATGAGGACCTGGTGCAGCGGTTGGAGCCGGTCATTATGGAGCTGGAGCGGCAAGAGAACGTGCTGGTCATCTGTCACCAGGCCGTCATGCGCTGCCTGTTGGCCTATTTCTTGGACAAGACTGCAGGTCAGTCATTAAACTTAACCCTAAGGAGCCTGTGGGGTTTTTAAGCAAGGCACCTTACCACACATATAAAAACGCACACAAAAAACCCACACAGATAAACACAAAATCTGTTTAGTGGACGTCTTCGTCTAAAAGTGGTTAAACAGCCATGTGTGAAATGTAGGAAGTCGCTAAATTCAATAAGTAGAATTAGATAAAGTAAGGTTAACTGCGTCATAAAATAATGGTTTATTAACTATTATCTTGAGAGTACATTGTTATTCTAGTCACCCCGTTAAATCTTCACCGTATTAAAGTATTTATACCTTGTTTTAAATAAGGCACTGGATAAAATGTTTTGCTTGTTGTAAAGCTATGACATACTTTCCTAGTGCCCGGATGGAGAGGTGCGTTTCACTCCTGGCTGCCTGATCTTATCTACCTGTATCAAAAATGTCAGATTAAAAATAATCACCTTTCTTTTACTTTCATTCCCTTTTTTCATAATACTATACTAACAAAACCCGACAGTGTATATAGTATATCTGGAGACTAGGGATGGGTGTAGTTAGGGTGTTATCGATGCTACTAATCTTATCAGTTCTTTTTTTATTTCTTATGACATAATACATTCTATTTTTTAATAAAAGAAGAAATTATTCAGAACAGAATTTATATTTTAGAAATAAAAAAATATTGTTTCTCTAGAAGCAATGTCTACAATATCAAAGCCACTACAGTGGCTAGAATAAGTTTACACACCATGCTAAAGTTGATTTGAAAAGATGAATGAAAAAACATCTTTTGGAAATTGATCTTAATGCCTTAATTCAAAAACAAATTGGAAAATCCAACCTTTTAAGGACACCAATTGTCTTTGTGAATGAATAATGTATTGTAAATAAATAAATGTTCTTCCTTAAAATACAAGGGCCATAGAGGCAGGCACATTATTATTTTTAAAGGCCAGTTATTTCATGGATCAGGATACTATGCATCCTGACAAAGTTCCCTTGGCCGTTGGAATGAAACTAACCCCATATCATCACATACCCTTCACCATACCTAGAGATAGGCATGGTTTTATTTCAGTTAGCTTAATATCCTCTTTTTAATCAACTTTATTATGGTTGTGTAAACTTATTAAAGCCACTGTATATAAAGTATAAAGTGTATCTCTGTGGAAACAAATCTAAATAAAATAATATTGCTGGCATCAAAGCACTGAGTGAAGTTTGAAAAGGATAAAGAACAGTCATCATAAATCAATTCACTATTACCCGGTATTTATCCTTTTCTCTGTCCTCCCAGTGGAAAAAAATAGCATTTCTGCAAGTTTAGGATTGTTAAAAGGCAAAACACTTGCAGTAACAAGCGTAGTTGTTAACTCAAGTTATATATACACTTCCCGCTCTTGTCCATGGCTATATAAGTTAGACTAGACAGGAATGACTTTGTCGTTTGTCCGCGTTGTTTTAATGAACCTGGGCGTTTGTCCTCACACAGAGGAGCTGCCCTACCTGAAGTGCCCGCTGCATACTGTGCTAAAGCTAACGCCAGTGGCCTACGGTAGGACTGGTCATCTATTAGCATATTATTTTAACATATTTCTTTTGAACAGTATCAAAAATCAAAACACACACTGTCCTGTCACCTGAACTAATGAAACAAATCTTCTGTCTGCCTGCTCAGGCTGTAAGGTGGAGTCCATCAGTCTAAATGTGGATGCAGTCGACACACACCGAGAAAGGCCAGAGGTGGGTAGAACGCACATGCACGCACGCGCACACGCACACACACACACACACACACACACACACACACACACACACACACACACCACACACACACACACAGTACAACTGAGCCATGTTGTGCAAGGTAAGATTGTTCATAAACAGGTTGGTCTGACAGCCTCAGGTGCTGAACATGATGGTGTCGCACGTCATATTTCACTGCAGCCGCGGTTTATTCTGAGTGCCATGTTTTCATAATCGATGGTGTGAAATAGTAATGAGCTCAGAGCAGATTTGTGTGGGATTATGTGCAGATTGCGCACTACCGTTCAAATGATTGAAATCGCCTGCCACAAAAGCTTGATTGGGTAAAGTCAGAAGCCTCAGAGGACTACTCTATATTTTTGAATGGTCATTCGTGCTTTATGGTTATAGAAAGTCCTCTTTACAAATACATTTTATTTTGTAGAAGGGCTTTGTTTTGTACATGGAGATCTGGAGACCAGACTGACAATTGAAATAAGCAAAGATACCTCTAAGCAACAGTTCAATAAGAAGAGAAGATTGGTAAAAGAAACAAAGTTTAGAATCTAAATCTGTGCAGATTTTAAATAGAAACCGGTTCCTGTTTCAGTGCCAAGTGCACAATAATGCAGCGTATAACAAGCTGGAGTTAACAGGTGTATTGCAAAGCTAGTCTTTTGTCAAGATTATTTTTGGGCGAAATTTTAGACTTTTATTATATACAGCTGAAGATATGAAGGAGGGGGGGATGAGATGCAGCATAGGGCCTCAGGTCAGAGTCAAACCTGCGGCTCTGTGGCAGGGCCTTTGTACACGGGGCGCACCCTCTCCCAGGTGCCCCTGCAAAGTTAAAGCTCTTAAAACCTGACAAGTGAAACAGAAAGTTAGTCTGGGGTCAGTAATGTTGTTACTTGATCAGGAAATATCAGCTGACAAATCACAGTTTAAAGAAAATATGAAATATTTAAAAAAAAAAAGGCTCCCCAAGATATTTAGAGGTGACCGAATTATGTCGCTTTTATCTTTGTCAAAATAGCCATTATTAAAGGAGAGAAGAAAAGCATCAATATAACTTTTGAACAGTAGTGTAGGTTGTCAGGACACAACAGGATGACAACAATGACTAACTCTCCGATTGCTTCTAACGCTCCACATTTAGGCCTTAACTCAAATATGCTTCTGATTGGCTCATGTTACAGTTTCATACAGGGTTTGAGGCTAAAAAGCTCTGATAAAAGTAGTCGCACAAGCATGGTCGAACAGCCAGTAATAGTTCTCAGTGAGCTACACCTGACATAATGCAAGTATTATGACAGAAAATATGTCTCATATGAGTAATGTGATATGATGTAAGGCTTAGAAAATCATTTCAATCAGGACCATTTATTCACACTTCCAGGTGACATTTGGGATTTGATGATTACATCAAGCCCCTTTTGTGAAATCTGATAAATCATCAGATTTTCTAAGAAAAGGCATGCCGTGACGTGGTTTTATTTGTTATTGGCTTACACTGGTCACAAAGCCAAAAAATAAAAAAGCTCAACCATGTGGAAAACACATCGTCACCTCAACCTCTCGCCCAGTCTGTGTGCAGTGGATTTCATATCTCCCATGTGTTTTGATCCCCCCCCTCTTTGTGTGTGTTTTTTTTTTATCAAACAGAACGTAGAAGTGTCGCGGATGTCAGAGGAGGCTTTGCTAACAGTGCCAGCTCACCAATGAGGGTGAACCTCTCGTCCCACCCCCCACCCCCATACTCTTTTACCCTCCTTTATGCACAGTCTACCCTTCATACGCACAATGTACCTGCCAAACTCAGCAAACTCTAGTCTTTTTGCTCCACCTTCCTTTGATTGAAAAACTGTTCTGATCTTCTGTTTTTTCCCTTCACATATTTTTTTGACGTGATGATGATAATTGACTGGAATCCAGTTTCTAATTTTGATTATTAATCCTATGGCACAGTTCTTCCGTTCTCTTATTTTTGGAGAATGAATAAAAAGCAGATGAAGGTTGTTTTTTTCTTTTTAATTTGCTGTAAATCCCAACTGTGAAGCAATGGAACTCTTGCACCTTTTTATTCTATTTTTTTGAATTGATTAGTGATGTTTTTCATTTTCTCAGTGATACTGTCTGATTAACTGATTTTACAATGTTAAATATGAGCAGTCTCATCAATTTATATTTCTGTTGGTGGACATCAGGACACTCCAATCTTAGTTTCACAGCATTGCACAACACAAAACCGGGTTGTGCCTTTTTATATTTTGCACATAAAAAAACTAAGTCTGTTTATTTTCTTATTAAATGTCCTCTATTCCAGTTTGTCTCTAGTTTTGGGATGTCTAACACTGTCTAATGAGGATCCTGAAGTTACCGTTTTTTAGTTTTTTAGTTGTTTTTTTTTGACAGTGTCAAGGATCTTAAGTTTATTTATCTTTGATCAGAAGCAAAGAGCGGATTTTTCTGTTTAATGTTTCTAAATAAACTCCACTCAACCATTTCATGTATTGTTGCAACACTCTTCTTGTGCTTCATTTTAGAAAAGTTGGTATGAACCAGTTTTCCTCTTTAATATCTGAAGTTAGGCTCTTTGGTTAAAGTTATATCTTAAGGTGAATCACATCTAGACTAAACCGGATATTACTTACTCTTACTACTTGAAGATCAAAAGTGATCAACTACTTCCTTTTTATTCGCACTATCTACAGATCAGATGTTCAGTGCAGTGCCCTTCGTGCTTACTCTGCTGTGCAAACTGTAGCCTCCCATATCCCCATTCATTCATATGCAGAGACTCCACTGTGGTGCATAAGAAAGAGCTGCCATTCATCAGCCTGAACAAAACACTCACTGTGTCACACACATTTTTTTTTCTGCCTCGATTTGGTGACAAAATGTGATATTGATAATGCTGATATTCACAGCTAATAATACCGAGCTTTCGTTGAAAGGCTTAGTTAGTTTTTGTAAATAAAAGATTGTCTTGCAATGCCAAAACTAAGGTAAAGTTTACCGAGACACCACGTACACAGGATGATCTACATAAAAGCATCTTGAAAAATAATGCATAATTCAAGAGGCAAAAAATGCTACCATGGGTCATTTTATGTTGATGGCAGTATCTGTTAACTATGAAATGGGTCTTAATAATCTCAATTTTAATATTTTTTTAAAGGAACCTATAGAACCCATCACAGTTTCAAAAGAGGTCAAATCATCTGTGTTCAAACTATAGCTGTATATTCAAGAAGATAAAAAGGTTTCTAATATGGAAAACTGCCTTTAAAGCCATGTCGTAAAGAGAACACGGTGTTAGTTATTGCTAGTGCAAAAACAGGGATAAACCTTGTTTAATGTATGGTAATGACATCGCAAAGCTTAGTTGTGTAATGCAGTTTTTATTCAAAAGGCATCTGACGCTGAATCGTTCCTCTTTCCAGAATGTGAACATCCATCGTACAACTCGAGACGCCCTGCAGACCGTCCCTCCTCACCTCTGACTGCCGTTGGACCTCTCGTTCCCTCGTTCCCTTTCGACGGACTCTCGTGGTCGTTTCACTTTCCCAGTCCGCGCAACCTGTTCACAGCGGTGCCCATCTGGGTGATGATGTGCCTCCGTCTTGTCCTTCAACACCTCTGTAACCCTTGTGTTCATCTTTTCTTCTTTTTATTCAAAGGAGCTCATCCTGAACATGTTATGCTTGAGCATCAGTGTTCATAGGTGGTCCAGATAATTTATCAAACTGTTGTCTTGCACAGAGGGGATTAAAAACTTTAGCTCACAGCAGATTCTTATTCCCATTTGTTACTATATTCAGTATGGTTACAGTGTGTTGATATTGTGCAGCAGTAGAATTACCACTCAACAACTTTAAAGTATTAACCATGTGGCTTCATCAGTGATCTTTCTGCTACATGTTTGACATGTTACTGTTGTGCAATCACTGTTATGTGACTTTGGCGATTAAGTGCAATTTGAAGGTTACAAACCTACACGGAAAACCATACTCTAAAGCTTACTATTTTGACTACGTTGTGATTCAATGAATGAATGAATGAATGAATGAACTGGGCGATGGCTGGTGATTTTACGAAGACCTTCAATAAAATTAGAACTTTCTTGTGAAGAATGCAGTCTCGCACACAATGTATTGGAAATGCAAAAAATGGAATATTTGTTCAAAGTGGTTGGTGTTGATACAAGTCATGACCTCAAAATGTACGTCCCAGCTTCACTGTAATGAAGATGCTGCTGTTACTGAGTTTAATTATTACTAGGGCTGCAATGATATATTGGATCATATTTCTACTGACTTGCCAGTACTTTCTCAAATACTGGATTGATTTTTAAGTCTATAAAATGTCAGAAAATAATGCATGGTCATCACATTTTCTCAGAGCAAGTTGACATATTCAACAATATTGTTGTGTCTTACCAACTGCGCCAGTATATTATCTCCAGCAAATATTACATTTGAAAAGCTAGAACCAGTGAATCATTACAAAAAAAAAAAAGTTAGATGATAATTTTCTGTTGATGAACGAATTGTTTCAGCTGCTAATTAGTGACAACACGTGGAGTGTGCCGGTCAGGTGGATAGGCCGAGTAATAACGGGACTGGTCCAATCCGATGGTGCCAGCTGATGGAGGTTGAATCTTTTGTCTCTGTCGCATGTGGGTTCCCTGAGATGAGGAACTGGTGGAGCGTGAGGAAGTGGAGGCTGCACGATCACAATCCAACAGGTGAACTGGCACAGTGTAAATATTTGATCATAAGCAGGAAGTGTCTTCATTTGGGACTTGATCTAGTATCCGTGTTTATCTGGTCATTTTCATAAATCATATTTATGCCACACACTTTCTCCTCGAAATTATTATAAAAATTATAAAATTAAAACAAGGATTAGCATTCTCTTAAAAGGTAGAGCTTGAGAACAGTATTATACCAGAAGTCCCAAACCTCAGCATTTGTGTTGAACATGCACTACGAACAACTATCAGTGAATTACTGTATGTCCTCATGTCCACGCTACAGTACAACTAAAATGGTTCACGCACAGCATGAAGGTATTACTTCCCCTTCCTCAAATAACTAACTGTGTATAAGGTGAGACGTGGCCGAAACGCTGACTAAAAACAACTTCCTCAGAAGCAGAACATAGCCATTTCTAAATTTAGATACTGAAGCAGCACAAATGCTCACCATGAATGACACGGAACTTATGGGCGAATACCAACAGTATAAACAACTGAGTTTTATTATCTTTCATTATTTTCCAACATGTGTTTTGGTGGCTTCTTTACAGACAGCTCTTGCTCCATGTCCGTGATGAAACGACACACAGACCACTTTGCACAAACATGGGTTTCTTGTACAGAGACATTTTGAAGACAAATTTGAAACGACAATGACAGAATACGCAGACTACTACACAAAATACAAAAACCTGGCTGTTTTATTTGCAACAACACGTTCTCAATGCCCCTGTATTCATGGCTATCAACTTGATTAATACTTAAGGACCCGCCTTTGTTTGGGGATTTGTTCTAGGTGGCTGAAAATGAAACTGGTAAATATTTCATTATATACAGTCATTGATATTCACGAGTACAGGGAAATACTTGAGACAGGTGCAAAGGGTGTCATCGCCGGATTTGTCATGCTCCTCTCATCTCCTTGCTGATTGGCTGCTTACTCCACTCTTGTGCCGATTGGCCCTTGGAGCCTCTTAAAAGCTTGTGTGGGACCAACACCGTCATCAGAACTGTGGAAAGAAGAAGTCAAGTTATTTTCCATGTAAGCATTTCTGTCTGTAATATACAGAAAAAAAAGAAAAAAAACTACAATAGCCAAATTTTAGCCATAAAACCAGAACGCAAAACTCTTACGTTCTTGAGGAATTCCTCAGCGACGATACGGGCCCTGGCATTAACGGACAGTTTCATCTCGCTGATCTCCTTGTCGATCTCCTCCATGAAGTGGATGACAAAGTCCACCAGCTTGTGTTTGTACATCTGCTCTGTGTGGAAGTTGGTGATCAAGAAGCTAATATCGTATCCCTGAGATCACAGTGCAAGGGAGGAAATGAGAAAGAAGCGAGTCAGAGAGACTGGTCAACACGACGACAAGAAATACTTGTGTAATTGGAATCATGGGAATATACATTGTAAATAATGAGGTATTTTACTTTATGTTTGGACAAAGTTTCTACAACATGTGCATGAAGAGCCCCATGCTCTTTGCCATTCAAAAAGTTCACACTTTTTCTCTTTTGTTTTCTTCCTGTATATGGATTCATTTTTTAGTCAATCCCTTTCTTTAATTCTAGTATACAAAACTATTCTCTCTCTCTCTCTCTCTCTCAGGTTCTCTCACCTCTACTGGTTTCCTCCTGAGAATGAAGAAGTTCTCTGCTCTCATCATCATGAAGCGCATGAACTTGTGGCAAAGGATCTTCTCAATCTCATCAGCCTGCAGTGAGGAAATTTAATACTGTTAGACTGTGAAAGAAAATGGGCAAATGTGTACAGCTCCAAAAACCATCCTGCTGTTTTTAAATCACCTGCTTGACAGCAATGCTGACTCTGACAGAGTTGATGGATCCCTCAATGAGAACCCTCTCCTTGTCATTACGGCTGATCACCACAGGCTGAAGTAGCAGCTCCTTACTGCTCCTGTAATCACAGCACAATCCATCCATGACAGATACAAACTTGTAAATTATTGTGTTTCCTACATACTAAAAGTCAACATAGTGCTTGAGAAACTGCATGGCTCTAAATAGAACCTTTGAAGTTAAAGTGACTTGTTAAAAAACTCTTAATCTTCTCTTTGTATTGGGATTGTATTGCTAACAGGCTGCAACAAGTCCCTGCTGGCCAGTTTTACAGCCTTGCCGATGCTTGTGTCATTTTTTTTTCCCCTCCTAGATTTTCTTCTGCAAGTTTGCACAAGTCTAGACTTGTGTGACAGCTGTAGAGCGCTTAAAGAAGTATTTTACTGCTGGAAAGAGGGTCTTTTCATAAAACTGGGCTGTCTATGCAGTCTATTTTTTTTTTTAAATTAGGGCTAAATGACAAAAGAAAACAGAAAATGTACTGTCCCTTTTTGCTCAAAAAGTAGAGAAACCCTACAACTACCAGAATGCATTGCGGCACCACAGACCAATGACGGGAGAAACCGCAGAGAGAGAAAGGGGGGGGGCTATTTCTCTTTATCTGCTTTTATACTCTTTGAGTCTGTGTGCAGAATATGTAGTTAAAGCAACAGCCCCGGGGCCAGCAGAAAGAACTCCAAGTGATGTGTTTTGAGTCAAGCGCTCACTTGGATTTTTTCTGCTGGCCTGAGAGTTGGGAGATCTGGGCACTGGTAACATGGAGGGAAGTTTAACTTAAGTACTTAAGTTGGTTGAAGAACGGCAACGTTTCCCTTTAAGGGCAGGAGACATAGGAGGAGAACCTGCAGAGCAGGGGGGACAAGCAGTGAGACTGCTAACTCCAAACACGTGCCATTGCTACACATACCTGACCTCCACCTCAGGCTTGTTGTGTCGCTCCACCACCTGAGAGGAGAAGTTCTCCAGACAGAGGGCTGCCTGCAATGTGGCCCTCACAGCGTTTAAGTAGGGGCGCAGAGTCGCTGTCTGAGGAGAAATTGTATGAGATCAACGTCTGGGTGGGTCCCACTGCAGATAAGATCTTGTTAGACGATGCATTTCTTATTTAGATCTGGGTATATGTGCAAACTGGACCTCCCAGTCTAGTGAGGAGGACTCGACCAGCAGGGTCAGCTTGTGAAGTCATGTTTGATCAAGAACCACAAAAACAACAAAAAAAACAGAGCTGCATGAAGGGGCTCCCTGCAACCCTTCCACCCCACTTACAGTTTTCCACATTTATATTTTTGGCGATAGAACTATATAACAGTCATTTTAGAAATAAAAACATACATGCTTTCAGTATCAAACTAGCCATAAGTGATTTCGCTTGCAGTCACGTCAGTGGATGGTGACTGACACAGCAGAGCCTTCAAATTATTTACGTCCCTCTACAGCACTCTGCGTAACGTTATGCCCAACATAAAACGTAAACGTTACACAACTTTGCCAACGTCTGATGACAAAGCTTTGGGAGAGCTAATGTTAACAGGTATAACGATGAGATGAGAAAAGGAGGCGAGAGGAAAGGACAGCTCAGCTCAGCTCGATCACTTTAGTTTCTGCAGCCGTATCAAGGATGCCCGTCCTCTCATTTCACTGTAGCCGACCAGAAATCCCGTCTGTGAGGAACACGAAGCTAGCTAGCAAATATCCCCTTCAACGTAGCCACAGTTAGCGGAGAAAATGTGCTAATTAATGAAATATAACGATACATGTAGTGTAAAACACTTACCATTTTTGTGCTGTGAAAGACGGAAGTTCCTCAGCCACGCCTGGGACTCCTCTTCCGTAAATCCTACATCGTTTAGCACAAATGGGGTGCGCTGGTTTTTTATTTAGCTCTTCTTTGAGGAGACGGATTTCTCCACAAACCAGAAACGATGCCGCTCACCCTTCTTACTCCGCCCTGGTGGACTATATTTTCTATAAAACGAGTATACCCAACGATGCGTCCATTTCGGTCTGTGAACAGGGGCCATTTACCTCAGCGTTTATTAGTTGACAAGTATTTTGACCATGTGTTATCTGTTCTTGAATAAAATATGTTAAATAACAACGTTATTGCCAACATATGACCCAGTTTAATACTGAATGGCGGGTTTAAGGGTAATTTATTTTGTATGCACCATGACACAAAATGGTTTGTTCCGATGATACCATTCTATCACTAGACTCATACGTTCACAAATCCTGAAGTTTGTTTTGATAGATGGTTATATCTGAAAGTACTCCTACTGTTTTGTTGTTGTAATGTTGTGAAATTTTAATTTTGGTCTTAAAATTGTTATTTTATCAAAAATAGGCCATCATTTAATTTGAATGTATTTTACACCCCTCTCTAATCACAATGGTTTTTCCCATCATGGACACCATTCACTGACGGTAAATATCCAAAAATCGCTGTTCTTAAACATTGATCAAAGATATACGTTCGTGTTTTGGGCTAGTATCATTCAAGTCTTGTGATTAAAACCTCCCTTCGTGTAAAATGTCCGTGTGCAAAATCGTAAAATTGTAGCGACCTTTATTAAAATGTAAGAGTAATTTAGGCAGTGTGGGCCCAGCGCGCTCGCGTTGTGTGAAGCAGACCTGTGTGTAACGATATGTGTATTTGGGTGGGGGCGTGCGTGCTTGAGTGTGTGTTTAATGCGCGTGTACGTGATAGAAAGACACAGACAAACTGAACCACAGCTGACAACCACTGTGCCTGCGTGTCTCATCTTCTTGTATCATCCACACTGTCCATCTTCTAGTATCAGTCTATTCAGACACTGCCAGGTCCCTGCCACACACCGCATCATGAGCGAGTTGAAGGACTGTCCCCCACTGAAATATTACGACTTTAAGCCCGTCGAGCATGTCAAGGTGTGTCCCCGCTACACTGCTGTGCTCGGCCGCTCAGAGGACGACGGGATCGGCATTGAGGAGCTGGACACCCTGCAGCTGGAGCTGGAGACGCTCCTGTCCTCAGCCAGCCGCCGCCTCCGAGCCCTGGAGGAGCAGAGACAGGTAGGAGAAAGTTAGGACCTCCCCTTCTTTGTGGTATGTGGTTTTCATCCCAATTCAGTTTCCTGTGACTGAGAATCCCAAATGAAGACGGCAAAACATACACTGTTGACAACGCCTGTCTTGTTGGTTACAATTTGTAACTCCCCTTCTTTGCTGCCTCTCAGATCCTAACAGACTGGCAGGACAAGAAGGGAGACAAGCGCTTTCTGAAGCTGGGTAAAGACCCAGACCCAGCTGCCTCTTCTCGCCACAAACCAAAGAAGCAGAAGTTGGATGGAAAAGGTGGTCACGCACCTGGTCCAGGTCCTGGCAGACCCAAATCCAAAAATCTGCTGCCTAAAGTCCAAGAGTATGAATTTACTGACGATCCACAAGACATTCCCCGCACTCCTAAAAATGATGCACCCAACAGGTCAGTTGTTCTGTATTTGCTTTGCCTTAGTGTTTTTCCACAGACTCTGTTCATCTTATTAGCGAGGCTAGTCTCAAATAAGTTTGCTGTAGTAAGAATTTCTTGATTTCAGATTTTGGGCATCAGTCGAGCCATATTGTGCTGATATCACAAATGAAGAGATACGACTGCTAGAAGAGCTTCTGAAACCCCCGGAGGATGAGGCTGAGTATTTCAAAGTATGACATGAAAAGCCATGTACTGTTGTCACGTTATGTACCTAAATTCACTCGAAGCATGGCCAAACATCTGTGTGTTTTTATTTTGTTAAGTAAAAGTATTATTTTAGACATGCGTTGGTGCTGTCTGTGTAAACTGTAGATTCCAGCTCTGGGGAAACACTACTCTCAGCGGTGGGCTCAGGAGGATCTGCTGGAGGAGCAGAGGGAGGGAGCACGAGCCAACGATAAGAAGAAGAGCCTCATGGGAGGGCCTCTGTCTGAGCTGGATGCAAAAGGTGAGGGAGCAGCCTGTGCCTGGAATGACTGCCCTCGGTGTTACTGTAGTTACTGAACAAGCATGTATACACCTTAATACTCTTCTTCATGTTCAACTGCTGCAGATGTGGACTCCCTGTTGAAAAAGTCAGAGTCCCAACATGAATCTCCAGAAGACGGATGTCCCTTTGGTCCTCTCACACAGCGTCTGCTCCAGGCCCTTGTAGAGGTCAGTACGCTGCGATCAATAATGTACTCTGTTAAAACTTCCAATAATGCCTTCTGGCCTTTAAAAATACAAATGACTGATGAGTGAGATATGGCTTCTGAAATATTCATGTTTAAATGTTGGGAAAAGACTGAAACATTACCATCCTTTTGCTGCTTTTCTTCCAGGAGAACATTATATCCCCCATGGAGGATTCTCCTATACCCGACATTTCAGGGAAGGATGCTAATGATGGCGCTGGGACTTCTCCTCGAAGCCAAGGAAAAGCTTTTAGGTATTTGAGAAACACCTGTTTTGTGATTCAGATTTGATTCCGATTCACAAGGACTTGATTTCTGATTTGATTCAATAACAATTCGATAAGGGATATTTCAAAACCAATTTTGCTTGAATATGAAAGAGATTCTACAATTGTAGAAAGTTCCTTCTACCCTTGTGCCTCATTAAAATGATTAATCAGGGAACTGACCCCAAAGCAGTTTTATTAATGTACTGTTTATTTAACATGCACACACTACAGCAGTCAACTCAATAAATGGCCTCTACAGTCAGTGAGTATTAAGTGACACAGTAGTTGGTACCAATGGACTCCTTAGGTCTTCTAGTTTGATATGATACAGACATAAATTGATTCTGGATTTTCTGAATTGATATTGGATCATTCAAATAAAAAAGGATTTTAATCAGAAAATATTTTTTTTTATACCCAGTCCTAGTTGGCAGACATACCAAGACTGCAGTCATGGGTTAATCCCAGGTCTTTGTCTTTTACAACACCCAGGTCTGCAGCTGTACATATACTACACAGAGCTGTGCTACAAACACCTGTGTGTAATAGTATATTTATGTCGTCACACATATACCCAGGCGACACTGCTTGTCTGAATGCAACTGCCTGGCCACAGTACTGGATATTGGTTGGGAGTGTGGTTTTATTCTAGTCCTGTGTGTCCTCAACAGTATTCTGAAATAGGTTGGCCCAAAGTTTATTTTAAGTATCAAGACATCCTGAACTGTTTACTTTACTCAATGCCACACATCTCATATCTTCGGTCTTCCCCCCCCCCTCCAGTGTTCCTCACACACGCTCGTTGGAGGCTCGTATCAAAGAGGAGCTGGTGGCTCAGGGGCTGCTGGATTCTGAGGAACGACCTGGACCAGGAGGAGACTCTGAGGACGAGGTCTTGGCAGAGCTGCAGAAGAGACAAGCAGAGCTCAAAGCCCTGAGTGCTCACAACAGAGCTCGTAAGCAGGAGCTGCTCCGGTGAGGAAACACGCCAACAATGGATACTCAGCAAAGAAAGAAATGCCCATTTTTCAGGACACTGTATTTTAAAGATACTTTTGAAAAAATCAAAATAACTTTAGAGCTCTTCATTGTAAAGGGTTTAAACAAGGTATTCTATGCTTGTTCAATGAACCATAAACAATTAATGAACATGCTGTTGGACAGTCAAAAAGACAATAATTAGGCAATTATACAGTGAAAAGAAAATTAGGGAAGTAAAGAGACCTTTCTACTGACTCTGAAAAACACCTAAAGAAAAGCACCCAGGGTCCCTGCTAACCTGTGTGAACGTGCCTTAGGCATGATGCAGGGATGCATGAGGACAGCAGATGTGGCCAGGGCAGTAGGCCTACATTGCAATGTCCCTACTGTAAGACGCTTAAGACAGCGCTACAGGGAGATAGGAAGTACAGCTGATCATCCTAGCAGTGGCAGACCATGTGTAACGACACCTGCATAGGATCGGTTCATCCGAATGTCACACCTGCGGGACAGCTACAGGACGGCAACAACAACCGCAAGAACTGGCCCGTCTGGTGCAGTACATGAGGAGGAGATGCACTGCAGTACTTGTGCAACTGGTGGCCTATACTAAAGCCTACTTTTGATTTTTCAGTTTATGCCTTAGTTGTTAAATCATTTAATGTTCATGCAAATATTTGCATATGTTAAGTTTGCTTCAAATATAAAAGCAGTTAAAAGTTACCATCAAGTAAACTGTATATCAAGTGAAGTCTGATCCATGATAAGCTGTGGACACTAACTTTTGGATTTGCTGCTGCCTCGCAGGTTGGCGAAAGAGGAGATGCGCAAGCAGGAGCTGAGGCAGAGAGTCAGGGTGTCCGACAATGAGGTCATGGAGGGATTTCGGCGAATCATGGCAGCCAGGCAGAAGAAACGCACCCCAACCAAGAAGGAGAAGGACCAGGCCTGGAAAGCTCTGAAGGAGAGGGAAAGCATCCTCAAGTTACTGGATGGATAGAGGAAGAAACCGTTTGTGTCTGGTTTTTATCCAGGAAAGATGTTGAAAGAAGAATCTTTTCCCCACCGATAGTTGCTGTGACAACAGTATTCATGATGATGTATGATACAGTGTACTGCAGGTCTGCGTGATTTGAGTAGGGACATTTCTTTATTAGTTTTTATGTTATGTACAGCAGAATGCTCATTTGATCAGTAACGTTAAGGATGCATCAGGGACCTCTTCTCCTTCAGTTGAATTGTTTCCATCGAGTTTTTATGTTGCTTTTTCATTTTACCATTGTGATGCTATGAAAACAATACACATTATTGTTTGAATAAATCAGTACCACCATTTTTGTATGTGTGAAAAAAATACTCAGTTCAGAGGAGATGCATCATTACATGCCAAAATGTGGATGTTTTTTTTAATGGCCGTTGATATTTTTTTTGTGATTTATGATAAAAGTAGATATCTAAAATTCCTTCTGTAAAAACCTTTGACTCTAATATGTCAACAAAATGAAATGTGGCTCTATCCAGTGTTCAGATTTATGTTCTAGAAATGTATGCAAAATTGTGCATATTTAATAAAACAATGTCTCATTTGCATATTTAAAGAAACTCATAAATATTAGTGTGTATTTATATAGGATACGATCAAGCATGGAGACCATTTCTCTCAAATGGTAGCAAGGAGGCAAACTGAGCCAAATGCCTAAGGAAGTTTTAGCCAGAAGTTGAAGTAGTTCTAAGTATTGGCATTATAATAATGTGTGCTGATATTACAGTAATATTATTACAACAATAGGTGGGAGCATCTTGAGTTGTAACCCAAAGGCAACTGCTGTGAGATACAGTATTTTTTACTTTTTTGTTTGTTTACAAATTGTTGTGTATATTGTACATTCACACACACACACTGTGCACACACTGAACCTATCTCTTATCTGTTATGTTTCATTTCTTATTTTCTTAATTTTTAGCCATATTGTTGTTTTTACTTAATTAATGAAAGTCAGTATGCTGAGCTATGGAGGCAAGTGTTTATTTTAGTTCTGGCTCATTTACCTTATTCCACGAAAAATATACAGGTATCTATCAACATAACTGTAGAAAGCATTCCTCCGTACTGAGTCCCCACTAGATGGCACTCATTGTCTCTTGACTGACGAGGCTCAATGAATTTACATAGAAATGGCTCCTGTGGTTGACATTAGCATGTGTCACCCTGTGTGTGTGTGTGTGTGTGTGTGTGTATCTAGTCTACATTTAAAGATATCCTCACTGATCTTGATCCCAGGGTAAAGCAGGAGACTGTGTGTCTCACAGTGTGCTGCTGTGTGTGAGGGTCACTCGGATCACATCACAACAGTCAGACACACTGCTCTTTCACCAACTACTGCACCGACTGTCTACCAATGAAAGTTGTCTTCTTTTTTATAAAAAGGTGTTTTAAAGTTTTTTTGTTTTTGTTTTTAATTCGAGCAGCTGAAGGGAGCCAGGAAATGTGTGAGGGAGAGAGGGGATGACCATACTGTCTATGGGGATGACATGCAGCTAAGGACTGCCGAGGACTGAGCCTACATGGGCAGACGCTCTACCGTGTAAGCAAGAGGTCTCCCCGACCAATCAAAGCTTTACCAGACGACACTACATAAAAGATCAGCTTCAGTTCCAACTATCCACTATTTACTCTAAGTTATTCCACCACCAAAGCTGACTTGTTTCTATAAATATGTACCAAATATATGTACCACACGCCAAGTAGGATACTTAAAACGTTCTGTAGTATCTTGAGCAAACAATTTAAGTACAAGTATAGGCCAAATATACTCAGACTTTTCTGTATACTTGTCAGTATAAGACAAGTATACTAAGTAGAATTTTGTTAAGTATATTTCTGACAAATGTGAAAGCGTACTCTCTTATTCTTAGTTTAAAAGAAGTATCTTAATAGCACACTTGAATAAACTTTTTCGTAATGGATGTCAACAGTTTAAAAAATATTTTCTAGAGTATTTTTTTATATTTCAGTGAACGTCTGTTTCTTCTTCAGTCTCCTCATTGTTTTGCTCCCTGTGCCCATGTGGCTAGCCAGACATGTAGGCCAATGCACAGGTATGATTTCCTACATGTGTAGTAGACCCTTTGTGAAAACGGATTAAATCCACATTAATATAGCTACACCATCTTTTTAGAACTGTCCGGTTAAAAATAAAAGCTCATGTTCAGTGTGCTTGAGCAGAGCTCAGAGCTTACAGCCAGGCTGGAGGCTGCAACAATGGCCCAATCATGCTTCAGTTTAGGTCGGTGTCCTCTACGCAAATTCATAATGCCATCAGCCCATGTGTATAAAAGCTTTTAATAACATCCAGACCTATTGAATGCTCCTCACATGTGAATGAGAGGTTGAATAAATAGCCTAGCTGTGGCGGCCCCTCGAGGCTGGGCGTTCCGCAGAGGGCTTTTGTTGCATTTGTTGTCATTAGACCTAAACTGAAGGGCAGGTGGGTTTTGTGTTGATACACTGCTCATACATGCTTAATGATGCTCGTCCACTGTTTGCACATATCACATTGAGCTGTTTGTAAAGGCTACCTAGACCCCTTTTGATAACCCAGGTGATGGGTCCCTGCGGGTTCTATGAAGCACTAACTTTAGCTCCATTTGGTCAGCAGGCTCTCTCTCCTCTCCCCATGTGAAATTCAGCTAAGTGGTGAGCTTCTTCACCCCTCTCTGTCATGGCCTGTAAACCTTTACTGCTGTTTAAGTAAAGGGCTCTCCACTGGAGGATATGGGTAAATAACTTGAACTTCAGCATTTTGGCACAAGATTTGCACCGGCAACATGTCTGGAAGCTTTTTCTGTATCTTCTCTGGCAATTACTAGACGACAAAACAGAGTGAAATTACCTTGTTATCATGAGGGCAGGCTGTGTGGTGTGTACTATGGGTTAACATGAGCACATAAAGTACATGTGTGCACGTATGCGCACACACACACACACACACACACACACACACACACACACACACACACACACACACACACTTATCTATGCTACTTTCTGTCCATTGGCTCTTTGTTTTGCCAGTTTGTGTGAACCATGTTTCTGAACTATGGGCTCTCCTCCTACTCCACCTCCACCCCTGCGTTCCCGAGCTGGAACTTAGCATGATCAGAGGCTGACACACACACACACACACACACACACACACACACACACACACACACACACACACACACACACACAGATACATAGAGTAAGGGGATTTAACATAAATCTGTTGATCCTTTGTCCTAATGCTATGTCAGCTTTCAAGCTGAATTGAAATTGTGTGTATGACAGAGATACAGACAGAGGTTGAGACAGCTGCTTAGGCTCGCTGGTCCACTGAGAAGACCCTCTGTCCAGGCAGGCCACGCCTCGGCTCTCCTCCCGCACAGAGAACTATTGTCTTCAGCGCTGCTTCCACTATTCTGATGTCATGGCTCGTCCTTCCCCAGAGGGCTGCTGTTGCTGCTGTGTTAAAACTTAACAGACTTTTCCTCCTGTGGTCAGTGGCACAAATGACTGCATGGATGCCTGGCGAGATAGTCGCACATAAGTGTACACACAGTATCATATACACAAAAAAAACCACTCCTGTGCGCTCACCTTTTTGGCCCCTCCTTTACCTTGATCTGATTTGAATCTCATTTGCTTCTCATTTGCATGGCAGTTGATGCTTTTCTTGTGTGACTCCTGAATTTGGCAGCTTAAATGCAAATCCTTTTGCTTCGTTCATCCCTCCTGTCTGGGCTTTGCTGCGCATCAGTTAGGTAAAGATAAAGATTCTTGGGTCCTCTTTTCAGCCTGTCATGTCTCCAGTGTAGTTTGTACAAGATAAGCAGAATCAGCCACAGACGAGCCACTCATCTACAGTATTAGAAGCAACAAACCCAGTCAGACCGAGTCAGACAAGTGTAGTCTAAAAGTTGCAAGGGCATGGTTGGCAATGTGGGTTTGTCAGTCAGTCAAACGTTTTGATCCCAGACTAAAATATCTCAACAACTATTTGATCTTTGCCATGAAAGTTTAGCAGTCAAAGTTTTCCCTTGTACTGTGAAATATCTCAAGATCTTCTAGATGTATAGGCATACAAAATGTGCGTAGTTCCCAGACAATGTATTTTAATTTGCAATTCCCCGACTTTTCCTTTAGTGCCACCATTGGGTTGACATTTGTGGTTCTAAGTGAAATATTGTCACAACTATTTAGATGGACTGTCATATATTTTTGTAGCCATTCATGTCCCCTTCAGGATAAATCCTAAAGAGTTTGGTCATCCCCTGACAGTTCCGCCATCATCAGGTCCAAATTTAACTAGTCCAATATAAGGACAATACAAAACTAATGACATACCCATTGGCGCCAGCTGTACTTTGTGTTTAGTGCTAAATAGCAAACATTAGCATGCTAACACTCTAAATTAAAATGGTGATCATGGTTGAAATCACAGCTCCAAACATCAGCTCATTGTAGTAATAATAATAATGAATACTTCATTAATCCTGCAAGGGGAAATTACAATGTTTTCACTCTGCTGTTATTACACACACACAATATGGAGATATGTCAGAGTGAGGGGGCTGCCCATAGAAAGGTACCCGGAGCAGTTAGAGGTTCAGCACCTTGCTTAATAGCACCTTGGCAGTGACAGCTACCATACTTTGGTTCACAAGGGGACTTGATCCAACGACCCTCCGGTTCCCAAATCAACTCCCTACAGACTGAGCTACTGCCACCTCCATCGTGAGTTGTTGTCCTGCTAGCATTAGCAGTTATCTTAAAGCACCACTGTGGGTAATTATGTGCAGTCTCACAAGGCTGATAGGATGGCTGTAGGCTCTTCTGTTATCAAAGAAAGGTGAAAGACAAATTGCTACCAAACCGAAGAGATTAGGATTAGGGATTGAAGACGAGCATGAGGTTTGATCCCTGCCACACCCAAGACCTACAACACACACAGTCTATACTATAATGAGTCGTTAATACTCAGAAGGGAAATTCTCAGCCCATGTTTGCTTAAACTTTTATGAGTCTTTTATTTGTAAAGGCTCAAGTCATGCCAAGTCCATTAGCCCTCATCTGGTGCTAATACACAGCAACACTTTTTCTCCTCAGTAGCAAAGTATCCTGAGAGCTGGAAAGAAGCCATTAGTGTCTGACCATACTTTGTTAGAATGACCAGGCAATGAGTAAGATAAGAGGGAGATAGGTGGATAAGAGTATGCCTTGCTAGAGCGGTCTTTGTCATTGGCAGTGCTTTTGGACAGCAGAGGTCAAAGCTCTTGAGAAATATGCTTCCCCTTGGAGATAAGGACAGATAACAGAGGTATGTAGAGAGGGACCTGTAAGTGCAGTATGTATGGATATATGCTTACTGTGCCAGTTGGAGCAATGGGACTGGAAGAGACACATCCACTGGTTGTGGGACATCAGAGGGCTGAATGGATAACATGCCCTTTTGCTAGGACTTCCTTGAGGATGGTGGGGCAGAGAGAGGACATCACTGGCACTGTGGATAATAGTCATTGAGGACCAAAGAAGACACAATAAAAAAAACATTTCTCGCAACACCCACCACTTCTCTGTCATCCTCTCCCCATCTCTCTTTCGTTTCCTCTGTTCTGTTATTATCACCCAGGATTATTATCAGTCTCCCTCTCCACTCGCTGCGATGGAGAGGAGGGCCGGCCGCCCACATGGCTTTGGTGAGAGATTTCTAACAGCAGCAGCATTACAGGAGGGGGGGGGGGGGGGGGAGAAAAACGAAGACAAGAGGCCCAATAAAGTATATCTAAATATAGAGGCAGCAGGGCCTTTTTTCCATTGTCCTTATAAAGAGCTGCTGGTGAATCCGGGTAGACTATCCTCTTCACTGTACCGAGAGCTGATTACTCCCTCCAGGATTGGGAACATAAATGTTGGTGTATGAAAACACATACCCGCACACACAAACACACAGGGCTGCGTTGTTTTATGAGAGAGAGAGAGGACTGGAGGCTTAGTGAGTTTGTTTCTTTACACCAGAGGGTAAATCATGTTTGGTGGAACATACTAAAATAGGAGCGGTTTAAGGAAACCTCCAAAAAGGAAATGATGGGAGAAATGAGTGATGGGGGGAGGCTTTTGGACAGCAGAATTAATGGCCAAAATATCTTGAAGGATGGATTATACATTTAAACTTACACTACCGGTCAAAAGTTTGGGGTCACTTACAAACTTCTATTCCACTCCATTACAGACATAATACCAGCTGATCTGAGTGGGTGGCTGATCTTTAATACAATATCTACATTAGCCATTATCAGCAACCATTCCTCCAATCATCCAAAGGCACATTCTGTTTACTAATCTGATATCATTTTAAAAAAATTAACTTGAAAAACATTGGAGAACGCTTTTGCAATTATGTGAGCACATGATGTAATCTGAAAACTGCTGCCCTGGTTAATAAAAACAATGCAACTGACCTCAGCTGGTATTCTGTCTACAATGGAGTGCAATGGAAATTTCTAAGTGACCCCAAACTTCTGACCGGTAGTGTATATCAACACAATCTCCGGCTCCAAGATGCCCCTTTTTGGCTCTTTTACTTAATTCATTCTTTCATCATTATTTGTTATTATTTTTGGCTACATTGGATATGATATTCAAAAGAGGAAAGGAAAATATTGGAGAGAGAGATATGGAGGGAATGACATGCAATTAAAATTTTGTATCTTGTTTGTTTAGTCTGTTCAAAAATGTAAAAATGACACATTGTATTGTACATATGTATGTGTATTACAACATATCTAGCGGCTCTGATATCTCCCATCATTGAAAAGAACTATATACAGTACACACACACACACACACACACAAACTTGATATAGCAAAAATGGCTGGAAAATCTCCATTGCTGGTATCTAAAAGTTCAATAATAACACTTGAAAATTGAATAAATTCAATTAATTCAGCTAAACAGTCTTTGCTTGTTATTAACATGTTCTAGGAAAGATCAGTCAATATTTGTGAACATGAGCTATTTTCCCTCATAGCCAGAAAAAAGTGATGAAAGTCTCAAACTTGAGATAAGAAAAGAGGAAACCTTATTGTTTGTTCACACAGAAATTTGTCTTGCATCACAAGATGTTTTGGAATTTTAAGACGCAAAAGCCGAGAGAAGGCAGGCGTAAGTTGAGGTCGAGAAGAGAGTAACAAAAAGCGAAGTTCATAGCAAACATAAGCCATCCTGAAGGTAGCAGGCAGAACATAGTCCAGAAAAAAAACAAAAGAGGAGGATAACAAAACAGGAACAAAGAGACCACGGGGAACTCCACACAAGAACACAAAACCCCTGCACATGCGGCAACAGACGAGAACAATGTGACACAAGACAAGAGAAACGCAAAGACTAAATACACCAGGTAACGAGCAAACACGGGACAGGCGACACTGGGGCTGGGGAACAGGTGGAACACATTAAACAATCACAAGGCAGGAAGTAAAACAAGACAAGACAAGACAAGACTCAACTAGACCACTACAAAATAAAAGAGGAAACAGAAACATACACCATCATCGGAACCATACACAATTAAGACAGGAAAACCAAAACATACACATTCGTTACATGACGCCATTTTTGGATTTGGAAGTAAGTTGTTTACTTATATTTTTGGACTATCTTATACCACGGGAACAACATGTATGAATTTTGAAAATGGGCGCAGTTCCCCCTTTAAATTTTTGTATGGATTAGACAAATGAGATATAATGTGTTAATTAATAAGCTTTAGAGGTTTTTGTACAGCGCTAGGCTAGCTCTTTCCCTGTTTCCTGTCTAAAGGCCCTGACACACCAACCCGGTTATCAACCGTCGGTCAGTCTGGCAAAGCCAGTGACTCAGGTCTGTTTGGTGTTCCGTGCTGTCATTCATTTGGGCAGATTTGACATGCTGACTCAAAAGATGGGAAGTCAAACTCAATGACCAATCTGATTGGGGGAGTGCTAGCCCAGTGACAAGCGGGATGAGCGTGACAAACGCCTCTCAAAATCTGACAAAAATCTTACTGACCTTTGTCGGTCTGAAATTAAGACAGATTCAGCAACTGAGCAACTGCATGGCCTAGTTCTTCGCACGTGCAGAATGTACGCTCAAGCCGGTGTCACTTTGTTGTACTCCGAGGCACTTTTTTGACCAACTCGGGGAGACTTTAGTGCTAAGTTAGGTTCAAAAGAGAAAATGCCGGATCTGTTGGAAAAAACAGGCTTCAGTCAGCAACATAAAGATGACCTTTTCACCTAGGACCTTTCCCATGTGACAAATTAACAAATCTAACAGCTGCGTTGTCAATGTAAGTGACTAATGGGATTTTCTTTCTTATCCTACACACTGTTGCTGTCTGTCTGAGATGAAGTGATCAGTGTGAGACATGTTCAGTCTTCTGCTGTTGTGGTCTGTGAAATCAGCAGCTGCTTTACCGTTAAGTAACAACATAAGTTATATACAGTCGTGCTGGTTAACCCAGACCACAGTTAGACATGTTTTAACAGGAGGCACAGAATCAGCTCATTAGTGCACTTATTCGCACAGAGACAAAGAAATACGTTTCCTCTGTGTGAAGCAAACAAGAGGTCATTTTTACAGCTGTCCTCACATACTAGCAGTGACAGCAAAAGTTCAGAAGTCAAACAAAAGAACAGAGGTTCACTGTGTGTTTTAACATCCTCTCTTACACCTGTTGCTTACAGTCACCTGTGGGAGGTTTATTTGTGGACACTCACACACCCACACACACACACCCACACACACACACACATACACACACACACACACACACACACACACACACACACACACACACACACACACACACACACACACACACACTCAAGGGGATTTTACTGTGGCTGTCTATGCTGAGAACGTGCACCAAAGGAAAGTTAAAGAAAACAACCAAATAACATCACACACACACACACACGCACACGCACACGCACACACACACACACACAAACATCAGCACTTGTTACATAAGAGCTCCTCTTCCACAAAAACAACTCCAGAGTACAGTCTGATAGAGTCAATGTCAAAGTCTGCATGAGAGAGAAAATGGGTATAATTCGTGCATGACCAGTCAGTTGCTATGTCTTAGGGCCTATAGCTGAAGTGGATCGATCTGAGTGTATGTGTGTGTGTGTGTGTGTGTGTGTGTTTGTGTGTTTGTGTGTGTGTGTGTGTGTGTGTGTGTGTGTGTGTGTGTGTGTTGTGTGTGTGTGTGTGTGTTGTGTGTGTGTGTGTGTGTGTGTGTGTGTGGTGTGTGTGTGAGTGTGTGTGTGAGTGAGTGTGTGAGACTATGTCAGTTTGTGGTTGTGAAAGTCCCGCTGATAGAGGAAGCTCAGCTGTCAGTAGTTGTCAAGCACTTGGCTCTCTGCTTTTTTCTCTCTTTCTTTGCTGATCCTGTTGTAGTTAGCCTCACCCCTCTTTCCTTTTCTCCCTTCCTCCTCTTTTTTGCCCCCCAACAGCAGCTGGCCGAGTTTGAGGTCGAGGTGGAGGCGCTGGTTTGTACAAGCATGTTGGCCAGAGATAAGGAAATGTGTCACAGGACCAACAAACCTCCCTCTGGTCTGAACATCTTGTGAACACACACACACACACACACACACACACCACACACATATAATAATTTCTGTGTGCGCATGCCGACAGTGCCAGACTGGTGTGACGTGGTGTGAAGTGGACATGAGGAGAGGATGTGAGACTGAAAGCGTCTGTGGCGCCTCAGCTCCACTTACTGTTGGGGGTTTGGATTGGGCTGTTGGGGAGGGGAATGTGGGGGGGGGGGGGGTGTCAGAGCTTGTGATTACAACGCGGCTCTGATGGACCTCCCCAAGCTCTGCTTGAGTGAGAAAAACTCAGATCACATTTCGGAGCTGGAGACCGGAATCACTTTGCTCAGTGCAACCTGTTCCAGCTCTCAGTCATTCTCTGTCTCGCCACTAATTAATTCCTCTTCACTGCCATTAACTTTGATAAACTTTAGCACAAGTATCAGTCCTGTGTAGGTCTATCGCCTCTGGCTCACCTTATTAATCACCAGCCCCAGCAGAAGTGCCAGAAGGAGTAGGAGGTGTGAGAGTGGCGTGTAGGGCCATCAGTGCAGCTGATAGGAGGCAGGCCTGCTGTTGGATAAGCACTTGTTTCTTCCAGAGCCCCAAAAACTCATACTGATCTACAAATATCTGAATCTTTATCACACCCAGACTCCACTGCCATGGATTTATTGGCTTACCAAAGTTACCAAGCTGCTACCACCATAGAATACCCAGGTATAGGTCAATACAGTATGTACACTCTTTCAGAGATCATTTCTCTACCCAAGTAATATTGATGAATAATAATAATTCCTTCAGTTTCAATAGGGCCTTCGCCGCTTCCAGCGCTCGGGCCCTAATTACTCATAATTTAAAACAAAGGCCTATTGTTTCCAAATGAGGAAGTAGGTAATGGGAAAGAAAATGCAATTGCATTCTACAGTAAATGTACACCGTAAGGAAAAAATAGCACATTTATACTTCTAAAAATAAAAAGTTGAATTCATAAGAAATAAAATGCACCCTGGTCAAATCAATATACTCAGGAGCTTTGCGTTTTCTGTCTTGGTTGGTCTGGTATGACCTTTAGTTCATGGTGGCTGGCTACTGTTACAGTACGTTTTAGCATGTAGCTTTAACCTATAACTGTGGCCACAGTGCCTGCTGGTAAGCAAAAGTGACATAGCTTCACTTTAAAGGGTTGGAACATAATTTATAGCTTCACTCACCCCTGTTCTTTTTCATCAACAGTCTGGATCCCTGACTAGCCCATGGTAGGGACAATGGAACATGTTTATGCAAAAGACAAAAGTATATTGGTTTAAGAATCCAGCGGGTTCAGCCAGTTAGACTGGGAAGTCTAAGTGGCTGAACCTGCTGAAGTGTTCGGTACTCAGTTGAATGTTGCTCAGCTTTTAGAGTTTGTTGGCAGCTTTGTAGCTAGTTCAACTGCCTTGAATCCTCATTTACTTATTTCTCTTCATCCTCCAACCCTTTGTCCAGGTTTGTAGCATTTGTGTAACATAGGAGTTGCTGTTTGGAGTTTTTCTTTCATTCCTACATTCCTCCTCTTCCTCCACTTATTGTAGTAATCAAGCAATACCTTCTTACGTGCCATTCCTTGCGCTGTGGCAACATCACAGACTGGGATAATGGTTAATCACTGCACATCACTGCACAGGTATCCCAACTGTGAAGAAACTATTCACTGGTAACTCTATCAACTACTGTTGTACCCTTGCTTACAGTTAATCTCATGTGTCCTACTTCTCCAAAGTTAGCTTGGGGTGTAATAAATTAACAATGTTGATTCAACAAATAAAATCTAAAGAGTATGAAGAAGTGTTTTTGACCAGGTATTATGACACAGTCTACAGTAGTATCTCACCTTATCATGGTCATTGCATTTCTGTGAGTGATTTCTACAGGATGCCTAAAATTTCCTTCAGGATGAATAAAGTATCTATCTATCTATCTATCTATCTATCTATATATCTATCTATCTATGACTGATGACCACAGACTGTCTTAATTGCTTTCTCTCATATCATTCTGCACATCACCTTTAACAGTGACTTATTTCCCTTCAGCTACTGACTGTCTCTACTTCTCGTTCCAACCTGAAAGTGAGGCCACGAGAAAGAGCATGTGATAGGTTTCTGGGGTCTGGTCATTTCTTCTGAGAGTCCGGGTAAATATAGCCTGTATCTGTGGACCAACACTCCACAGGCCCAGCCACTGGGACTGGACTCTGTCGTGCCACACAGACACAGAAGGATTTAGAGACAGGGACAGTCAGATGTAAAATGCTTGGCTTGGGTTTTAGGGGCAATCTAATAAGGGAGCATTTGCATGAAATAATGTTAATGCATGATCATAGCCCATTGCAAAATAAGGAGCTCATAACATGACCATATATGATTCTCTTCAAAGCCTTAACTGTCAAAGAAGATTAAACATGACGGACACCCTCATAAACATAAGCATGATGGTATTACTCCGCTTGGTTTAGATGTAATTAATCATGTTGTTACAACTGCTTATTGCTAGCATAAACTAAATTGAAGTCCAAAGCATTTGTTTATTATTGTAGTTCTGTCAATTAAGCACAAAATGATAACTTATGTTGTAGTTGGATAGTATTTGTGTGTTTAATTGTATACAGAAAAAGTAGAAATTATAATTTGATGATGTAACCAGAATACATTTTATATATGACGCTAACTCAGGCCAACTCAAAGTTATCAGACATTGTATTTAAAGATAATATTTTGGGCATGTTAGGTCTTTATTTGTATGAAGACATGAAGGGGGAGAACATGCAGCAAAGGGCCGCAGGTCAGAGTCGAGCTGTTGCGTTGAGGAGCACACCTCTGTATATGGGCGCGCACTCTACAAGGTGAGCTATTCAGGCGTCCTCCAACATTATATGTAGATCATGAAAACAAGTGGTGTCTTTGCCTGGTTGGGATTAAAGTTGCGTTGAAGTCTGATAAGGGGGGGGGGGGCTGTATTTATGACAGTTCTGAGGAATCCCTTGACGTCAGAGTTGAACGACAGAGCGAGAAGCATGTGGTGAGTAAGATTTGACTGAACCCTTTTTGCATGTGCATGTGAAACAGAGACCTGAGTGACAGACTGAGAGAGAGGCCTTATGTTGACTCAGCATAAAGGGATGGGGGAGGGGGGAAGGGGTACTGTGGCATGTGAGGAGAAACAGGACCACGAGTGCTGAAGTGGGGAAGACAACAAGAGATGTAATGTGAAGAAAAAAACAACACAAATGACAAGCAGAGAAGTTGAGTAAATAAATGTGTGAGTGAGATCCCAAACAGAGAACAGGGAGGTGAGATAGTGAAAGATAAACAGTGAAGAGAAGACAGGGGGACCAGAGCTGCTTCACTACAGTAACAACCAGTAAACACAGCAACAGCCAGGACATCAATTCTGTTGAACGCAAGTGTTTTAAAACCAGTGACGGAATTCAGCTATAAAAAGTGCATGTCCTAAGACACTGGCATGGCTTCTATCTAGCCTTTTCTTTTACTTCAAATTGGTGGCTTGTTCCTAGACACAGCTCCTGAACACAAAACACCACGCTGTTATCACTGAAAAACAAAAAGCTAATATATTCTATACTTCAACACACCTTGTCTGTTTAAGGGGCAAGCTGTCATGTTTTTGTGTGTTCTGTTTCCTGTTTTATTTTGAAGTGGTGGGGTGGCAGTTGCTCAGTCTGTAGGGCGTTGGGTTGGGCACCCGAGGGTCGTTGGTCCAAGTCCCTATAAACACCAAAGTTTGGAGTGAGGATCGGTAGCTGGAGAGATGCCACTTCACCTCCTGGGCACTGCCTGATGCCCTTTAGCAAGGCCCTGTACTCCCCCCCCCCCCCCCCCCTTTGGTCCAGCTGGCAGCCCACTCACTCTAACATCTCTCCATTTGTGCATGATTAGGTCCTGACCGTGTGTGTATTTCACGCCTGTGTGTAGTGATTACTACAAAATTGCAATTTCCCCACTGGGGATCAATAAAAGTATAAATTACGTCTGTTCTCCCTAGTCTTGTCTGGTTTTACTTCCTGTTTTGTATTTTCCTTTTTTAATTGTTCTGCCCAGCCCTAATGTGTTTCACCTGTTTCCCCCATCCCTAGTGTCACCTGTCCCTTGTTTCCTCATAACCATGTATTTAGTCTCTGTGTTTCCTTTGTGTTTTGTGGGTTCATTTTGTTCTATGTGTGTTCAGTGGTGTCAGATACAGTTCTCTTTTTTGAGTTTGTCAGTGGTGTGTTGTGTGTACCTGCTCGTTCTTGGCTTCCTGGCCTGCTTTTTGGACTACCTGATTGTTAGTTTTGCTCTGCTGTCCTCTTCGATTGTTGGTCTTCATTAAATTCCTTTAACGTTTGGGTCCAAGCCTCATCTAGCTGTGACACAAGCATCAAAGTCAGTTCACTCATCACACTCACTTAACCTGTGAAATCCGTTGCATAACGTCTTCTGTGGGTCTGGAGGAGATTGCATAATGGGAAACGTAGTAGTATTTTTGATTCATAGCGACTAATTCCACACTCATGTTTACAAATAACTTTGCTCAGAGTTGTCCATGTCATGAATAAATTGTGAATTTTGTAATCCTTACAATCTCTACTATTAATCCCACTTTTACTATTTTTTCCATTCTTGTTAGCAATGCTAACGGTGTGGCCTTATATGAATTACAATGTCAGCCTCTTGGTCAGTCATTTCACCAATGCTTTGTCCTCAGAGGACCCTAAGCCTTCTGACTTTGGTGATCCCCTAACTTTCAAGTTACCATCAGGTAAAATGTTAAAATGTTTGTCCAATATTTTGGTTTATGACCAAATACCCCAAGACTAATGCCATTTGCATCAGCCTAAGTTGTGATTTGTGTTTACTGACAATAAGCTAACACGCTAACAAGCTAAACTTGGAGGGTAAACAGAATAAGAGTTGTACCAGTTTAACATCAGCATGTTTATGTTAGCATTTAGCTCAGGTACAACCTCACAGAGCTGCAGTATAGCTGTAGACTTATTTGTATCTGCCTCTTGCATGCCCCCCTAAAAAAATTTGTAGAATACTAATTTTCAGGAGTACGTACCCCTTAAACACACTTAGACACTGAAAGAAATCCTTGCTGTCAAAGATCAGAAATCAATCAACTGAAACCCACTGAAATGATAAGGTAAAAGGGAAGTGTGTCCAGGTACTTAGTGTAAGTGCAGAATTTCACAAGTAAATATGGTCTAAATGGATTTCAAACAAAACAAAGCACCACAAACACATCCACTGAACTCAAGGCCGTATTGTGAATCGTTACTTTGTGGATACATTACACACACTACTGGGTAAGGACAATAGGTCAATGAATGTATTTTTTGTTGTTGTTTAACCACTTTGCCTGTGTTTTATTTGTCAGGTCTACAGTCAGTAAGTAAGGTTTAGAAGTGACACATCTTCTAAATTTACTTTTTTACAGAAAGCCTAAACATGCATGTATGAGATGCTGCTGGGAAACAGAATTAGCAGAGCTTGCTTAGCAGTTTAAAAAAAATAAACTCCTTTTATTCCTACAGAAAACTCTGTGAGAAAGATTGTAAATGTGGGAACACCCAGCACCACTGGCAGGTGGTGGTGTCGGGGATTGATAAAAGTCTGGGCCTCTTGCCTCCCCCCCCCCCCCGTACAGGATCTAACAGCCCACACAGCCTTGATAACAAGCACACTCACACACATAAGTGAACCTCATCACCCCACAGGGTTTTCACAGTATCATCAAAGCAAAATCTGCCTTTCAGTTTTGTTCTGAATACAGTGACACTGCAATAACACATACTGTAAACACAAGTAACTCAAGTGGGGCATTTTGAAGTCTGTGGGTAAAGGATTAAGGACCTTTTTTGACTTTTATTTTTGGTGCTTCATTTTTACTATCAAAGAAGAAGTCAAGAGTCATCTTTAAGTACAAAGTCTTTATTTCTATTTTTTTGTTATGGCTTCTTGAAGGGACTGTAGTAAACATCTTTATTGAAAAGATCTAGCAAATTTCTGATGCAACTGGTCAAGGCTCAACAGAGGAGCATCTACTGTAGTTGCCATGCACCCGGGCAAATCCACTGACATGTTGAAAAAACAAAAAACAAAATGAATACGACACCTAGGGATTTGCAGGTGTGCCACTGCAGGTTAAATGAAATCAGTGCCGCAACCATAGTCATAGTAACAAAAAAAGAAGAAGCTATCTTAACTTAATTCCTAATATAAATACCTACATATAAATATTGTAAATGTACTTTATGACTGAGAAGATTTTAAATTGCTGTACATGAATGTCCTTTTGAGAGCAACAATTTCTCAGTCAGAAAAACAGAAAGAAAATACACTGGTGTTTAAGCTCAGTGTCAGCTACCTTTAAACAACGATGCACAGCGCTCCTGGTCCCCATCGCCCACATACTGCATGTGATTATCTACATCCATTTGAAATTATCAAGACCCAAGTAAGCCAGATTAAAGTGACTGACTGCTGAAAGGCCAGCTACAGAGGGCTCTCTGCACTTGGTTCTGTGGTGGGGGGGGAGCGCTTGAAAAATCAGGAGATTCAAAAAGAAGTTTCTCTTTTATTAAGGCCTCTTTAATTAATAAGAATTTAAAAAATAATGTGTAGTCTTAACATCACAGACTCAAAACATGTCTTGTATACTGAAAACTTGCGTTCCATTTTGTCCTTGAGGTGAAATCTCTAATTGTCCTCCTGTGTTGTGGAGCCAACGGCTGGAGGTTTGTTCATAGGGCAGTCATTGCTCTACCTTACTGGGGATGGCACTAGGATGGGACCACAGAAAGGCAGGCTGCATGACTCCAAATCCCCAACCTGTCTTCACCCTGCCCCCACATTTCTGACTGTCCCCGAGTGTCTTAAAGCAGCAGTTCTCTTCATATCCGCCCCAGATACTCTGGAGTCAAAGAGGGAAGGGAAGAGGTGTGACATGTCCCAGACAGCTCTCCATCATTAATATGTACCATAAACACATACCTTCCACTGACTGAGCCAAAAACATGATAACATTGATAATAATGGCATACAAACATTGACAATGACATTAATACAATAATAATAAACAACGATAAAATAATAATAAAAAATGAAGTGTCAGCTTCTGGAAGCCCTTGGAAGCGATCACATACTTTATGCTGTTTAGCTTCCCAATGTTAACCTCGACAGTCCTCCAACCCACCCAACCCCTTCACCCCCAAACCAATGAGCAAACGACTCATCCTGATCGTATAGTGCAATAGTCCCGCCCTTTTTCCTGAAAGCCTCTGCTGATGATAGCTGGGTCACCCTGTAGGGCATTTTGCCATCCTCTGTCCAAAGGTCTGCATCCCCTACTCCCTCCTCCCACCTCCTCCACCTGTACCGCTCCTTCTCCTCTTCCTTCAGACTCACTGCATACGGTCCGGCTGGATGTGCTGCTGTGGGGCGTAGTGCAGAAAGGCCTGGGCCTGGCCAGTGGCGGAGGGGAGGGTGGGGTGAACGGTGGCTGGAGCTGTGGTGGCGGCGGCCGGACCGGCAGTGGCTGTGGGGCTGGTGGCGTAGCTGTAGCCCAGGAAGCCAGCTGGGGAGGCCGCATACGGGTACTGCTGCTCAAAGGCTGCCTGAGCGTACTGGGTGTAGGCTGCGCTGTAGTCCATGTAGGGGCTGGTGCTGACAGCGCTGGAAACCTGAGTGGGCAGCACCAAGCTAGGCTGCACATAGGCTTGGGGGTAGACAAATTGCTGGGCCAACCTGTTCACAGAGAAAAAGACCAAAGGGGGAGGGGGTGTTATTAGACGGGGGGCTGAAGCACCAGAACAGAGAAATCTCAGGGCTTTTATTGTTTACATTGCTCCCAGGGGGCGAGCATGTTGGGAATATAAAATCTTGGTTGGTGTTTTGAATTAAGAAGTTCTCACACGGATTTCCACGGTTATTAAAGACCAAATAGACGAGAGACAGAGGAGGTTATAAGGCAAAGGGGACTTAACCCTCAGTCTGTGTCAGTTAGTAAACCAACAAAACCTGTTAGGTAGGGCCTTCTGAGGTAGACGGGAGGGGTGTAGTGTGTGGGGGGTGGGTGAATGACAGAGTCAGCCGTTAGTGGCAGGTTTTCAAGCTCAGGCATCAACAGTGTTTTAACAGCTGCTGCTCTTCACTCGCTGAAACACACACACAGAGACACACACACACGCACGCACGCACACACAGTGCAGAAGTTACACAGTTGTCATCACTTGTGTGATGTGTGTAAATCTCGTGCAGACAATCACAGGTGACGATGCTAGCTGGGGGAGTAATGGTGGCGGGGGAGCTCATCAGGGTTGGGTGCCAGGCTCTGCGGTGCCTCATGGGCCAGCTTTCAGACGTAGCTGATTAGAGCTGTGGGGTCTGGGGGCTGGGATGTCTGTTCTTCTCTTAGTGTCTGTGCTATATCCATGGAGGAAAGGGAAGAAGAGAGGTCTTTAGGAGTTTATTTTTAGTCAGGACTTGAAGTATTTCTCCTGGTTTGTCGTCTACAGGGAGGGATGGCTGTGGCAGAGAGAGAAGACCCCCTCTTTTACTTAAAAAAAAAAAAAAAAAAAAAAGACTGATGTAACTGACTATTGTTTTTTGAGAGCCTTTATCTTTTATACTACGCTTTTGGGGGAAAACTTTTTTTTTTTTTTTTACATATTCATTCCAGGAGACAAAGAGGATCAGTAATGAGAAGCGGCAATGAAATCAACACCGCAAAAGAAATAAGCATGCAATGACCGCCCCCCCCCCCCCCCCCCCCCCCCCCCCACCACACACCACCCCTCCCTTCCACCCCCACACCACCAGTTACAACTGCAAACCCCAAACCATGCCATAATAGGGAAGGAGTCACACCGCAATCAGCAAAACCTCTTCTGTTCATATCACACGAAAGAGAAAAGATAAAAAGGCACTCCACTCCAATCCATCACAGCACACTGCACTGCACTCTCAAGCCATCACTGGCACCTTGGAGAGAGGCTGGCTGAGGGAGGGAAGATTGGGGGGGGCAATCAGACATTTTCTGTCAAACCCCTCCTCGGGGCTAGTCCTGCACTGTGGGCATCTTCTGATCCTCTGCTGGTACACTGGTCAGCTGGCAGCCAAGAGCAACCATAGCAGAAGGTTGGATAGCAACGATTATTGTCAGCAATAACATTTCTGTCCTATTGTATCAGCAAGTCAATACAAAGATGTGATCAAGAAGCATTGGAATGTGTGCAGAAATGTGTGTGTATGGTTGCAAATTAGTAGTCCCATCAAATTCAAGATACCAAAAAGAAAACAACCTATGATAGGACATTGCAAACATACAGTACATATATAGAACAGGGCTAATTTAGCCAAGAAACATGTATAAATGGTTTATACTGTTTTTCCACAATGACAATTTCAAACAACGTGGTAGAAAGAAGTTACAGAAGCTCAGAGTGAAGGGGAAAAAATTGACATACATAAAACCAGATAACAGTAGCATGTAACAAGTAAGCATAAGCAAATGAAAGTAAGCCCCCCCTTCCCCCCGTCCCATGAGCGCAATCTACAGTTTTCCCTCACAGTGCTATTGAACTATGTACAAAGAAGCATTCACTCTCACACACAGCTTTCTAAGATTGCCATACATTAATGCTGTGGGGCATGTGCTTTCACTCGCATCATGTATAATCAGTCTGCCTTCGTCGTGGCCTTGGCTGTGTGTTGCCACAGGCTCTTTGCCTTAATCTAGGCTTAAAATCAACTGAAAAGGTAAAGTGGAATGGAAAAAATAATGTAAATAACGTAAGCCTGAAGGGAGTTAAGGATAGACAAAGCACGCCTGTATTGTATCTTTGGTGTGCCCAGAACGATGGGGATGTCAGTTTAGCTTCTATCTAAAGAGAAAAGAGGGACAAGTTGGGGACAGTAGCGAGCTCCCGGGGCCACAGAGATGCCAGATGCCAAGTGGATTGTGGGGCATGTGGATGAAGGCCAGAAGATCATAGGTCAGCTGGTTTTGTGCTGACGGCCAGCCTGTGTGTGTTTGACATAGCGTCACTCTGTGGATGGCAGGCTGAGACACTAGAGAGACATGCTCCCCAAAAAACATTTGATTCCCATAACCATTACAAATACAGGCCAAAGTAATCAACATCATGAAGGCAACGTAATGAGCTAATGCGAAAAGCCTGTGCGATATCACACCAAACAGCTAAATATTTCTACACGGTAACACTAATGACCTTCAGCGTATGACTCACGCACTGCAACACAAAGTGTGAAAACAGACAGGACTGGGTGGGGGAATTAAACAGCTTACAATACTTGTAAGGCAGCTTCATTTTCATTCCCTCTTTGATTGTGAATATTTTAAGAGCAGGAGGGAAAAGATCTTTTGTTTGGCACCTGGAGAGGTGAGTTTCCTAGGGAGCACACTGCCTCATTAGGCATTAGTCCCATAATGAACCCAGATACCCTCCCCCTCAATCTCCTCTTTAACCCCCGTCCCCCCGCCTCCTCCCTCACATTCACAAAGAGGTGTCAGTTTTCAGTGTCTCTATCTGACACACTGGTAGTGGCAGCACTTTAATGGGAGAAATTAAAGTAAAAAAGAAAAATCAGTGCTACAAGAAATAAAAAGGGACATATATGAAAAGCACAGGGAGTGGAGGTGGTGAGGCATGAGAGGAGATCAATCTGAAAACAAACTAACAACGCCTCCCTTCCCCATCAAAACTATGCTCTTGGCCTCGGTGACCCCCTCTGGTCCTCACTGTCCACAGCATCTGCTGACAACAGCTAAACACACACATGCACAGCAGCCTGAACAAGGACACCACTGCAACACGCAATGCTCCAGCATGTTCAAAATCCTACTCCAGACCATGTCCTCACAACATATGTTATCATGGGGTTCGGGGGGGGGGGTCCTGCTGCTGAAGGAAAAGCCACTTGTATGATCTGCATCTTAGGGAGGCCTATGTCAATCACCCGCAAGAGGAACTCAGAGGCAAGCAGGCAGACAGGTGCTCCATGCGCCTAACTACGTCTCTGGGGTGGTGGTCATGGGAGATTAAGAGGGTGTAAAAGGCTGTAATACAAGCCAGCACCTGTCAGGCACATGCCTCAAAGCAGCACTGTGCTTTACATTTCAAACCCTCGGGTTTTGGTGACACCCGTGCTCACTATTGAAGCAGGAGCACGGAAATTGGAGGGACTTTCCAGTGTCCACCTAAGGTCTTGGGACATGATGGGACATGTCCCTAGTGGACTCCAAGGTTTATCATTCAGACCCAATAAGATCTTACAGAGGCTATGGCTGATGTACACTTTGCGCATGTCTTTTTTGACACCATGTTTCTTTTTTTTTGTCGTTGTCCATGTAGACTGTCCTGGGAGTTTCATGAAGCACGCCCATGCTCCGGGGTCATCATACAACCAACTATTCATATACATATTAATCTGCCAGTTGTTTTCAATTAATTGATTGATGAATTACATCTAAAAACATTTTAAAGTGCTGTTACAATTTCACAGAGGGCAAGCTGAAATCCATCTTGTTCCGACCGAGCTGGATTCAGTTCACTTTTGTCATTCAAGGCAGAAAATGGGTTAAACTGTTAACTGATTATCAGAATTGCTGCCTGTTCATCTGTTAATGTTTCATCTCTACCCTGAGAACATATTCCGGGCCGCAACTAGTGATAATTCTGATTAGAGATTTGTTGATCATTTATTTCAATGAATGGAATGTCAGAAAGCAGTGGAAAACGACCATTGTAAATTGCGGTTTTGTTATTTTTTCACCCAAAGATCTTCTATTTACTATAATTCAAAATTAGATAAAAACAGAAAAAAAAACTCAAATTTAAGAAGATAGATCCAGCAAGTGTTGACATTTATAAATACCAATCAAAAACTCAACCATTTGTTTCAGCACTAGCATAAAACAAATGAGCATGAATGTGGCTGTTTATTAGTTTGTATTTCTATAAGCACTATGTGTCAAAATCTGGACACAAAACCACTCTGTAAACTTGACTTCTCATGGTATTTTAATCTTTTAGACAGATCTAAGGGTTCGTGTGTATAATATGAACAGTGGTGAGAGATGATATCTGAGAGCTGCGGGGGGGTGGAGACTCGTTACTCCAGTGAAATGTTCATTAGCTGCTCAGCAGACCACGGCTCCTAGACGCTATCCCGGCTGTTTCTACAACACAGACACTTCTAGGAAATCTTCTCAGTGACAAAGCCAATCAGGCATGTACACAACACGAGCCAAGAGGCTCCTGACAGAAGTCCACAAGTAAGTCACACATTCATCTCTGGAATGCTCTTCTATTACCACAGATATGTGAAACATCACCCAGCCCTCCAAAACTCAAATATGCTAAAAGACTACTTCTGGAGTTGCATGTGGACACAGAAACTGACATGTACTTTCCAGAGGCCTTGTTTGTCAAACAAATAGTAGCCTAGTGGCGTCCCACAGAGTGTAATACAAGCACCCACTCCCGCTCACTTACCCATACTGCCTTTGGATGAGTGCTGGGTGAATGGGCTGCACTCCGATGTTTATGCCTGGAAGAAAGGAGGCCGGCTGTCAGACACACACTCATTTGCATTTACAGAGGAGGACCAGTGAACAATACACAGAGGGCATGGAGAGACAGAGGCAGTGCCTGTTTCAAACCTACCACAAATGGAACAACAGTTACAAATGCTCAATAAGCAACAGTAAAGCATGTATGCATTCGGGACACAGAAAATATTTTGGTATATAAAAATAAAATCCTAACTCTCTCCCCACTGCTTCTGAAAAGTCTGGACTGCAACTTTGACATTACTTTGTATTTGGTTTGTATCCTAGTATTTTCAAACCGTTCTTCATCTTATTATATACATGTAATTGTCATTTTGTTCCTCTAAATGTCCTGTACATATGGCCGAATTGACAACAAACTTGACGTTGACTTTAATATGGACACTGTGGACTGTCTTATTGGACAGAGACCGAAAAATGTTCTGTTTTAAGTTCTAGTCACCATTGGTTTCTTTTGGGTGAAGTTACCTTGAAACAGCATAGCTCACCTGTCTGTATGCTGCGGGGTTTGGCACCCAGGTAGGCCAGGTTCACGTTGGCCTTCCTGCCATCGATTATGGGGTTGGGATCCTTGCAGGCTCTCTCTGCTGCTCCTCGGTCTGTCATTGTCACCTGGTGACAGAATCAGGCTTGTCAACAAGGTCTCAGAGGAACAAAATCATTATCTCATGTAACGAACAGATGGCAGCAATGCGTCCCGGGCTGGTGACACATCAACTATTCAAGAAAACAAAAACAAAAACACTTGAAATGCATAAAACAGAACTTGGTCCGATGGCCTTATCATAAAATGTCCCTTACAGACTTGCCACTGTTATGATTCTGACAAAAAAAGGGAAACTTCAAACAAAGCACAATGAACTGCCCACAGCAGCAGTAGCCAGACACTTGACTGCCACTCAGCCACAGGCAGACCTGCTGAAATATGGTTCTGGGAAGAGCAACAAGGAGCTTATCCAATTAGGGATAAAATATTAAGGAGATTGGTATTAGTCCTCCCCTCCTCTCTCCCTCCTGGCATTAGACGAGTCCTTCTGTTTTGTTTGCCACATTCTGCCAACTCAGAGGGTTCAGTCACCTCGGTGTGAGGACCGAGCAGTAAATGTAGGCCACGGCTTGCATTGTTTAAGAGGACGTTTTTAAAAGCAGTATGCCTCTTCATAGTGGAAGGATCCGGAACTAAGCCCCCCCAGGGCCTGTGTTGTGAACACACAGGAAGGAAAAAGGCTGTGTTTCACTGTGACCAAGCTTTGCTGTGTGTTGTGTGTGGGGTGTGTGGTGTGTGTGGGGGGGGGGGGGGGGGGGGGGGGGGGGGGGTTCTACTAATCCACCTCTAAAGGTGTTTAGAAAAAGGTGCGCTCAGCTTTGGGGCGCCTCCCCTCCTTCCTGCTGCCAGCTACCTCTCTGACTGGAACGCTCAGAAAACAGAATAAGCAGGTTGCCTCATGCCCCACATAAAGTGTGCAGTATAGGTATAAAGTGCTGATCTGACATGGGTATACATGTCATGCTCCTGGGCAGCACCCACATTACCCCGAGCCTGTTAAACCTGAAACTCCAGCCTCAGCCGTTAGACTCACAGGACAGCTTTCCTCTCAGAGCTGATGTATAAACACAGAGAGCAATTGTCTTACAATTCTGCCTTTAGAAAAAAACGTGCACCCATAACAGTTTTCCATTCCTTCTTTGGCCTGACAGTAGATTAGTACTGATGTGTCTTTTCAGGTCCTGGTAAATATTTGCATTTCTTGTGCTGCTTTGTTTTGTGCCAAAGACAGAATAACTATCTTTATCTGCCAGGAAGTGGATAAGTCACCTATTATTGTAGGTCAAAATAGACATCACAAGGGTCCTTCAATATTTCTCATTAATCTGACTTAAAGCAACTGTGGCAAAGAATCAACTAGTGATTAATGTAGCGGTAAGGGAGAAGGGAGGCAAGATCAGGTACAGCTAAGTTTATATTTCATGAACTTCAAACTATTTTGTATGACTTGGACTGTCCACAGAATCAAAAAGATCAAAGGCAAATATAACATACATTTGTAGACTACTAAAAACCCAATTTGTTGATGTAGGAATTTCTCTCTCAGCAGCCAAGATATGATGCAAATCATGTGCTCCAGCCCTTCACAATGGAGGGCAGGGTGTGCAAGGTCAACCTCCCCACAGCTTCAAAATAACCATATACAGTAGTACACACACACACACACACACACACACACACACACACACACACACGACTAGTAAAGGGGGACTCCATTGGGGTGGGGGTGGGCATCAGACATATGTTGAAATATAATCTTCTTAGTTACCCATCAACTTGTGTGTGATCCCTCATCCTCATTAAGTTAAAATAACTGCCAGTCAGGCGAAAAAACATAGATGCTGTGCAATAATGCGAGTAAGCTTAATAGGATTACCTTTGACATGAATGATTACACACAGTAACGTTAGATATAACGAGTGTGGATATTTACATAAATGCCCATAAAAAGAGAGGGTGCAGACACCAACACTAGAAGTGTTATGCAAACGCACAAAAAACAACAACCGCCACGAACTTAGTTGTATGGCGGAGATACATCAAAGAAGTGAGCTGTAATGTGGTTTATAGTGTTAAAAGTTGTGAATGAGAGCTACGTTTTGGTTTTATTGTGGATATTATGGTGCATGGCTGTCCTGTTTGTACTCACAAATCCGTATCCTCTGGATTTACCGGTCTGTCTGTCCGTTATCACCACAGCTTCGTCAATGTCCCCAAAGGCCTCGAAGTATTTTCTCAGTGAGGCATCGTTCGTGTGGTATGGAAGCCCCCCGACAAAGATTTTAGTAAAAGTAGTGTCTTTCTGAAGCGATGTGGGATGCATGACTTCCAGAGCTCCGTTCATGAACTGATGCAGAAGCATTGGTCAGCAGGAGAGAAGACCAGAGGCACGCTGAAAAAACACTAAGCGCTTAACAACGTCCCCGCATCAATGAACTAAAATGAATATTTCACTATATTATGCTGCAGTTTTCCTTTTCTGTTATGACCTTCGCTCAAAGTTGTAGCAACCTGATGACAACTATTATTAACGCTGCGTGGATTGTTCCGGTAGCACCCAAACTGGTTGCCTCTTCGCTGCTGAGAATAAGTGCCGGGAGGTTTTATATGCCATAACTGTGGTCACGCCTACACATAACTATTGCCCAATCAGCGTAATCGCTGATTGCCAACTTGGGCATCGGCTCCTCCCATTGGTCCGCCTTCCCCGGCGCTGTGCTGCACCTGCTTTTGTCTTTTACGACACAAAGAAAAGCCCGGCTCTGCCACATGGTGCATTGTACTACTGTAATGAGGAAGTAATTGTCTCGGCATTTGGCCTCGTTTGGCCTAAATCACCTTTCCTAACTTTAATAAGCAACCGTTAAAGCATGCGTATTATACTTTTGCTGTGACTTCATTTTATAGTCGTGAGAAGCACAAATACAAATGGTGCAAGTAATACCAAGAGTGCAGCTGAAACAAAAAGGACAAGGGAAACTACACCACTTCAACTAAAACACAAACTTTTAAACCTTACATTATAATCTGTTAAACTGGATTTTTAATCTCAATTTTAAAAATATCCAATCACTTGAGAGAAAATCACATCACAAAGGGCTTACTTTGATAATATTCTTAACGTGCTCTTCCTAGTTTGAGTTGAGTGTAATGACCTAATGTGGTCTCACAAGTATATTCTGTTGGAGTCTGAATAGTGTTACAGTATAACATACCACGAGTTGCTAATTTAAAACTACTATAGTTATATGCAAAGTTAGTGTGATTATTTTTTACTCCCTTTTGGAGAGACAATATCAAAGTCCAGACAGGTATACAGTTTTCTTTTGTGAATGACAAATGTCATTGGGCCGGCCACAACAGGCCAGCTCTTATTACCCTGTCATAAAAGCAAGTGATTGGCACATTTAACTAAAAAAGGGAACGAGTGTGCACTTGAGCTCAAAGCTCTTGTTTTTTCCAGTGCCAGTTATGCTTGCTACACTTCCTACATACATTTATAAGCATGTATTCATATGCACTGATTATGTGCAGCAAAGGGTAGATCCAAGGTCCACAGCAACAGGTTAATCCAACAGTTAGATTTCTAATTGCTTGACTGTCCAAATAAAATTATGTATTATACTGTTACTCTTCTGGTGCTTATAAGAGCCAGCCTAACTTATTATCATGAGTGCAGTCAACCTGGAGAACTCAAGGAGTTAAAAGAAACTTGTACAGCTTGAATTAATGAACAGTACAGGAAACAGTGGTTGAGAAGAGTGGTGCTAGTCTCACCCCATGAAAGCTGAGAGGAGCCGGTGAACTGTGGCAACAGCATATCTTCCCGCCCCGGTGCCTTGGAGTTCCACTGCTAAGTACCAAGGGTCAAGCTAACAGTTAGGTGATACTCTAATGACCTCAATAAAAAGGCATTTAATTCACACCTCCTCCATGAACTGGTTCACTTTTCACACATGGCCTTTGTAGCTGCTTCATTCATATCCTCTTGATAAATCCCATTTCCAGCTGTGTATCCCTATCAAAAGGACTTAACCTGGATGAAGAACACCACTGTCTTGCTTTGATCTTGTTTGTCCTGTTTAGTTTCAACTTCTCTTCAGGTAACTGCTGCAGTTAAGAGAAACTGAAAGTCAAAATGCTCCACCTGCTGGTTAACTTCTGTCAAAACAAGGAGACGGGAAGTGTCATGTGATACAGATGTCCAAGGTTTATCATTTTGATGTTGTGTTGATCCACACAATGAAGAGATTTACAGCTGAAACAGGGGTTCATGGTTTCATGCACAGTTCCGTGAATCCCCAACAAACATTTAAACAGCAAACACAATAGGTTCATTTTAACCTTCCCCCTCTAGGTTGGAATAAACATATGTTCAAATATAATAGTATGCAGTTAGTTATTTATTTTACATCCCAGTTTCATTTATGGAGCTAAACCACTGAGTAACAGCAAATCAAAAGAGAATGTAAAGTCTTTGGAAAGCTGTTAAAAATTAAAAAAAAAAAAAAAAAGGGAGTTGGACAAAAAAACAACAACCAAAACATCAAGATAAATGACAAATAAAGCCCTCCCTTTTATGATGACCTATAAGACCAATTGTCACACAGCTGTCATCAACTCCAGGTTTGGTAGGCCCCTCTGATTGGTCCATGCACAGTATGCAGCACCACGGCATTGGTCCGGGTGTTTCCCGAAAGGAAGTCGTCAGTCTCAAGCGTATACACACACACTAAAGCAGCAGGTCTTCCGCATTTCCCCACAAGAGATGCAACGTGGCACGACGAATCTAAAGACAGGAGGGAGCAGTCAGTCACAAAGAACATTTTTTCTTATTTTTTGTTTATTTCTGAAAGGGCGTCCACTGTGTCCTTTTTTGCATAAAACAGTACAATTTCACTCTTCAGCAGACAAAAAAATCAATCCTCGCAGGCAATTTATTGTAAATCATTGCTTGACTGTTCAATATTTCCTAAATATTTTCATTACCTAGACAATTTAATAAATAACAGTCTTTAAATACCTATTCAATCTCACAGCAAACACTTCAAAGCCTTACTGCTTACAAGCTAAATGCTCTAACAAAGCCAACAGGCTTCATGCCAAAATTCCAGACTATACAGCTGCAAATGCAGCTTGTATACACTATTACAGCAGTAACCACACAAGCCTTCAAAATGACTTCACTCAGGTCGCTACAGCACCATTCCCATACTAAATGGCTACTTATCGTAGTACATGGCAGTACTGAGATCAGATTCATGTCTACAGTCACTGCCTACATCCATTCATGGGATGCCTTGAAAGGCTCCAATGCGAGTCACAAGGGTGTTGGGGCAGCCCTGTACAGTGGCCGCGATCTCCAGGTTTACAGATATTGGCTGCCCTTCTCTCACCATTTCTTGTTCCGAGGCTTCAGCTCCTCTGCAGCATTCCTTAGGAAGATGTAGTTCTTTTTCTGGGGGTTGTAATACTCATGACCCTAAGGATTCAGATGAGATGGACAAAATTAAAAAAAAAAACACGAGAGAAGGCCTGCATGAGGTGTGTGCCCACCCAGGGTTTTTCCTGGCTCACTACGGGCCTTTTTCTCTGTCGCGAGTTTTTTTCTCAAAAAGTGTAATGTTTATTGCACACATGAACCATGACAAAACAAAACAAATTGGAAGTACAAAACAGATTTTTTTTTGGCACCTATAGCACATTGCACTTCACCACAAGCCTGTAAACAGAGGCGAGAAGAGAGAGCATTGCAGAGATTGGGAGCGCTTTAAAAGCTATTTTATACAGTCTACTGTATGGTTAAAACTCACAAAAGAAATTAGTAGCGTTTGTGATGCAGTTGGCTCGTAAAATTAAATGAGAACCAAAAACATACAAAAATAAGTTATTTAAAATTCTTAAATCATCAACAGGGTGAATCGAGATTACGATTTCATAACGATTAAACGCGTAGGCCTGAAAATCTGGCTGATGAAAATCAGATGTTTTGGGGCTAGTGATATTCCTTTGCTGCTGGCTAAAACCTCTTGGGGGGGGGGGGGGGCAAAACTTTTTCTAGGCAGGAAAAACCGTTGTCACTGTTTTTAACTATTGTAGTGTACAAACCTGCTCACAATTTTTGTAAAGATTTTACACTTCCTACCTTCGACCAGTCGTAACTGGAAGCATATGCAAAGATGTTGCCATTGTGGTTGAAGCAGCAAGCCGTAATGGGCTGGTCGAGCTGCTCTGAGGTCTTCAACTTGGTGCGGGCATCTTTGTCCCAGAAGCTGAAGCGCCCATCTGATCCCACAGTAGCCAATGTGCCATGGACAGGATGGAAGGAGATGGCATTCACCTGATAGGAGAAAATGGAAATCAGTAGATGAGACATAGGGAAACATTCTAACTAGGCTGGTTAGTGTATCAGGGACTATATTGTAATGATGGAGTCTGTGAAAAGATAGACAAGCCAAGGCTGGTCAGAAACATGCAACTGCAATTATACCATTAGGGTTGTATTAAAAAAACATTGCACTAAATGAAACATTATTAACAGACCTGTTTCACTGCAGATAACACATCATAGAAAAAACACAGTTGGAATTAATTTCATAAACTCTTAGTTTTTCCGAGGCATCCATCACTAACGTTCCTAGTTCCACCTCAGTTTTTCCTGATGTGACAAGCAGAAGGTCTGCTGCTACACTTTGTATCACAACGGTTGACAATTAAGTGCATAAATTGGTATAATTTATCTATGTTCCAATAGAAAAACGTTAATAACAAAATCTCATTGAAAGCGCCCATATTATGCTCATTTTCAGGTTCATAATTGTATTTTGAGGTTGTACCAGAATAGGTTTACATGGTTTTATTGTCAAAAAACACCATGTTTACCACACATCGTTGCACATTCTGTTTTTACCATGTGTGTTTAGGTCTCTGTTTTAGCTACAGAGTGAGATAGCTCACTTATTTTAGCTACAGAGTGAGACATCTCACTTCTATGCTATCTTTGTTGGGAGTTGCACATGCGCAGCAGCCAGGTAAGATCACATCAGTTAGATAACTTTCTCCAACTTTGGTCAGTACAAGGCAAGATTAGCTGGGAGACTTCTTCTAAACGAGGGCGCACTTATGGAATACCTGCAGAACAGAGACATGTAAGAAGTTCTTTGGAGATTATGGTGAACCAGTGTGTGTTGTAGCAGTGTTTTGCCATTGAGAACGAGCGAGCATGTTAGTGCTAGCATGTGCTACAGTTAGCCTCCGCGTCTTGGCTAGTGACGTAGAAAGCTGTACAGATTTTGAACAGCTCACCCGGAGACTGAAGGCAGAGGACATTCAGAGACCCGTATCTCACTCAAAACAGCATGGATAGTTTTTTTCCCCAAGTTTGTATGTGTGTGGAAGCACCAGAGACACCAAAAAGTGTTTTTTTTTCATAATGTGGGCACTTTAAGAGCACAAAAGATGCAGTTTGTTCATAATGGTAACACTGTTTTAGAAATTCATAACTTACAGCATAGATGTCCTGTGGAGTGGTTGTGTTGGTTCCATTCGACCTGTGGCACTTAAAGGTAAAGTTGTCTTTGGCTCTGAAAAGCATCAGGGAACATATTTTGTGTCATATTTTGCTTCAGGCTTTTGACCGAGAGAGCTGTGTCTTTTAAATGTTAAAAACAACAATAATAACAATTAAACATGCATGCACTTGACTGGATTAAAGAAACACCTTTACCAAGACTCCCAAAACTCAGTCACTTGTAAGAAATTTATTGTTTTAGACACTCACGGGTTTGGAGGGTTGATATAGTGGATGGCCACGCGGCCTTCAATGCTTCCCAGTGCAAAGCCAGTGGGCTTGTTCTGCTTGTCCTTGAATATGGCAACACAGCGATGCTGCAGGACCAGGGCAGAAAAGTACATTGGATCAAAAAGACAGTCATACATGAACAGTAGTAGTCTATGTTATGAATATTTACTTTAGATTTCAAATCAAGTGAAAGAAAATGAATCTGGCTGTACATAAAACTATCAGAATGAGGGGAACAATGTATGCAGAGAGATATTAGAAGTGAGAAAAGAAAGAGAAAACAGTTCCATGGAAGAGGAAAATTCACCTGATGTTTGAGAGGAGAGTCTATTCTCCGAAATTCAGAGGGCTGGTTCTCCAGCTGGTACACTATTAGGCCTCTCTCTGCTGTGGCAACCACTGCCATGGGGTACACCTATTTATTACAGTCACAGAGATAAAAACACACAAAAAGAAGATCCACATATTTAATGATCAACTCCCCAAGTAATTAAATGCATGTCATATATTCTTTATTAACTACTTACAACATCTGCACAATAGCATCTCTCTGGCATCTGCAGAGACATCATGGGATTGGGAGAGCGAGTGTCCCAGAACTGAAGCGAAAAGAAACAAAAAAGGTTATGATTCTCAGTGCTCCACTACAAATATTTGATATACTACTCTATGATTAGCTTAATTGTTATGGTTTTATGTGGGCGTCTGTGGGTTGTGATGGTGCAATGGATATGACACATGCCTTTGGTGTGGAAGACCTGGGTTTGATTCCCACCTGACCAAGACACTTAATTCCCAGTTGCTCCAGAGGTGTAATACAGCAATATAATGTAAGTCGCTTTGGATGAAAGCGTCAGCTAAATGACATGTAATGTAATATACATAGATACAAGAAGAAAAATCGCCCATTGATAAAATGCTGATCCAGAAGTGACTGAAATAAAGTTAACCAGAAAGCTGTTATGAAGCATAATGGCCAATCATATTTCAGATGTTCTTGGGACCCTAAATGCAAAAACAAATGTATGTTTTTATACAGATGTGTTGTAATGTGCAGAGTGTTGTTATACCTTCAGTGTTTTGTCCCAACTGCCAGTCATTATACAGCTGTAGTTTGGGGCTTTTATCCAGTGGATTGATTTGATCGGACCGTCATGCTGTGAAGAGAAACGGTGAGAGGTGTAAGATGATTCTGCTTCATTCTTATGACCATATAGTTGATATAGCTAAATTCTCATCCAACCTGTGCAATCTGCAATGCTTGATTGCTGTTAAGATCCCACATCTTGGCTGTTTTATCACAAGAAGCAGTGAAGACTTTACTCCCATCCTGGTTAAAGTGAATAGCACATCATAAATTATTCTATGGCCCAGCAGATAGCATCGACTACAGATCTTAAACTGCTTTGTACGGTGAGACTTACATCGCTCCAGCATGCATCCAGCACTGGACCTGTGTGCATCTGTTGGGCTTTGGGGACAGTCTGTCCATTGTCCTGAACCTCCCAGCATCGGACCTAAAGACAGATGATAACATTTTGGTTAACAGTGTTTATTTAGGAGCATCCTATCTAATCATGATCTAGTACAGAAGTAGTCCTTCATGGAGGACTACTGGTGTTTATTATTATGTTCTATTATTATGATTGAATAACTCACATCGTTGGCCCAGGATCCTCCAATGAGGAAGTTTCCTGGCATGGTGGGGGGACTGAAAGCCAGGCAGCTGATGCTGTCATCTGGAGGTGAAGTCACTTCAACATCCTGTAGGACAAGTCAGAAACATAAACAACACAGGCACACATCACGCTGTCAAGTAAACAGGTGAAGGCCCAGTCTTCAGTAAGCCATCATCAGCGTTGGGCAAGTTACTTTTAAAAAGTAATTAGTTACAGTTACTAGTTACTTCTTCCAGAAAGTAACTAAATTAGATACTCAGTTACAAATTATAAAAGTAACAAGTTACTTCAGATTTTAAATGCTCAAATGTGACCCCACCTCAAGCCCTCTTTAACGGAACATAAAATGCTTCGATACGATCGATACAGCGATTAGCTTCGGAGCGAGTAGCCACTCTAAAGTCATAGTGCCTATGTTTTCTGACCACGGGGGGAAATCTTTAACTCTCGTTGACTGACTCGCTTGTGTTGTTCGTTATGTGTCCGTGCTTATTATGAACACCCGCCCAACTTTACCTCCGATTACCATGCAATTTTACTCAACCTCAGCCAATCGTCAGCATTTATGCGCATGTCTCGTCGCATGTCACTGCCCACTGACCAAGGAAGAAAAAAAGTCTTTGCCTCTCGGCTCAGAGATCTAGTTGGTCTGATGAAACAAAACGGCTTCAATTATCACATTTTTCGGCTGTAAGGGTAAAGGCGTTATTAAGATGGGAAGAGTAAAAAATAACGCCGTTATTCCCATCACTGGCCATCATCAATATATTAAAAAAACAAAAAACATGTCAAATGCTTTTTTCATTTACTCCGCTTGTTTACCTTCATGGGATTATGACTGTCTGTTGTTGCGTTTCCAAAGACACCGGTCCCTCCTGCTCCAAATCCAGAGGTAGTCCCAAATAAACTCATAGTACATTAATGTTATTCCTACACCCGAGAGAGAGAGAAGACAAGGGTGCGGTGTTTTTTTTTTACACAAGAGCAGACTACATTCTTCTTGTCGTCTTTAAGCATTAATATCATCAAAAGCCAGATAGTGGTAACGTTAACAGATAACTTCCGTTCATTTTATGCAAACTGGGAGTAACGTTAAATCCAAGTAAGAAGGGTAAGCAAATACTGCATGTGTATAACGCGAGGTAGCTAAAGCCACAGCTTTACACGACACTATTTTGCTATAAGTCCTTCATCATAACACTCCTATCACCCGACAGGACGATGGACAACACGTAGCTAAGATAGCTAGCTGGACAGCCAATATTGGCTAACATTAACGTTTACAGTTAGCTAGCTACCGTTGCTAGCTTCTGGGTTACTTGCTAGCGTTTTCTAGCATGATAATACATGGACAGTATAAGCGTGTATGATAACGCTATTTAAAGTAGTAGTCTACATTTGAGCGCATGTAACTTTACTACTATTAGCCATTATGCCGGTCAGAAAATAAACACGATACCGGCAATTCATCGTTGGCTAACGTTAGCTAAGTCAGTTTTAAGACTGTGGCAGACACGTTAGCTCACCTTACTGGATTATATTTATAACGTCTCCAAGCAACATTTTAAAACACCATTTTTAAACATTATATACTGTGTATGTAACAGTTTCCTGACTACATTATGATACATACCCCAAATTTGTTAAACTATGGCTATAAACCGTAACGCTGAAAATGCCCAAATAATTTGGCGCTGGTTCCTCGGTGTGTCGCAGTTTGGTGACGTTTTGGGGCCGGGTAAAGGCATGCAATGGCAAGAGTTAACGCTTGGAGGCAGTGCATGACAACACGTGTCACTTTACTCTTCAGGGAAGCAATTCAGAACTTCGTCGATCAGTACGTCGATCAGGGGCAAGGTGGAAAAAGTGTAGGCTCGGTTATCATGATGGTTCCCCAACCACCGACAAACTCACCCCCCGAGCACCCCCATAGTCCACTCCGTGTGGCCTTTCATAATAATGCACTAGTATGCTACTAGTGGGTTGCATAACGTATCATGTAAGGTAGGTAACCTTTATTACTAAAATATTAATAATACAACAGTATAAAATACTCAATAACAAGTCCTGCATTTAATACTAAGACAAAAGTGTGTCTTATAAAAAATATGTCAAAAGAAATGGTTTTCATTATGTTATGTTTGTTATTAGTTTGATAAAATTCGTTAACAAGTAAGCAGTATATTGTTGCAGAAAGAAAGAAGATTAAGCTATTTTATACATTTGCCGTGAATTAATAACAAAGCAAAATATTTATAAAATGATTGTTCGTTTTGAATGCAAGTAATCCGCAAAGTCAAATATGCAGCTGTCAGATGAATGCATGTGAATGTAGTTCAAGACAAGACGGTGCTAACCCGACGGGCCAATAGGAACGTGGCCCCGCCCGTGACATTATTTTCACAGGGAGAGAGAAATCCTGAGACGAGAGCAACACATTGCATCAAGAGCAAAGACTTGGGTTTTGAGAGCGAGAAGAAAAAAACACTTTTTTGAGACACTTTTTTCACACTGGTAGCAAAAATAAAATATTTATTTGCGAGTTTAAATTTAATTTTTTTTTTTAAAATTTTTTTAAAGAAATAATTTTAAAAATTTAAAATTTATGTTGGTCTCAAATATTATTTATTTTTTGCTATTGGTATGAAAACTTTTTCTCTCAAATTTTTTTCCTCTCATAAAATGCTTTTTTGCTATCAGTATGATAACTTTTTCTCTCAAACATTTTTTTCTTCTTCTCTCAGATCCTTTATTTTCTTGCATGTAATAAAGAATCAAATCTAGTTCCATAGTGCAGCAGCTCCACAGTGGTGGTGCTACGGCATAGTGTAAAACCTCCTTCAGTTCTAGTGCATGGGATGGTGATGTGGCTGTCAATATATGAAATATGATGTACGATATGGATATGTGAGGACCTGTTGGCGTAAGAGTCCTTGAGCAAAACTGTTTTTAAAGTCTTAAATAGTTACTTGTAATGTCTAAAAGTGTTTGTAGTATAGAAAGGACTCTTGTTGTTTATGACTATGCAGGGATGAGCCCTGTAAAGTGACTCAGGAAAAAGAAACATCTCAAGTGCATAGTGGAAATTTGGTTGTGTGATTTTAGTTCATGTATGGCTTGTTTCCACTGTGTCTTATATATACAAAACAGAAGGAGGAAAACAGAAAAGCACATTAGCAAAAGGCCATTTTAGTTTGCGGCTATTACACATTATTTTCCTTCCTTGAGTTTTATGATCTGATCAAGTCACAGCTGTCCTCGAATCTCAGTAAAGCACACGTATAATCTGTACTTCAGCGTCACATTCTTGCTTTGTCATTCGTTGTCCACCCCCACCCCTGTTTACTCTCTATTAAAGCAGTCACAGTGGAGTGCTTTACACATTGTTGTAGTAATTCATTGGGGCTATTGGCAAGTCCCTTCATGCCTGTAGTGCTGATCACTCAAACCCCTCCACAATTAGGGTGGGCCCGAGTTTATTGTTTGAGTTCAAAGGTGTGTGTTGAAGAAGGGATTAGGGGATTTTCCCTCTTTACCTTTAAACAGATATAAAATTTAAACATCCTTAGTGTTTAAGTATCTCCATGTGCACAGCGTTGAGGCACTGCAGTGACAACAAATTCAAACTGTCCAGATCTGGTGCAATATATATATATATATATATATATATATATATATATATATATATATATATATATATATATATATATATATATATATATATATAATTATGTAGGATTTGGAAATAAGTACACATGGCCTTTGGTGTTGAAGAGACCACCAGGGAAAATATGTGCTAATCAGACTTTAAGTCCACTTTCATTAGTGGCCCAAAGGTCATCTTCAAACAAAGGAAGCAGTGATGGGACACTTCGATGTGAAAGGTCCACACCCCATCTATCTTATTATCAAGATGGAGAAGTCCACTTCATGACACTGACCTATTCTCACCCTACTTTTCATTGACTTACCCCCACACGCTCTCCCAATCTTTCCAGTCTTAGTTTGCATTCTAAACCCCTCCTGCCCCTCCCCTGACACAGCGCCTCTATAAAATTCATTCCCAAGTTGCCATCAAGGGGATCGCACGGCTTTATCCCACCAAAACATTGCGCAACTATAGATGATGAGGGAAGGGTATTCTGAGTTTAAAGAGGGTCGTGTGTTTTACTCCTAGCCTACGACAAGTAGGGGGACTCTTAGAGTAGAAAACGCATCCCCAGTCTTAGCTTTCGACTAGTTAGGCTTGCCGCACGTAAAATGGTTAAAAGCGCCTTGGCAACGCTATCAATCCTCCTGTCGTGGGGTTACTGCGTGTTGGCTGCGCAGGTCGCCTTTGCCAACTTCTCCGTGGATAACGAAGTGCGCTCCAGCTTCATCCAGCGGCGGCTGCGGAGCCAAGAGCGCAGGGAGATGCAGCGGGAGATCCTCTCCATCCTGGGGCTGCCGCATCGTCCGCGGCCGCACGTCCACACCAAACACAACGCTGCCCCGATGTACATGCTGGACCTGTACAATACCATCTCTACAGACGCAGAGCCGCACGGGTACTCTTACTACAAGTCCGTTTTACCGACCCAAGTCTCCCCCATGGTGACCCCACAGGACAGCCGCTTCCTAGATGACGCAGACATGGTGATGAGTTTTGTCAATATTGGTAAGTTTACAATTCGACTTTATATTGACACTTATTAAAACAAAGTGAAAAACAGTAAAAGAAGTTAAAATATATGTATGTGCACATCATGCTACTACAGGGACCTGGTTTACTGTGATAATGTTTTCATGAAGAAACGATATTTTTAAGCAAGCTATTTCTTTTACTAGTCTTTATGGGTATTCTTTGCAAAATGTCCAAATAAACAAGTACTTGTATAGGCTATGTTTTGGAGGGGGAGTCTCATCTCTGTTTTCTGATTGATAAGATTCAATGTTTTAAATGCTTAACATTTTGTTGTGAAGCCTCCCAGAGCCACTACTACAACAGCAACAACATGTGCATTAGTTAAGTGTGTTTGAAAGCCATGTGTCTCTTACACTGTGGCTTTTAGGTCACTTTCTTCACTCAAAATCAGGCATTATGCATTCCGAGCTGTAAATGTTATGACAACATGTCTGTATCCGATTTCCCCAGAATCCCTTCAAAAGCTCTGGGGGAGAGGCTTAGCATGGCTTTGGTTCTCATGACTAGAAACTGAACGGGCATTTCTGAACCCCTAGGGAGTGAGAGACAAGTTGACTAAAGATGCAAACAGAATCTAAACACATGCTTTTGCTGCATAAATCTCTGTTCCTGCATTCTTGCATGTCTGTGTCTGTTTGTTTGGAGGGTGCAAATCACATGGGTCGCAGGTGGGAGTCAGGGCTTACTCAGACATTATTGAATTTATAGAAGGCAAATCCTGCCTTTGTTTCCCTTGGAGATCCTATGGTGGCTCTGGTATCACTATGGTGAACCAGACGGCATGGTGCTTGTGGCTCTTATCCGGATGTAGCTACCTCCAAAACCCACCCATGTCTTTTTTATGGCTCAGGAGGAGGGTCAGTGGTCAACCTAAAGAGATAGAGTGTGTTCATCTGAGATACGTCTCCAGAAAACCTTCCTGTCTGTTTTAATGCCTTTGAGATTGAACCGAAGCCTTTAAAATGAGGAGACATTTGGAGTTATTTTTTGATCAACCCATACATGTGTAGTTAATTCAAAACATTTGAAGACTGTGAACAGTGAACCTTTAAGCTAATGAGATCTGGAAACATTGTTTCTGAAAACTCGTAGCAGATTTATGTGGTTCCACATCTGAGAGTTTGATTATAAAGAAAGAGGAAGAAGAAAAGTGTGTATTATTTCTCTTTCTCTCTCTCGAGCCCACTACCTCCTGTGCTGATGATTGGCTGAGTGTTTAGCTGGGGCTTCCACATTGTGCTGGAGTGACTGTTCTTGGTGGTCCTTGGATGATCGCTTCAAGACAGAATTGGATTATGGTATTTTTCCTCCAAAGACCAACTTCCAGTGTGAGGGAGAGCTGCTGTACAGCCGCCCATCCCCTTCACTCAGTGCCCCCGGGTATATCGTGCAGGTTGACAGTACATGGAACACCATTGTAGTGAAATGTTGTATTTAAGATAAAACAGCCTCATTTACTCAGTATAAATAAAACAAATTATGGAAGAGGGAAAGAATTGAGAAAAGTTAAGGGGAACGATTCCACCCTTCTTTTTTCATCACAGACAGTATTTGAGATATTGTGTAGTCATTTTGCAGTCTGTCGCATCACGGCACCCATGCTGACACGTTTGCATGGCTTTCATTAAAGTAAAAAGAGTGCAAAATGCTCTCTTAACACTTGGAGGAATGATTGTGTCGCTGGAGAACAGAAGGTGTATTGTGTTTGAGACTAAACAGGAAGAAATGTGTTTGTCTGCTAAGCTAATCTATAGGAAGCATAAGAAGATCATACTAAGAATTTCTTTTGCCCCACCAGAAAACCGTATTAACCTTCCTATTATTTATACGTTTGTGTGCAAACTAATTCCTGTTTGACAATACAGTTTAAGCCCACCTCTGTATTTTACATCTTGTGCAGAATAACTCAGTTCAGTAAATTTGGTTTATCATCAATAAGCAGACAAGGTTCTACATTCTGCAGCAGATATGTATGCAGTCACACAATATTTGCTAAGCAAAAGTCTTTATGGGGGTTCTAATAATCTGCAAGAAAATGAAGAAATGCTGTCAAACTTGTCAACACATGCAGACATTATTATTTGAAAAGCCAGTAAATGTCCACTGGAAGAATAAATTAAAGACATACTTTAATTTGTTGACAATGAAAGTACTAATGCAGAGAATGACATAAATATATTATAAAAACATTCAAAAAGGTCATATTTAGGTCATTTTTTGAGTTTTGTTTTTGTAAAGACATACATCTTTAAACCACCCATGCTGATATGTAACACAAAAAAAAAAATCCCACTTAGTATAAAATTGCAATAGGTTAATGATAGCTTCGTGGCTGTGTGGCCCTGCAGTGTCAGGAGTAATCTGAAGTGTTGAAATGCCTCCCAGAGGGAAGTTTGCATATCTGAGGTCTGATCTCTGCAGCTAATGGTCCCTAACGTAAACACACCAAGTCCTTACAAGCAATTATTGCTTTCATAAAAACACCCCTCGTTCCCTTCCAGCATTTAATTGCGGTCAAACAAATGACTAGCAGGGTTCAGAATGCACTGCTCTTAACGATGAACGGCTTGTGTTGTGTTTTTTGTGTCGTTAGAAATGTTTTTAGAAGACAGAGTCTCTCTGTGTGTGTGTGTGTGTGTGTGTGTGTGTGTGTGTGTGCGTGCGCGCTCGTTTCTTGTGTTGAGGTGCTGTGTGTACGGTTGTCTGTGCACTGAAACAATAGTGGACCATCAGTAGGAAGGTTGATGTCATGATGATGTCATGATGTGTGCCAGTGGGCAGGATGTGTTTAAGGTGACTAATCGCTGCTCCGCTCTGCACACCTTCACCAGAGACCTCCACTGCTCTTTCCAAGGACAAACACATTGGCTAACGCTGTAAAAACACAACACTGAAAAGCTTCAGGAAGCTTCGGGGTCTTTCTGACCACCGTTCTTCTGGAAAGTCTGAGTGTTGGAGAGACTCAGCTGGCTCAGGGCGGATTGGAAACCACCAGCTACTGCTGCTTTACTTCAGCCTCTACAATCAGAATGAAATCACTGGGTACACAGTGATATATGACAAAATCATCAGGCAGGTGTGGGTGGTACAGACTCTGGTAGTTAAGTCACACATGGATTGGTGGGTCTCTCTATACTTTATGTGAGTGTGTTTGTAAAAGCACACTGGCAGCTGTGGTTTTCCGGGCTGTGCCTTAACAGGCCTTTTCTTGTGGTCAGCACATGTGTGCAATTTAAACAGGGAGCCAAACTGAGCGCTGAGAATGTTTTTTCTCCCCCACATTGGCACGTATGACAGACTTAAGCGATGTTTAGATCAATTACTTTAGTCATGGAAGCAAGATTTTTCCTATTTCTGACACAGTGCTTCCGAGATGTGGGCACACATCAGAGCAACGTTTACTTGGTAACAGTTTGGACGGATACGCAACCACTGACATCTGATTTTACTCACAGTGGTTTGCCTTTTTTACTCAGATGTACAAACTTTCCTGTTAAGGGTCAGTAATATTATTCACTGTGTGTATGTGTGTCAGCTGATACAGACAACAAAAAAACAATCTATCACCTCTATTGCTTTCTCTTTTTTTCTCTCCCCAATAGTTGATCAGGATCAGGATCTGTTGTACCAGCAGCACAGAAGAGAATTCCGATTTGACCTTTCCCGTATTCCAAAGGGAGAAGCCGTCACAGCAGCAGAGTTTAGGATATATAAAGATTTCATCCAGGAACGCTATGAGAATGAGACATTTAGAGTCAGTGTATACCAGGTCCTGCAGGAGTCTCCAAACAGGTATGGGTGTTTTCTTTCCTGCTCCTGCACATCTCAAATTTCAGATAATACAAGATAAAACTTTATTGAACCCTAGAGAGAAAAATTGTTTTAATTGTTGATTTTACTGTTGATTTTTTTTTGCTTCATCCTGTTTCATCAGCTCAATCTTTTCAGTAGTGTTTCACATTTAGGAATCATTTCACTCAATTTAAAAAAAAAAAAAACGGATTTCTGCCACCATCCCAATACAGTGAAGCTGAATGTAAATTAATTGTGGTGCTCACAGCATAAAAATATAACGAAGAAGAAATCTTAGCTGTGCTGGCAGCACAGTCACAGCTATCCCTCATGGCATTGCAACCCCTTTTTATAGCATCAAATAACTAATTATAACCAAAATTATCAGACAAATTAACACTCGAACATACATCATTATGATAAGAAACAGGTACCATCTTAGTTTGGCCCATGTCCCATCCATAGACAGTTAAAGAAATGGACCAACAGATCCCGTTGCTCTGGACGGAAACCAGTGAAGTCTATTAGAAGCACTTTTCTGGTGACAGCTGAGTGTTACTGTGCAGCCTCCAACTGAGCTTGACGACGTGGGTGTGACGTGGGCAACCTGTCTGAAAGTTGTAAGTCTTCTGGTAGCTGCTAATGTAAGTCAAAACTGTCTGCGAGCTTCTCCTGACAATACGGTGATTTGTCAACTATATGACAGTAAGTCGCTTGGTCATAACACAATCGTTAGCTTATTTTTATAAAAATGTCTGCTACAGAGCCATAACGTGAGATCCACGGTTAGGGAACCTTTTATACATTGTTGTGTTTCTTTAGAAATAAACATTATAAACATTGGACAAATAGAGTCTTTAAACGGTTCAGATGTAAAGTTATTCACTGTCAAAGTGACGTCAAAATGTATGGCAGTCAATGGCGGGTGATGGCTTCATAGCATTAAAATGGCGCCATAGGAGCTACACTTAGAGAGGAGAGGGTTATCTCCTTGGTCCCATCCGCTAACTAATGGAGGGGGGGAATATATGAACTATACTGCAGCCAGTCACCAGGGGGTGATCGAGATGTTTTGGCTTCACTTTTGGGGCGATGTCATGTTGTCCAGAGCAAAAAATGTGACTTTTCAAAAATAGTGTCCCTGTTTCTGGAGAATACCCAGAACACGTTGTCAACAATTTTCATAGCAACTATTTGTTCAGTAAAAATGAGTTCCTAATATGTCATTTTTCAGTACTGTGAGCACAGTCTTGCATTGCCAGATCTACCTCCACAGCGTTGCGGAGGAGGGTCTAACTAGCCCACACAACATGGAAGAAAAATGTGCTATGGTTTATTGGCATTTCTTTAGACCAATCACACTTGTTTTGGGCTAAGCACCAGACTCAGTAACGGTATCCCTGCAAAATAGCCTCTGGAGAGAACCTGTTTTGGTGGTGTGTGTGTTCAAAAGATGTTTTAGTCGTGCAACAAATAACTCAGATTGGATAGATTTACCGTGCAGAGATCTGAGAAACAGTTAACCATATTCCTCATGAATCGAATGGAGTTTAGAATGCCAACACAAAGGAAGCGGAAGGTGTCGGACATTTTGTCGAAAATGAGTGACATCCGGTGGAATTTCCGGCGGCACCTGAACAATCACCAAAATGAAACTTGAAAACTTGAAAATGAAATTCCATTTGCCTTGGTGGCGCTGTTGTGTTGACAGTTACTTTAAAACCCGGATATGCACAACCCAAAACTATCTGCATGGCTATGAAAGCGCGATATGATTTTTAAATTTGGGTGAACTGACCAAGCATTTTTAAAGTTAATCTTCATAGCAGCTGGTTTCATTGCTACATACAGTATGTTCCGGTAGTTGGGCTGCTGTACGTGAACACCCATCTGCCTGCTTTGGTTGTGTCTGTTTACATTTCCTCACAGGTTATTTCTGCTGATGTTAGTGTCAGCACCAAAGCTGTTTACACAGACATTAGTGTCAATTACAGAAACACAGTGGTTCTCTTCAGAGCAAGTTTACTCTCACACAGTCAGAACCGGACAGTCCCCAGGAGACCTGCATTTATAACTCGCAGCTTCAACCACAAATAACACTCTCAATCCTCAAGATGTCAATTGACTCTCATTCTTTTACACAGGTGGTTATTCCACTGTGTTTCTCTCTGTCGGACTGTCTGTAGCTCTGTTTTGTCTGTCAGCCTGCTGGCCTCTGTTGCTCTGACACTGTTTTCTTGTTTCCAACCACACCTGAAATTGGATAACAACATGACAGATTACAGTTTGTAGAATAATTAGATCCCACACAGCCCCCTTCTTTAACACAAATCAAAGTTCTACCACCCACATTATGAGCACTAGGCAGAAGGAATCATGTGCAGGCAGTAGATTCAAGCTCTTCACCGGTGACAGTGGGGCTGACGATGGTGTTAATAGCAACATCATTGTCATTCACAGGCCCACAAAGGCCACTCCACACAGACAGACGAGCAGGGGGCAGACGTCTGCCTTAGGGTCTAAAAGTCTGTAAATAAAGCTATTGTCTGTGAAATCTTCCCTTAAGACGGCACATATCAGCATAGTTTTCTTCTATGATGTTGAGAGTGCTCCTTTGATCATGGCTGTTGGTCGTTGTGGATGGATGCATGTTTCAGAGTGTTACTGTGACGGTGACTTGCCCTGGATGTTTAGGTCGCTACATAGCATAAAAATCTTGTTTAATCTTTCATTTAAAATATTTATATCCATTTTTTGCTCCTATTTTTATCTGTAAGGCATCTTATACATTAACAGGCATTAACAGCCTTATTGGACAATATAGTGCATTATTATTTGTTATTCTGATTTTCCCATTTATTTATCCTAATTTACAGTGCAGTCAGAAATAAGGACAGTGAGACATTTTCTGTTGTGTTGGCTCTGTACTCCAGCACAAATTTGATTTGAAAGGAAACAATGGCAATGAGATTAAATAGTTGTGTCCTAGCTTGAATTTAAAGTTGTTCATATCCACATCTGAACAATGTAGGAACTATTAGCTCCCTTTTTATATAATTCAACAGTTTTAGGTGACACAGCTTGATTGTCTGACTTGTCTAATCAACACCATTCTACTGTTTGGCCATCGAACCTCTTAGTTGGAAACAAATACATGAAAGGTCATGTATTTTTTTCCTGTTGTAATATCCTAGAATTGGAGGAATTTGTATTAAAAAAGGTTACGATTCCCACACTGTTCCCAGAATATCAACATAAACACCTTCAAATACAGGTCCTCAAAGTCATTGTTTTATTTGAATCCCAATGTGCTGCCATATTTTGCCAAAACAACATGAAACAAGTTGTCCCAAGTTGTGCTAATACTTTTTTTTTTTACTTTTTTCCTGCGTTTTTTCCCCCCATAGATCCTAGACAGCCATTGCTTATCGTTAATTTAAGGAATGAAAATCAATTTTCAAAAACAAGAGATGTGTAACAAATCACAGTAGAGATTTCATCACCATAGAATTTTGCAAACAACATATTTGCAAGTAGTGATTTGAAAGTCTTTGATGGTAAATCCGATTTGAAATATTTCAGTCTGCCGCCAAAACGAGAATACTGAAAACCTACTGTATGCATTTAGCCTTGAAATGCCTTCAATTCCATTGCGTGCTGTCCTCTCCTCAGTGAAGTGGAGCTCTTGCCGCTGTACCGACGAGAAGTGTGGGCTGCTGGGGAGGGCTGGCTGGTCTTTGACCTGACCGACAGCAGTAATCTCTGGTTGGTCGACCCTGAGCAGAACCTTGGCCTGCACCTGGTCCTGGAAGACAGCCACGGTCAGTCACTATCATACAGTAACTAACACGGGGAGGGATCCATAACAGCAACAACAGCAAGAATACAGTCTTTGTCTGTAGTAATGCTTTAATGTTAATGTTATGCTTTTAATCCTACGGGAAAAAGGACCACCACATAATGAGTAAATATGTGTAGAGGGTTCTTACAGAGTTCAAGTTATGATTGTGGTCATATTAGAACTGTGTACCGCAATGAAAATATTATTGTTTAGTAGAGACTTAGATGTGAGTTATTGTCATCTTCAGTGGTTGGTTGAGATTTATTGTTTTTGTTCCCCCTTGTCTGCCTCTGTAGGCCAGAGGAGGAACCCTCGGCTGGCGGGGATGGTGACAGGCGGTGGACCTCAGGACAAGCAGCCCTTCATGGTTGCCTTTTTCAAAGCCAATGAGGTGCGCTTCCGCAGCATCCGCTCTGCCCACAAGGGGCGCCAGTCTAACCGCTCCAAACCCCAGAAGACTGTCCAAGATGCACTAAAGGCAGTGGAGGCTGCAACAGGTGCCCGAACCATTCAAAACCTTCCCATCATTGACCCTTGTGATGGTTTTAATGTCTTTGACCAACTGGCCTTGTGTGTACTCATACTTGCATGTTTTCAATTTCAGATAACCTTGGCATCACCAAAGAGGGATGTAAAAAGCATGAGCTGTATGTCAGTTTCAGAGATTTGGGATGGCAGGTACTTAGGAACTTTAATGTTGATCTCATATAACTTTAATTTCACTTAATTTAATGCCCAAAGGGACAATTAACTGACCACTAGTTTTACTCTGACCAGGACTGGATTATAGCTCCAGAAGGCTATGCAGCATACTACTGCGAGGGAGAATGTGCCTTCCCTCTCAACTCCTACATGAATGCCACCAATCACGCCATCGTACAAACTCTGGTAAGTCCCAAGCGGCCTCTGATGACTGGCACCTTTATTACAACCTCCCCTTTCTGTAAGGATTGACTTAAGCTTCTTCTACTTCCAGGTGCACTTTATCAACCCGGACACGGTGCCCAAGCCCTGCTGTGCCCCTACCCAGCTCCACGGCATCTCAGTGCTCTACTTTGACGACAGCTCCAATGTCATCCTCAAGAAGTACCGCAACATGGTGGTCAGAGCCTGTGGCTGCCACTGACCGCTCAAACCCCTCCTGTGAGTTCTGCAATGATGGAGGGACACTTGAGAAAGGCGGAAGTGAAGGAACCAAAGACAAGAGACGATTGACTTGTTGATCATCAAGGAGCTTCTGCCACAGAACGAGCTTTGATCTGGCGTACTGTTTTCAAGAGCAGCAACTGAGCCTCCCATGCAGTATTAACCACTACCATAAACCAAGTAGAACCACTGAACAAAGGGGTTTCTTAAGCTTCCTTTGAGTTTGAGTACATAAAGTGCACTGAAAGGACTCCAAACAATATTGAGATACCTGACATACTCAAATAAAACATTCAGTGCTAGAAACAGAAAGTAAAAAGTGACTACTGGTATTTTCCCTAATGTGCAATACATCTGCATTTGAATTCAGGCATTGACCATCAGGCCTCAGAATATATAAAATATTGGCTGGGTTTAAATCTGCATTTGGTTATTGATTTCACAGCTCAACACATCTTCCTGTTGAACCACTGCACCTGTTTTGGAACAGCTCCATGAACTTATATCTGATGAGAAGTTTTTTACTGGCGTTGAACTGGTTGTTTCAGCAGGCCATTTCAAACTGGTCAGGAGTAAAATATCTGGAAACCCACGTGTGTGCTGCGGATGTAGAGGAGCTCAGTGAAGAATAGCAGCTAAAACTGTTAGGGTGGGACTGAAAGGCCTGCCTACAGTTTCCTGGCGCAGACATATATCATCAGGCCTGTGAGAAACATGCGATCTGCAAGATGCCAGTGAATCATCTCCATGAGTCAGGGTGTGCACCATCGCCCCGCATGCAGCTGCCTTCTGGTGTCAGACCACAGCTGCAGGTGGACAAAGGAAAGCTGTAATTTTATTTTGTCAGAATAAAGTAGTTGAATAAATGGGAACTATAAAACAAGAAGCAGGTGTGTTTTTTTTTTATTTTATTTTTTATTTGACCTTATTTGGCCTTAAAAATGTTCGTTACAGTGGCAATGAACACACATTTGGCTAGTTATTTGTTGTTTTTGTGAGTTATTAATGTGTTTTGGAGATTTATGTGAAAAAATATGCAAATAACTTAACACATTTATTTAACAGTGAGATAACTTTTTCACTAAGTAAAGACCCAGTCTGTGTGCACAGCACCTTATCTGCCCTAACTGTAACATCATAGTTGAGTCCACATGGTCTGCATTTTAATTGTGCACCATTTAATTGTATGTACAGTGGGGCTCGAAAGGTTGGGCACCCCAGGTAAAAATTTGTATTAACGTGCATAAAGAAGCCAAAAAAAGATGGAAAAATCTCTAAAAGGCATCAAATGAAAGATTAGACCTTTGTATAATATGTCACAAAAAGTTAGATTTTATTTCCATCATTTACACTTTCAAAATAACACAAAACCAAAAAATAGCGTCTGCAAAAGTTTGGGCCCCCTGCAGAGTTTATAGCATGCACCGCCCCCTTTGGAAAGCTGAGACCTGACAGTGTCATGGATTGTTCTCAATCATCGTCTGGAAAGGCCAGGTGATGTCAATCTTAAGGTTTTAAATGCCCAGACTCATCTGACCTTGCCCCAACAATCAACAACATGGCTTCTTCTAAGCAGTTATCTAGAAAACTGAAACTGAAAATAGTTGATGCTGACAAAGCAGCAGAAGGCTATAAGAAGATAGCAAAGGGTTTTCAGATGCCAAAATCATCTGTTCAGATTGTAATTAAGAAGACCTGGCAGACACTGGAGTTGTAGTACACCATTCCACTATAAACAGCTAATTGTACAAAGATGGTCTTCAGGAAAGAGTCACCACAAAAAATCAGCGTTTGAAGTTTTCAAATGAACATATAGGCAAGCCTGATGCATTGTGGAACCAAGTTCTGTGGACCGATGAGGTTAAAATAGAACTTTTTGGCCGAAATGAGCAAAGGTACGTTTGGAGAAGAAAGGGCACAGAATTTATTGAAAAGAACCTCTGTCCGACTGTTAAGCATGGGGGGGTGGATCAATCATGCTTTGGGGTTGTATTGCAGCCAGTGGGACAGGGAACATTTTACAAGTAGAAGGAAAACTGGATTCAACAACATTTCAGCCAAGTTTGGACGCTAACTTGATGCCATCTGTGGAAAGGCTGAAGTTAAAGAGAGGATGGCTTCTACAAATGGATAATGATCCTAAATACACCTCAAAAATCCACAGTGGATTATATCCACAGGGGTAAACTGAGGGTTTTGCCATGGCCTTCACAATCTCCTGACTTCAATATAATTGAAAAGCTATGGATAGACCTTTAAAAGAGCAGTGAAATCAGAAATCTTAAAGAACTGGAAGACCTTTGTAAGGAAGAATGGGCAAAGATACCTCAAACAAGAATTGAAAGACTCTTTGCTGGCTACAAGAAGCGTTTCCAAGCTGTGATACTTTCCAAAGGGGGCAGTACAAGGTATTAACTCTGCAGGGTGCCCAAGCTTTTGCAGACGCCATTTTTTTGTTTTTTGTTATTTAGAAAATGTAAATGATGGAAATAAAATCTAACTTTTTGTGACATATTATGCGAATGTCTAACCTGTCATTTGATGCCTTTTGGAGATTTTTCTGTCTTTTCTTGGCTTATTTATGCACATTATTACATATTATTACCTGGGGTGCCCAAACATTTGAGCCCCACTGTTTACTCAGGAGGAAACCACGTTTTGGTGCTGACATATGGCACTGTACACCAATCACATGTTGTGCTTTTAAATTACTTTAACGGGACAAGCATCTCCACTCTTGACAATGGAACAGACATTTTAAAAAGGACCTTCAGTACAAAAGCAAAGCAGCTATATACTGTAACAACCAGGCAAATAAAGGCATTCACACTGACATTCACCAAAAAGCTCAGAGCTTCCAGTAGTAGAATATTACAACACAGCCCACACACAAACACACCGATTATATATATCTGTCAACTTGAATATAAAATAGAGGTAGAAGCGTAAAACGTAATTCTACTGATGCAATCAAAAGTGGTCAATGTGAAAGTTCACGCTCAATCATTTCAAAAAAAGTTTCTGGCAATAAGGATATACAGTGGTTTGGAATGAAACCTATCATTTTCTAATCATAAAGAAATCTTACATAATGCAGAAGAGATACAACTATAAACAATACGATCAGCAGTAAAGGACCTGAGGGAGTATTTTGCCCACGTTCTTTGAAAAGCAAAGGCTTTTCAAAGAACGTGGGCAAATTTTGTCAGAACTGCTTGAAAAAATGTGAACCCTTGCTTTAAAACTTCCCCAAATCTTCTTCAGATTCACTGTCACAGAAGCAACTCCCTGTGGCAAATGTAATGTTTAACTCAACTCAAATAGTCAGTGTTTAATCCCTAACTTACCTTGACAAATATACAAATTTAAGTTTACCTCTGGGGGAATCCTGAGAGTTCATCCTGTCTATCCTCTTTTACTCCTTAGATAAAACTGAAAAAAACAACAGTCAAGCACAGTAATATAATTCAGGAGGTAGAAAGACAGCAGATATAGGCTGACAATAGCAGAGCTTAAAAGCGATTGACATGCTTTCTGTCCTTATAACAGCAACCCTCCCCACTACATGCAGTTACTACTTGTACCTCTCAACTCAGGGGCCGAATAGTGTCTCCTGCGGACTGCCCCTGCTTCCTTCTTCTGCCCCCCTGTTTGTCGCTGTGGCACTAGGGGAATCTGGGGTTGTGGTGCCTTTGAAGACTCACACCCTCCCTCTGACTTACTGGGTGAGGTTTTTGGCTCCAAGTTCACTGATGCTGGAGGCTGGGGGGCTGAGATAGGGGTTAGAGCCAGGCAGACGTCCCCCACACTGAGCTGGCGGCAATGCAGGCCACAGAGACGGGCAGTCCTCTGAGGACTGCAGGAGGACCAGCCTCTCCCACGCACAAAGAAGGGGTACTCCACATAGACATCCACCAACTCCTGGAGGAAGATGATACATGTGTGCAGGTAGATTAGACACCAAAATGCAGCATGCATACTTGTTCACTAGGGGGTGCTACTGTTCCAGTTTGAAGAACTTTGAAAAATAAGTATTTATCTGAAGCGTGCAATAAATTCAGAGATCTTTGATGAAT